>NC_134701.1:13364000-13677166 GCF_043290135.1 Rhipicephalus microplus | reverse complement strand
GGACCTGATACCAGGATCTCCGAACCGCAACGAGGAGGCGGATGCCGCGGCCCGTGGTCTCGCCACGTGCCGGACCGCGGCCGCGCCCGCCTCCGAAGACACGACGGCGACCGAAGAAGAAGGCGAGGAGCAGCTGCTCGATTACGGCGACATCCTCGCGTGGTACAGGGAGCAACGGCGTGGCTTCCCGCCTCCGCACAGGGATCTTACCCGGTGGGAGGCGGTGAGGTTGCGCCAGCTCCAAACCGAGACTGTGCTGACCCCATCGCTAGCGCGACACGTGTGCCCCGAACTCTACGTGAGTGAAATGTGCAGTGTGTGCGCGAGCGCGAGAGCCACCCTGGCTCACATACTCTGGGGATGTGACGCAGACAGCGCGGACGGTCCGGTGTTACCGCCGCAAGTAGAACAGCGTGTGGGGTCTACGGACCCAGAAGACCAGCGAAGGGCCGTCCGGCAGCTCGAGGTCGCACTGGCGCTGCAAAGGCGAAAGGGGGACACCCCCAGTAACCCGAGCGGCGACGGGGCACGAAGGCCTTGAGGTCTAGGCCCGCGTGACATTAGGACTTCTAGTGTAACGTGAGATAGGGTGAACCCCACGCCCTGCGCGGCCGGAGGGAATCCCGCATGCTGGAACCCAATAAAGTTTATTCTCTCTCTCTCTCTCCAAACGAAGGGTCGGAGAAAAAAAACGCGTAGAATATATTTTATTTCACTTTTAAAAGTGTAGCTAAATGCCCACTTGCGCAGCAACACTGACGTTTTGAAATAGCAGAAGCAACGGGAGTTGTGACGTCACACTAAATATGTAGTGACGAGTGTGTTGGTGTACCTTGCAGAGAAACTGTGTGGGTCCGTCAAGGACACTGGTGCTTTCGAAGAGACACTCGACGCGTCCTTGTCTGTCAGAGACGCCGTGCGCGTCCAACAGTGGGGCTGCCCTGTGCCCCTTCAGCGTATCGGCGCCTATAAAAGGCCGACGGTGGCTTCCTCGTCCACGTTCTGTACATATGTTGTAAATATAAACAGTTTGTTTCCTTCTGGCTGCCTTTTGCCTTGCCACTGCCTGGATGCTGCTATAGCTGGTCATGGCGACTGTCAGCACATTTGTTTTGCTGGCGCTTGGGTGGCATGTGCGTGTGAGAGCAGACGAAACACTGCACGATGTGCGTCAATCCTTTGTGTGATCACGTGGCCAAGCCACTTATTGATCGACGTCACTGCCCAACTCAGCGCAACCGAAACCGAAACCGAAAATGGTCCACATAAGTAGAGCAATATTAAACTATTTAGCGAAAATGCACGAATCTTAGTGCATGTACCGTGCTTCCTGGAGCTGAACGAAGCAACAGGAAAGAACACGCATTCAAAAAACTTGGTTTCACCACCCCTTCAACACACACACAGTCGTTATGTACGCAGGCTTCGCAATAGAGCATGTAATATCGCATTAGGGTGATTCCACGAGAGATCAACACGGGTCCAAAAGTTGATATTTTAGATTTCATTGAGTATTTTATATTTCGTACACCTCTCACCAGGTAGCCCGAAAGTCAACTTCGTTTTATGATTAACGGCATAACTTACGAGAAAAAAAAATCAAACTTCACCAACACGGAGGCACCAATTTCGTCACCTGTCATTTTCGAAAATTGCAGATGCTATAAAAAGACAAATATTATTGTTTCAACGAAGATATTTTTTACCTGAAATGCATGGCTTATGAAGAATTAATTCATACGGTTTCAAGTTTGTAGACCTTAAGAAAATAGCTTTTAAAAATGTCTAATTTTGCGACAGTTAAAAATAAGTTATGTATTCCCCTTTTTTTTCTCCGAAAGTAATGCAAGCAGCGCTTTCAAACTTAACACGTTTTAATAATATAGTGTGTTGTTTAGGTACATAAATTATCGTTGCCGTAGGGAAAATGTAAATTTTTATATATTGCCTCGAAATTCTCATATTGGCAAAACTGTACTCCACTGAAATTTGAATAATAAAAAAAACCCATCTTTGATTTTTCTTAAAATCTGGTAAATAGAAAACCGAAGGCCATCATACAGTAATATAGAAAAACATGTTGCATTATTTTGTTTTTAGCGACAATATTCGTGGTACAAATCAGAGCTTTTCGAGAATGCACTGATAAGTTGAGAAATCTAGAAATCGGAACGGAAAAGCGGCAATGAGCTTCAAACGCGAGTGAGCGTGACCGCATTTGGCGAAAAAAGGCTGTTTTAGCCGATAGGAGTAACTATTTTGAACACAATATTCTACAGTATCTGAATTCACTCTTATACGTATAGCACTGAGACTTCTAATATGTGGCGCCTCTCCATTACTGACACACAGATGGAGCTGCTGTGACGGCCATGTGTTTGCAACACGTTGGGTAAGAGAATTGAAAGTTGAATGAGTTCATAAACGATTCATAACAAATTTTTATCATTTGGGGCACGCAGACTGCCGCATTAGACTGAAGAACACGCCTTAGGGCAAGTTGTCATCCGTCGTCTGCTCTACAGATGAATTGCTGTACGCCACATCTCATAGGCAATGCTTTAGAACATATGGTTTAAAGTAGGGACAAAGATTACACCTCCCGTAATTTTATCGACAAAAACATTGTGAAATCCATTTTAACGTACTATACTTCAGTTTTGCATTCACACTGCGGGTACTTGCGCACGCTGTTTTACGTCTGCTCTCATTAAATGTGAGAGACATAGGAACAGACGACAGATAGATTACTTTCGTGCTGCTGGTTTCACGCATAGTTGCATTGCCAGTAATTTGAGCCTCAAGGAGCGGGCGATGGATGACTACTTCAGCCGGGATAGAGTTTTTTTGTTCAGATTACCTCATGTTGCATAAAAAGAAAATACCTTATCAAAGAAACTTCCGCAAGGTCGAAGACATCGGCCTGTTTGCCCTCCAGAAGCTTTTGCCTAAAGCTGCCCGTCATGCACATAACAACGACCTCGTCTGCCAGAACTGCTAAAGACGCTTCAAAGATATGCTGTCTTCGTTTAATGGCTTCTCAGCTGAAACAGCTGGTGAATTTTTGCCGGAAGAAGAAAAAGGCAGAACTCAAGAGCGGTGCATAAACATGCCTGATGCATTGTCACATATGCGACAGGAGAAGCTGCATGCGCAAAATAGCAACGTTCATGCAGAGCCAAGACAACTTAGCAGCAATTCTACAGTAACCGTGAAATGCCACCGTAGCGTGTGTAACCACCACTTTCAACCATCAGATCTAAAATGCAGTGTGTGCCTTTGCCTTCGCTTTTTAAGTATCCCCATTCTGTACTCCCCAGTGGTTCAAGAAATTCAAGCAAGCCTATGAAGCGTGTTCTTCGTATCAAGAGCGCATGCGTTTGTTGACACTGTTGCCGAGCGATATAGAGCGCCAAAACCTCCAAGCGCTTATACCAAACTTGTCAGCTTACATGATATACAGATCCCGACGCTAGCGCGCAAAACACGGGATATGGTTAGCACCAAATGCGGTAAAAAGGACACGGCTGAACCCAATGAACGTCCAGGCAGCTATGGCTTACTACGCCAAAGATGAGTATGGCTGCTCTCGGCAGAGTCCCAACAAAAAAGATGTAGTATCTGTTATCATTGACGGAAAAAAGGAGCTTGTTTCGAAAAGGTTTATGACCCGTTAGGTGCGAGAGGCTTACGGGCTCTTTAGAGAAGCTAATCCGAACACGTCTATTGGGCTCTCAAAGTTTTATTCACTGAGGCCGAAGTGAGTTCTTCTTGCATCACACCAAGAAGTGTGCCTTTTTATATACTGTGCTAATGCCACGGAGTGTGTTTCTGCCCTACAAGACGTCACCGATGGTGCCTACACGGCGGACTTCTTGAAAGAACTATGGCTTTGCAGCTCCCCTACAAGTGATTGTTTTTTAGGCCATTGTGACTGTTGTGCTAAGGAGGACGCTCTGAAAGCCACATGTTTAGGAATCCCTGAAGATATTGAGGTAGCCTATGCAGCAGGGGAAAATGACGATCTAGCAAAAAAAAAAACAGCACAGGCAAGTGCTTTTCTGCGAGAGCTAAGTCTATGGTTCGCGAAGTGGATTACCAATGATTACATAAAATACATTCAAGAATCAGCAATACGCCAGGCGAAAGAGAACCGAGAAAAAGAATCTTGCATTTTTCACTTTGATTTCGCCGAAAATTGGACAGCCATTTTACCGAATGAGGTACAGTCGTATCACTGGCACAAGAGACAGGTGTCTATATTCACCTGTGTCCTCACAAGGAAGCAATCAATTCAAAGTTTTGCCGTCATCAGTGATGAGACATGCCATGATGCTGCACATGCCTGTTTTGCTCTACAAATAATCCACAACTATATGAAGGAACAACTTAAGCCTGAAACGCATGTTAATTATGTTTCTGATGGTGCATGCAGTCACTTCAAAAACAAGTACCAGTTGTTCGAGTTATGTCATGAAGATCATGAAGATCATATATCAACAAAGTGGATTTTTTCAGCCACAAGACAAGGCAAGAACTCTTGTGATGGCGTTGGTGGCCTAATAAAGCATCAGGCTACGCTCTACAACCTCAGAGCGGCAAGCTCAGCTGTGATTATGTCAGCATCCCAAATGGTGGCGAAAATGAGCACGAAGCTCAAGAATGTCAAGCTGCTATGTGCAAATGCAGACGAGCTAGAAACAATCCGTCAGTTTAAGAAGAGCCAGTGGAAATAGTTGCCACGTGTTCCAGGCATACGTTCTTGGCATGTTTGGCTAAGCACATCTGAGGGCACTGATCGTGGTCGTGTTTTGTTAGCGTCACGTACTGCTAAATGTGATCTGCAAAAGATGGAGCCATTTTGAGCGCATATTTTGTTTCACGCAGTCACCACCAACATACCAGTGAGGGTACTTCAAGCGCATATGCTTTCTAGCGAGACCCAACACTTGCGTTGGAACATTTTCATGTTTGAGTTTATCTGCAAATACAAACAGATGTTTTGCAACTGAGTTACAGTGTCGAAGATTTCCTCTATTAGGACTGGGTTATCAGTTGCATAAATGCACCTTGATGGGTACGTATTTGTCACAGTACTAAAACAGCCTTTCTTCAGCAAATGCGGTCACGTTTATTCGCGTTTGAAGCTCATTGCCACTTTTTCGTTCCGATTTCTAGATTTCTCAACTTATCAGCGCATTCTCGAAAAGCTCTGATTTGTACCACGAATATTGTCGCTAAAAACAAAATAATGCAACATGTTTTTCTATATTACTGTATGATGGCCTTCGGTTTTCTATTTACGAGATTTTAGGAAAAATTTAAGATAGCGTTTTTTATTATTCAAATTTCAGTGGAGTACACTTTTGCTAATATCAGAATTTTGAGGCAATGTATAAAAATTTACATTTGCCCTACGGCAGAAATAACTTATGTACATAATGAACACGCTATATCCTTAAAATTTGTTAAGTTTGAAAACGCTGCTTGCATTACTTTGGGAGAAAAAATTGGGGATTATGTAACTTATTTTAAGCTGTCGCGAAATTAGATATTTCTAAAAGCTTTTTTCTTAAGTGCTGCAAACTTGAAACCGTATGAATTCATTCTTCATTAGACATACATTTCAGGTAAAATATGTCTTCTTTGAAACAAAAAATATTTGTCTTTTTTTTATAGCATCTGCAATTTGAGAAAATGACAGGTGACGAAGTTGGTGCCTCCGTGTTGGTGAAGTTTGATATTTTTTTTTCTCGTAAGTTATGCCGTTTTTAATAAAACGAAGTTGACTTTCGGGCTACCTGGTGAAAGGGGCACGAAATATAAAATACTCAATGAAATCTAAAATATAAACTTTTGGACCCGTGTCGATCTCTCGTGGAATCACCCAGTAATATTGCGCGGTACAAGCGCACAATACCATCGAGCGTCAGAACAGGAGGTTCTTATATCTACCTCGCGTTTTAAAGAAAGGCTCCGAATAAAAAGACGCATGTTGCTGTGCGCATTCTCTTAAGACCACGTAAAGGGTGCAAAGCAATTTTGAAAACATTTCACGTCAATTATTACGCGTGGTTTAAAGCGTAACACAGAAGTCCATTACTGTTTGGTTCATATTTAATAATGTGCAGTGCTACCAGAGGCCCACTACCGAATGAAATGTACTTAAGTACAACGTACCACAGCCAAAATAAAAGGTGCTCTATAAAATAGTGAAATGTAGAGAAGGCATTTGAGGTTAGTAGCTAGAATTTAAAGGAGGCTTTACATCATACCGAAATTCACTAAACCCTTAAGTGAAACACGCTGGTCCTATTGGTAGTATCTGACCTAAATCTATTATAAGCAAACAAGTGCATGTGAAAACAAACAAATGGAACGGACTAAAAAATTCAATAACATTTGCAAGAAAAGACTTAAAAGTAAGTGTTGGCAGAGCAAAAGGGAAAAAAGAAGACCAATCACTTTTCACCCCCTAAAAAGGAAATAAGACTAGAAGAAATGTATAAACCTTCGAAAGCAAAATGGCAGTGTTTCAGAAGATGTAAAACACATATGGTGCCTCAAGAGTATTAACTGATTGACATTAACACTGCAGTTAACTTGAATTCAAGAAAACATGGCAGGTCTTGTACCACCCTGACAAGAAAGAGGTCTTCTCAGGCAACACTGTTAAGTTGTGAATACATTAGGAAATGGGTATAATTCACTTGTCTTTATTACAAACCTGGTAATAATTTAGGAACTAGCTGTAAAGAATGGCATACAAAAATTGTTCATGTAACTATACCACAGCTATACCAAAGCGTTACACAGAATGCGGTCATATGCGAGAGCCTCACTCACACAAGCCACGTCCAACATCATCGATTACATTGCAGCAGCCCACAATCAATGAACGACGTCGACACCAGAACTTTTCCAGGTATAATATCACACCATATCAATTATGCACCAAGTATTTCAAGTACGCACAAGGGAAAAAAATATTGCTAGAGCATTAAACTCTTAAAGGCAACGCTCCAATCTCTTGATCGAGTCTGCAAAGATTTTCCGACTATTTGTCTATGACTTTCTGCCTGCCATGGTTTTTCTAGTAGCTTTATGTAGTTATCACATATTAACCATTTGGCTTTTTCAAGGATACGCGCATTGGTAACCTATTGCCTGTATAATGATTCCTTATTTCTGCAGTGAACTCCAGCTATAACTTTATGCGTTAGTTTCATTGGCATTGTGGGACACTGGAGCATGACTTCTACATGTTTCATGGACAATATTCAAAGTGGAGCTGTTAAGTACCCGTTGCTGCGTTGAGCGGCGTCGATTGCCGTCATTGGCATGAATAAAGTAATCGATGGACATGAAAATAGCACAAAATACCCACAATTTCATAGGATTTGAAGCCGGAGCCTCTGCAGGGCCATCGAGTATTTTTCACAGAGCTATGCTGGCGCTTAAAAGTCATTTGCGAAAAAAAAAAAGCTATACGGACATCATGTCGTGCAAATGGAGTGGCAGAAGAGAAAAATAACAACCAGTCATCCTAATTGCGCAACTAGCGAGTGGGTGCCTAATGTTTCCCGTTCTCTGCTCAGCCGCAATTCTTTATCGTCATCAGCCATGCAGTATCACCCAAGTGCACGTAACACCTTACATATGTAGTGCGTGCTGTTGTATTTCACAAAAATTGAGATGTATGGCACATTAAATACCTGCGGAAAGCCAGAAGTGCAAACCCAGTTGACCTTCCTCACACGAAGCTGTGCAGAAAATTCACAGTAGACTCTACCCAAATGGTCCATGAATTTACAGCTGACATATTTGTGTTCGCTCTTTTTCATGATTGTATTACCGGGTCTTTCATCAGAGCTGCCTCTGTGGCTCTACATGAGAAATAGTCATGCCATTCCGGTGTTGTGCGATGGACAAGCTATGTGTGACGTGACCTTGGATTTTGTTGATATGGGTCCTCCTCGCGATTCTCTCTTCCCCCCATTTGCCCCGTGTTGAATTTTTCTTGACCTTTATATTTGGCTTGCTTTTCGGAACAAACACTTCGTTGGCAGTTCGCACTTGTTTATGCTTGTCTCTTCTCCCGTCTGTTTTTGCGCAGTTACACCATAAACCAGCACTTACTTTCCCAACTTACCAACTCTTTCTTATTAGAAGCCTGGGAGGCGCACCTAGCTGCAGCCTTCGTTCAAGAAATGTGACATCATTCGTCTTGGGACGGCGCTATAGACTCGCGTTCTCAGTTTGGAAACTTTTGCTTCCTGCAGCGGTAGCAGGAGTGCCACTGTCACTTCACACTTGACACCAGCTGCACACACAGCAAGCAACAGTGGCAGGGCAGTCCGTTTGAAACAAAGTCACTCGCTGCTTCCCAATACCCACATTTCGACACGCGTCAGCTCAGGTCGGCATAATAATTATAGACCACAAGCTCTACTAGAAGCAGTGCAACACCAGAAAATTTACTTTTAATTCGCTGCAGAAACCCTTACCTGTAATGATTTCAATTTGAAGAATATGGCAATTGAAAATGACTGTGAAAACAAGAAGGCGGGGTAGTCTGTGCTGCATGCTTAAGGGTACAGGGTAGAAAAATACATTGAAAAAAGCCTTTCTTTTTTCGTTATTTGAAATTTGCACCCTTTTCTGAACCAGAATCGGTGCTTGTTTGTCTTCGTGCGATTTATTTTCTTAATATGGCATAATTAAATATTTGTGAAGCGTCCTGCCATGTCCCCAATATTACATAACAAAAATATTTTGTAGTTCTAGCATCATTGCCGTATGAAGAATTTGCTGTTTACAAGCTAGAGTGTATTTGGCACATCAGAAAAAAAATGAGCCCAGAACTGCGAACACAAAATAAAGCAGATGAATCACACTTTCTGTCAGGAAAACTGAATCTGGTTGGATACAACTCAATAGTGTCATCATCGGCAAGCAGCAGAACTATTATCGGTTGACCATTGAAAGAAATAGAGCCAGCCTGGAGGACATGCGAAAAGCTCTCCGGTCCGCATATTTTCATTTGGCGTCAAAGGATACTAATCAAACCCACGGCCTTTGCTTGAAGGACGCCGAAACTTGGTGTCACTTCTACAAAGCCCAGTTGAATGGTAAACCTTTTTTTTTCATAAAAAAAGTCTTTCAGCATCTGTTTTTGAGGCTGTTAAGCAAATTTATCTGAAGCTAGCTCATCCAGAATTACTTGCTAAATGCCTCCATAGCAAAGCTCCATGAGGAACCACAACAAGTTGTTGGATTTTCGTGTGAGAGCGTGCTCAAAAAAAAAAAAAAACGTTTTCCTCGGGCACCAAACACTGTATATCTGCACTCTTGATGCTGTGGTCACTTTTAATGATGGCAATGTAGCCCATGTGAACAGGCTGAACTATTTTTAAATTTCGCCAGCGCACTGCGCCCTTGAACTGCGTCAACAGTACTGTGCTAGCTGACACGGCTGTATAGCCGTCGACAAATGAGACTCACAAGACAATACATTTCAACGCAAAAAAATATATTGATGATGCGTATCTAGCTGGTGCCGGTTGAACACGCCCGGCAATTCACTGTCATCTTGTGTTACTTTTGAAGTAAAGCAAAATTTCAGCTCTATGTAATTTCAACACATGCTTTTTTGTGCTTATGTTGCTTTTTCTCAGCAGCCACAGGATCTAGAATCATAGATTTCAGGCACTATTTATTTAACGTAACAGTGAAAATGCTGAAGAATAAATACTGCTGTGTGAGGAAGTCCTCTTCCGTAACAGGGCGTCTAGTAGCTATTATAGAATGATAATTAGCTATCTGAAGTAAAGCATTTACGAAAATAGAGAACTACAGTTTTCAGAGCTAAATATCATTCAGTATTTAGAGGAATGGCCCATGACCACAAGGATAGTAAAATAATCACTGTAGCTTTTATGGTTACAGGGAAAAAGGTACACAAACTTCGCCTAAAATACATGGTGGGAGAGGGGTTACCCTGTTCCTTTAAGCTGATTATACAATTTATAAAAAAAATGGAGGCTGTGGGATCAGTGCGTGGCAGATTCCTACTTGTGCTGTGCAGAGGTGGCGGTGGCGGACACGCATCGAGGGCGATGGGCTGGTAATGGAGCAAACCTGCGTGCGGTGTGTGCCCGATGGCTATAGAGGAAACTCGGGCGCAAGTGCCTACGGGAGCTACAACGCATGGAGCTTCAGCGAGCATGGGAAGTATGGGTAGTACATGGATTTGCTCAGTCTTCGCAATTCACGTGCCTTTTAGCTTCACGTGGCTTAAAGCTGCTTTGTTACGAAACAATAATCGACAAATGATGAGCAGTTGCGGTTCAACTCTTTGATCTTTTAGGCTTACCACTTCAAATCGGGTCACGAAGTTCAGAATGGTTTGTTTTTTTTTCTTTGAAAACAAAACCGAAACACAACAAGTAGGAAAGCCAAAAAGCGCGATTTGTTGCCCGCAAGTACGAAGACTAAGCAAATCCTTGTACTACCCATCATTTTTCTTGTCGCTGAACGATCACAGTGCCAGAGTCTCCTCTGAAAATTTTAGCGAACTTTATGCCCCTACAGTGCGTATGATTATGATGACAGGCGTGGCATAGCCTCCGAGATGGCGGGTGGACGGCATGTTTCTCTCTGGGCGTCCCGATCGCCGCACTCCGCTGCAAATCGAACGAGTATCGTATCATGCACCAGGCTACCGCGAGAGGGCACTCTGAGGGTTCGGGGTTTCTCTGAGGTGGATCGGTTCGGACTTTCACGGTGGATGGACGTGTTTTTTGAGCGCTCCCGATTGACTGCGCAGATAATTGTTTTTGCATGTCTTGAGCTTGTCTTTATAATTATAAGGCAGCAGTTGAAATCTTCGTAGCACTTATTTTATGGTACGGCTTTTTCGGGAAAAGTCACCAGGTATTTATTAGTTAGTGTGTGTGTGTGTGTTGGAATTTTCATTGCTTTTCGCCACCCCATGGGGGAGGTGCGCGTACATTGAACAGGCAAACATTTGTAGTAGAGCTTACACTTTCTTTTTTTCTCGTAGGGTAGGACTCGAGTTTAGTAATTATTGAGTATAGGGACAATTGGTGTCAGAAAGACATGGTTAAAAAGACTGTAAAGTGTTCAGGATGTCGAGTGGGTTTGAAAGTGGACCCAAGTGTAGAAGCGGATGGACAAGAGGCTGACGCGAAGTCTAGGCAATGTGAAGTAGAGGAAAAAATGAAGAAAGTGATGGTTGCCCAGAGTAAAGTGCTGATGAGAATCGCCGAGCTCGAGTCTGCGTTGGCGACAGAGCAAGAGAAAAAGAGGGCAATGGAAGAAAGGCTGAAGTCCACCGAGGGAGCACTAGCCAAGGAGAACGGAGGAGCGGCCTACGCAGAGAACAGTGAGAACCGGCAACCAGAATGGCGGAGAAGAAAGAGCAAGCAAGTTTGGAAAAAACAGGTTCATCCGGTTCAATTGTCGCAAGGCCCAGCTTAAGCGGAGTAGTGGTGGGGCTGGGAGGGGACAAAGCAGCCGGCGTCACAGGTGCAAGTAGCCCCCAGGTGCAGGACGCTCCAGCTAAAAAGTCACAGCATGTGATATTCGCCGGGGACTGGAATTGAAATCGATGCACAGAAGCCATCAAAGAGAGGGTAAGAAGTGACGAGAGGGTTGCAGTAGGGGGGTTTCCAGGACGCAAGCTGGAAGCAGTCATGAGGCAAGCGAGCGCAAAACTCAAAACTACAGCTGATAGACGAAACCTCGTGATAATTTCAGGCGGTTTAAACGATGTCTTAAATGAAGATACAGCAGGACTAGCAACCACACTGGCGAAAGGCATCGACGACATGCGCGCCACTTCTTCTTAGGTACAGGTAGTGATACGCACAATACCGGAGGTACCGGTGCGTAATAGCAACCTACAAAGAGTGGTTGTCAACGCAAACCAAGAGACATGGCGGATGAGTCGAGAGAAAGGCTTTGAGGTGGTGGAACTAAACAGAGAGGGGCATAGGTGGGGTGGTTTTCAACGAGACAGAATTCACTTCGATGTGCGGCTAGGTCATGAGGTGGGTTGGCGACTTGCAGGACGCGCAGTAGCTTTTTTGGGGGGCAAGCGGGCCCTTCGGGGTGCAGGATAGCTAGTAACGAGAAAAACAACCAGGGAGACTCTTTGACAGTGGGTATGGACAGATACGATTCCAAAGTGACACCAGTATCTAAGATAGGTAGAGTCCGGGGCATTAATAGACGTAGCCACGAGTGCCGAGCCAATTCAGACATAAGGTATATTAACATGCTGAAATGGGAAGAATTAGAAGAACAGCTAAGGGAAAAGCCGATGGTATACGGTTTTGTAGAAACACATCTTGGGACATGGAACAGCCTCCGAACAATCCGGACTACGCGTGGAAATATTGTAATAGAAAAGAAGGCAGCAGAAAGGGGGGTGGTATTGGGGCATTCATTCATAAAAGTACAGACTGGCAAAGGGTCAAGCAGGACTGCAAGGAACATTTATGGCTAAAAAGGAAAGTGGCAGAGCAAATGACACTCCTTGGTTTCGTGTACTTATGGACAGAAGCAAAGGCCTGAGAGGATAACCACGCGATGGTAGAGTGTATATCAAAGGACTTTCAGAAGTTAGGAAGAGAGAGCAAGATAATTATACTAGGAGATATGAATGCACACATAGAAGATATAGACGGGTATACCAACCCGACAGGCAAAATGATCATGGATATGTGTGAAAGGCTTGATTTGATCATTTGCAAAAGTACCGAGAAGTGTGAAGGGCAAATAACATGGGCGGTAAGAAGGCTGCAGTCGACGATAGATTACGCAATGATGTCCATAGGATGTATCATAAGCTCAGGCGAATGCACAGAGATGAAGGTGGCTTCAGAAGTCTGGGTAGTGATCACAAACGTATCAAGCTAAGTTTTGGAAGAGCAGTGAAAGTAAAGAAGACAACATGAGCAACTACAAAAAAATTTTTATTCAGAAAGGAAATTTAAATAGCCACTAAACAAAGTGAGAAAGTAATCACTGAGGATTATAAAACAGTGTGGACATACACAAATCTAATTAGATTGTTTGAGCTAGAGCTTGCTAAGACACGTGACAAGTCACCCCGGAAAAGAAGACACAAACCCAAAAGTTGGTAGGATGAGAAAGTTAAGAGAGTCATAGCAAAACGTCAGGAAGCCTCTAGAGAACACAGACATGCTAAGCAGCGGGGTGAATCAACGGATGCTGTTGAAAGAAAATGGGAAATCTTTCTAAGCTGTAGAAGGGATTCATCCCTTCTGATCAATGAAAAGATTAAAAGAAAGGGAGCCCAGTGGCTGGAAGAAGTACATAAAAAGATAGAAAGGCATCTGCGAAATTTTGAAGCCATCTAAACTCCCTAAGAAATGAGACGAGCCTAGAGCAGGGGTTTATAACTACAGCAAAAGGTGCTAGGCTAGAAGGGGACGAAGCTATTGAATATATAAGAAAAAGGGTGACAGCAAAATTTCAACAAAGAAGTGCTTTATCCACCACAATAGACAAGAAATAATCAGGTGGCGAAATGGCTCCATTTTCACAACAAGAGTGGGAAAGGGCTGGGAAAAGGTTCCCTAGTAGTACAACAACAGGCCCAGATGGCATTCCAATTATGCTGATAAAGACATTAGGTCCGAAGTGTGCGCAGGCTTTGAGAGAGGCAGTGAGCAAAATAATAGTCAATGGAGAAGTTCCCGATGGATGGAAACTTAGCAGGATGAGCATGATCTGTAAAGGAAAGGGGGACAAAGCTGACATAAACAACTACCATATCCTATAACAGTGACATCAGTGGTCTACAGGCTGGCGATGCAGATTATAAAGGAAATGCTGCAGGCATGGATAGAGGATGAGGGGCTGCTGGGGGAATAAAGAATAGGTTTAGGAAACACATGGATGTTGTAAGACAATCTGTTCTCACTGACGCAGTGAATCGAAATAGCAGAAAAGTAACACATGCCCCTGTGGCTAGCATTTTTGGATATGAGGGAGCGTACGATAGCGTCGTTCAGGAGGAATTGCGGAAAATACTGGACACACTAGGCGTGGAAGATGTAGCCACTAATCTTTTAAAGGATATCTATAAAGGTAACAAGGTAGTTAGAAAGTGGGAAAAACAGGTATCCAAGCCTGCAGAGGTAAAACGGGGGCTTAGGCAGGGGTGCCCCCTGTCACCCTTATTATTCATGATGTACTTACAAGAATTACAGGCCAAAGTAGAGGGAAGAGGACTGCGCATCAACCTTTCTTTCGTCAAACAAGGAAAACTCATTGAACAGGCACTACCAGCATTGATGTACGCAGATGATATAGTGCTAATGGCCGACAACAAGGAAGATTTGCAGAGATTGGTGGACGTCTGCTGTAATGAGGGAGATAAGTTAGACTTCGGATTCAGTAAGGAAAAATCAGGAGTCATGATTTTTAATGAGAATGAAAGTAGTGAGCATAGAATACAGGAAGTCACGCTAGAAATAACAGATAAATACAAATATTTGGGCGTATGGATAAGCAATGGGGCCGAGTACCTAAGGGAACACGAAGTATACGTGACGACTAAAGGTAACAGGAATGCAGCCGTAAAGGAAAACAGGGCCGGGTAGAATTACAATAGGTATGATGTTGTGAGAGGAATATGGTAGGGATCATGGTTCCTGCTCTGACGTTCGGCAATGCGGTCTTGTGCATAAGATCAGAAGTTCAAGGAAGATTAGAAATTAAGCAACGTGGAATAGGTAGGCTTGCCTTAGGAGTTCACGGGAACACATCAAATTAGGGAGCACAAGGTGATATGGGATGGACATCATTTGAGGGCAGGGAAGCTAGCAGCAAGATAAAATTTGAGAAGCGATTGAAAGAAATGGGGGAGAAGCGCTGGGCTAGGAAGGTATTCAGCTAATGGTTCATGAAGAATGTCGATACAAAATGGAGGAAGCGAACCAGGGAATGGACTGGTAAATACTTAGAAAACAGAAGGGGGCGAAACCAAAAATAATTATCGGGTAAGAAGAAGGTGAAGGAAGCTGAGACCAATATGTGGAGAATTGGTATGATTAAGAAGTCCACAATAGAGATCTATCGAACTTTTATGCAGGAAATTGCCAAGGAAAGGATCTCTGATAATACTCGGGGTAGTTCTCTACTTTTTGAGGCCAGGACGGGAGTATTGCGAGCCAAGCAATATCGGACGAAATGCAAAGGGGTAGACACGGTATGAAGTGCGCGTGGAGAGAAAGAAGAAACTGCCGAACACTTGATAATGTTCTGTAAAGGGCTTCACCCTATAAATCAGGATGATGGCGCAGAGTTTTTCAAAGCACTGGGGTTTAGGGACAGGGAGGGCAAAATAGACTTTAAGCTGGTAGAATTACCTAGAGGGAGGTTATCTGATTGGTGGTTAAAGTCAAGGCACGAGTGAAAATTAAACCCTTCACTGCAAAGTACGAATTCTCAACCTCACTTTTTAAAGGAAAAAAATAAATCTAGTTTTTGGTTCATTGAGTATTACGGCTTGGTGGCGATAGCCACCGCCCGATCTGCTGCGGGAAAGATAAGGAAACGGCGGAGCATGTTCTGATTGAATGTGGAGATATCCACCCAGGTGTACGTTTGGGCACGAGCCTACAGGAAGCCTTGGGTTTTAGGGACAACAATGGAAAGCTGAACACACCCGCGATTGAAATAAGTAAGAGACGGTTAGAGTATTGGTGGCAGAAAATTAGAGAGAAAGGACAAAAATAAATATTGGAAAAATAAAATATGGACAGTGTGCCGTAAATGGCAGAGAACTTAAGCTGAAAATTTACCTTTTTTTCCATTAAGATAGAATTTATCGAAGTAGAGGCATTAGGCCAACATAAAAAAAAGAAAAGGGTTTTTTTTTTGTCGAGCCTGGTGGCATACTTGTCACCACCCCGTTATAAAGGGGACGCTCATAGCATCCATCTAAAGGGTACAGCCTCATCCGTCCGTCCGTTCGACCATCCGTTCGTCCGTCCGTCCGTCCGTCCGTCCGTCCGTCCGTCCGTCCGTCCGTCCGTCCGTCCATCCATCCATCCATCCATCCATCCATCCATCCATCCATCCATCCATCCATCCATCCATCCATCCATCCATCCATCCATCCATCCATCCATCCATCCATCCATCCATCCATCCATCGTTGAAAGAAAATGGGAAATCTTTCTAAGCTGTAGAAGGGAAGCATCCGTTCTGATCAACGAAAAGGTTAGAAGAAAGGGGCTCAGTGGCTGGCAAAAGTACATAAAAAGGATAGAAAGGCAGCTGCAAAATTTTCGAACCATCTAAACTCCTTAAGAAATGAGACAAGCCTAGAGCAGAGGTTTATAAGTACAGCTCAAGGTGCTAGGATAGCAGGGTACAAAGCTATTGAATATATTGGAACAAGGGTGACAGAAAAACTTCAACAATGAAGCGCCTTATGCAGCACAATAGACAAGGATAAATCAATTAGCACAATGGCTCGATTTTCACAACGAGAGTGGGCAAGGTCTTTGAAGAAGATTCGTAGTAGTACATCAACAGGCCTAGATGGCATTCCAATAATGCTGAAAGACATTGGGTCCGAAGTCTAAGAAGACTTTGAGAGTGGCAGTGAGCAAAATAATATTCAATGGTGAAGTCCACGATAGATGGAAACTTAGCAGGATGAGCATGATCTTTAAAGGAAAGGGGGACGAAGGTGACATACACAACTACCATCCTATAACAGTGACATCAGTGGTCCATAGGCTGGCCATGCAGATTACAAAGGAAAGACTGCAGGCATGGATAGATGATGAGGAGGTGCTGCGGGAACTACAGAATGGGTTTCGGAAACACAGGAGGTTGGAAGACAATCTGCTCTTACTGGCGCAGCGCATCGTAATATCAGAAAAGGAACACAGGCCCTTGGGGCTAGCATTTTGGTATATCAAGGCAGCCTACGATAGCGTGCTTCAAGAGGACTTGTGGGGAATACTGAACACACTAGGTGTGAGAGAAGGAACCACTAATATTTTAAATGATATCTACAAAGGTAACAATGTAGCTATAAAGTGGGAAAAAGAGGTATCGAAGCCCGCATAGGTAAAACGGGGGCTTAGGCAGGTGTGTCCTCTGTCACCCTTGTTATTCATGATGTACCTACGAGAATTGGAGACCAAATTAGAGAAAAGTGGACTTGGCTTCAAGCTCTCTTTCGTCAAAAGGAAAACTCATTAAACAGGCACTACCAGCATTGATGTACGTAGATGATATAGTGCTAATGGCCGACAACAAGGAAGAATTGCAGAGATTGATGTACATCTGCAGTAATAAGGGAGATAGGTTAGATTTGAGATTCATTAAGGCAAAATCAGCAGTCATGACTTTTAACGATAACGAAGGTACTAAGCTTAGAATACAGGAGGTCAGGCTAGATGGATGGATGGATAAAAACGTTTATTGGGATCTCGAAGGATTCCACCAACGTTTTATAAGGGTAGAATCGTGGGCCGCTCCCACGTAGGGACGGGGAGGCCCAGCCTCACCGCCACGTCGTGGGCTTTCTAGACAGCCTTGTGTTGTTGTAAGAGAACCGGACTCGTGAGCATTATATGAAAAGAGTTTTCGGAAAATTCTTCATTTTTTGTTGGTAAAGAGGAGCACTTCCCGAGCATGTGGTTAAAATCACTGTAATTGTGGCAGTTCGGACAAAGTTCTGAAATATTGGAGTAATCACTGTAGGCTACGAGGCTAGGATATGTTACCGTCTGAAGCATGCGAAGAGAGATTGCCTGTGGCCTAGACAACTTTTCGTGTGGCAATGGAAAGGATCTACGACCTAATTGATAGTGCTTCGTGATCTCATTGAACGTAGTCAATGTCCCTAAAATGAAGGTTGATGGCTGATTCCTCTTTTTGAGAAGCACAAATCCCGGCGTGGTAAGTGAAGCCTCGATCTTGGAGCGGGCTAGCTCGTTGACATTGGGAAGGCCCCCAACACTCAAGCCAAGGTGAGCCGGGAAACAAATATCAGTTTGGTGGGCGAGTTCCTTGTAAGCGAGAGTTCCAAAAACTTCCTTGCATACGGAACTAGAAGCGAAGGCCCTAGCACGGACTCACGCTAGAGATAACAGATAAATTGAAATATCGGGGCGTATGGATAAGCAATGGGACCGAGTAACTTACGGAACACGAAATGTACGTGACGACAAAAAGTAACAGGAATGCAGCAGTGATGAAAAATAGGGCACTGTGGAATTACAATAGGTATGATGTTGTGAGAGGAATATTGAAAGCGGTCGTGGTTCCTGGTTTGATGTTCGGCAATGCGGTCTTGTGCATGAGATCAGAAGTTCAAGCAAGATTAGAAATTAAGCAACGTGGAATAGGTAGGCTTGCTTTAGGAGCTCACGGGAATGCACTAAATCAGGGAGTACAAGGTTATATGGGATGGACATCATTTGAGGGCAGGGAAGCTAGCAGCAAGATAAAATTTCAGAAGCGATTGAGAGAAATGAAGGAGGAGCGTTGGGCTAGGAAGGTTTTCAGCTACTTGTACATGAAGAATGTCGATACAAAATGGAGGAAGCGAACCAGGAAGTTGACTGGTAAATACTTAAAAAACAGCAGGTGGCCAAACCAAAAAGAACTATCGGTTAAAAAGAAAGTGAAGGAAATAAAGACTGACGTGTGGAAATTTGGCATGATTAAGAAGTCCGCACTAGAGATCTATCGAACTTTTAAGCAGGAAATTGCCAAGCAAAGGATCTATGATAATACTCGGGGTAGTTCTCTACTGTTTGAGGCCAGGACGCTACCTGTGTCTTTGCGACAGTATTGTGAACCAAGACAAATCGGGCCAAATACGAAGGAGCAGACACGGTATGCAGTACGTGTGGAGAGGGAAAGGAAACTGCCGAACCCTTGATAATGTTCTGTAAAGGGCTTCACTCTATAGTTCTGGAATGGCACAGAGTTTTTCGAAGCACTGGGGTTTAGGGGCAGAGAGGGAAAAGTATGCTTTAAGCGGGTAGAATGAACTCGAAGGAGGCTATCTGATTGGTGGCTAAAGTCAAAGTACGAGTGAAAATTTAACCCTTAACTGCAAACTACGAGTCCTCAACCTCACTATTTCGAGGGAAAAAAATAAATCTAGTTTTTGGTTCACTAAGCATTACGGCTTGGTGGCGTTAGCCGCCGCCCGATCTAAAAGGTACAACTATATCAACCCATCCATCCATTCATCTATTCATCAGCGGGAGTGAAATTCAATCCTTATACACACAATGATAGAACTTAACTTTATGGCTAGGTGGCGTGAGCCACCGCCCGATCAAAGGACACAGCCGGGTCCGTCCGTCCGTCCGTCCGTCCGTCCATCCATCCATCCATCCATCCATCCATCCATCCATCCATCCATCCATCCATCCATGGCCGTGGACACCGTGGCATACATTGGACCGCACGGGATTACAGTGTGCACGTTTTTTTTTGCGTACGAGCATAAATCACCGTGTTAATGTTCTGGCTGAACTGAAGCAAATTTTTTTTCGGTTACTGCATTTATGTTCACCAAATTTTCGACAAAAAGCATGGCTACTGCTGCATTCTCCTGATAAGGGAGGTAGGAATTCGTCTGTAGCCGCATTATTTTTTTTCATTACGGTTCATTTTGTCTTCGTGCTCACTACCTCGATTCAAGAAATATAGATGCATTCTAGCATTCATCGTTTCTGTAGACTTGTATGGGAGAAAACTGGGCTAATGTTCTTCGTTGAAAATTACTGCTCTCCTATCGTGACTCATAATTTTACTATTATATCGCATACGGATAATTGTGAGGTGGTCAACTGAACCGCGGGTACACTATATCTGATTGCCCTGATCATCTCGGTGAATTAAGGTACGTGAGAAGTAATTTTGCCAGAATAATATAGAAGGCTTCGATTTGCCTACCAACACTCACTTCCCCCGTCCCTCACACTGAAAGTGCCTGAGTTGTCATTGTCTCCTTTTTCGTCATCTCAATCGAGATTATGTGTTGGTAGCACAATGGCAATATCAGTGCCATGTTCAATTACTGTACTCTCGACTACAATCAATTCAAAGGCTCGAACACAAATCGTAACGGCGTCTTTCAAATTAAAACTAAGTATTCGGCGAGGTAGACTAATAAAAAAAACAAAGTTCAAATAGTCACTGTTGTGTAACGCCGCAGTGTTTCATACCAGGCACATCACACTTTGAACGCGTGTCGCGTACTTCTTGAACAAGTAACACGTTGCGATGTTCATTCTTTCATTTCCAAACGTATCTACTGAACACCGTAAAATTCACAGTGCGTATGGGCCACCGTAAGTGAAGAAAACGTTACTGTAAGCAGCCCGTGGTCGTCACAGAACCGGCGAGATGGCTGACAAACTTGCGCGAACATCTCTTGATCTTCCGATTGTGCCAATCATGCCTCCTACAGCTTATGTAACAGCAGCGAGGTTTAGAAAACTTTCCCTTCTTGAAGACTCATCAAAAACCATGATACCGAATCCAGATTTTTCGCACCTGCACTTCACATGGAATAATAAATGGTGTCCCACGCGTAAATTGGAAGTCTCGGTAACAAAATTACGTTGCCGTGTACCACTTCTTAATTTCTACTTAAACAGGTCTGGTCTGGTGCCATCCCCTCTGTGCTCAAGCTGTAACGAACCTGAACATATCGACCATTTTCTTATCACATGTCACCGATTCAAAAATCAAAGAAAAAACTGCTTCGAAATTTTATTAAGAAAATTAGGAATATCACTTAATACTCCCAATATTTTGTCTTTTGGGGCCATTTGATTGGGACATAGCGACAGGAACATCTGTGGGGCTCTCTGCGATTTCATATATAACGTAAGAAGATTACCTTGCTGAGGCAGCCATCAGCTCTCGAATTTTACTAGTCACACTACCACTTACTATTTAGCTGATACACTGCAATGATTCAACTTTCAGGAGAATTTCATATAACGATTCCACCACAGATATTTAACAAATTTTATTATTTCTCCCCCCCCCCCTTTTTGTGTTTTTTTTCTTTTTTTTTCTTTTTTTTAACATTGCGCCAAATTAATTTCACAGTCAAAACACAGTATTGATATTCCCCTAATCTAGAAAATCTATAGGTATTTACTTGCATTAACCACCGGCTTCTTGGCCAATCCCCCTTACTGGGTGAGAGCCACAAAAGAAAGGAACAAGCAAGCAAGCAAGAACCGGCGACGTTCAGTTAGACATAGTCTAGGCGCATAGTGACCACCAGAACTCTAGTCACTGTATCCAGCTTCTGCGGCTCGATGGTAGGATTCTTAAACACCGTTACAATGAAAAACAGTGCTAGTTGCATGAAAGGAAAGACAAAACAACCGTTTTAATCGAGTGTTACCCGTGAGTGTATAACGCGACAATCTTCTGTCTTTGCTAGTTGATCGGGTTGTAATTTTTTTTCTTCGCCACTGCCCTTTGTACTACACAGCCTGCAAACTTCAAAGTACAGTAACTTTCCAGCACATCCGAATCTTTTGCAAAAACATCGCAAACGTAAGTGCTCTAGTTTGAGCGGCGCAAACCTTCTGCAAAAAAAAAATATCCGATTGATAATATATACGCCAAGCATTGACTTTGCTTCTAATAAACTTTGACGAGGCATTCGAAAATGAGTGCGTAGCTTTATGAAAGCGCAAAATCATTTTTTTTTCTCGCCACGTGCACGCTTTGCCAACAGCGCGGCAGCCTTTCGGATGGATGGATGTATCTGGCTGTGCCCTTTAGATGGGGTGGTGGCTCACGCCAGCTAGTCATAAAGTTAAGTACTATCACTGAGTGTTTAAGGATTGAATTTCACTCGCGCCTCAATTTTACTTGCGCCACACTCTCGCACCAATCAGTTAGCCTCCTCCTGCTTATTTCCGCCTGTTGAAAGCCTATTTTGCCTTCTCTCTCCCTAAACCCCAACGTTTTGAAAAATTCGGCGCCATTATCTTCGACTATAGGGCGGAGCCCTTTACAGAACATTATCAAATGTTCAGCCATTTCCACCTCCTCTCCACACGCACTCCATACCGTGTCTGTCCCTTCGTATTTCGCGTGGTACGTCTTGGTCCGCAATACTCCCGTTCAAGCCTCGAAGAACAGTGAACCACCCTGAGAATTATCGTAGATGTTTTCCTTTGCAATTTCCTGCTTGATAGTTCGGTAGGTCTCTAGTGATGATTTCTTGACAAGACTGGAAAGTGGCAAATGTAGTCCCGATCCACAAAGGAGGTCCTAAAAAAGATGTCACGAATTATAGACCTATTTCGCTTACCTCGATATCATGTAAAATCATTGAACATGTAATATATAAGGCTCTAATGAAGCATTTATTAGATTACGATTTGTTAACAAAGACTCAACACGGTTTTCGTAAGGGCTTTTCCTGTACGACCCAACTTCTCGAGTTCTACAACGATCTAGTATCCGAAATTGATCTAGGTGGGCAAACAGACTGCATCTTTTTAGATTTCAGTAAAGCTTTCGACACTGTTTCGCATCCTCTGCTCCTCGAAAAATTACGAATATTTAATATAGATGAGAGAATTTTTAATTGGATAGAGAATTACCTGTCACAACGCCGCCAATGTGTTGTCCTGAATGGTACTAAGTCGGAATTTCTAGAGGTCACTTCGGGCGTCCCCCAGGGATCTGTATTGGGGCCTCTGCTATTCATAATTTTTATAAATGACATTAACAAAGATATAAGCTCAAGTATACGGCTCTTTGCTGATGATTGCGTAGTCTACAGAAAAATTCAGAAAGAACATGATGTCCTTGAATTGCAGGCTGATCTTGCACGTATTCATCAATGGTGCCTTAAGTGGCAAATGAAGTTAAACACAAATAAGTGCGTTCATGTGTGTTTTACAAAGAAGAAAAAAATATTTGATGCAAATTTTTGTCTAGGAGGAAATAAATTAGATAAAAAATACTCGTACAAATATTTGGGTGTATTGCTGTCGCATGATTGTTCCTGGAATGCACATGTGGATTATGTGGTTTCCAAAGCCGCGATAGCGTTGAATTATATTCAAAGGAATTTGAGATGTGCAGATCCTAACCTTAGAAGCACGGCCTACCTCACTTGTATTCGTCCAATCTTGGAGTATGCCTGTACTCTTTGGGACCCAACACAAACAGGTTTGATAAATAAATTAGAAAAAATACAAAACAGAGCAGCCAGGTTTGTTTTGGGTCGGTACGGACAAAAGCAGAGTTGTACCGAAATGAAAAAGGAGTTAAACTGGGAGTTACTGTCGTCCCGTCGCAAAAAATTGCGTTTGAAGCTTTTATACCAGATATTTCATAAAAAAACGGGACTAGACAGCGACACTTACTTAAAAAGACCAGATTACATATCTCAACGTACAGACCACATACACAAAATAAAGCCGTGCCGGGCCAGGACGAACCTGTATTCAAACTCGTTTTTTGTTAAAACTATTAACGAATGGAATTGTTTGACATCTAAGCAAGTGTGCAGTGTTAATGAAGATGTATTTTTTTCAACTTTGTAACCCCCCTGCTGTAACGCCTCTGGCAAAGCGGGGATATGTATGAATAAAGAAAAAAAAAAACATTCCCATCTTCTACGTGTCCCTCTCTGTTTTCTTCGCCTTCTTCTTAACCTGTGTTTCCTTTTGGCTTTGTATTCTGCTGTTGTCTAAATACTTGCTTGACAGTTGTCGAGTTCGCTTCCTCCATTTAGTATCAAAATTCTTCATGCACAAGTAGCAGAAAATTTTCCTAGCCCGAAGCTCTTCTCCCATTTTTTTTAATCCCTCCTCAACTCCATCTTGCTACTAGCTTCCCTGCACTCAAACGATTTCCATCCCATGTCACCCAGTACTCCCTGATTTGGGGTATTCTCGTGTGCTCCCAACGCAAGTCTACCTAAGCCACGCTGTTTAATTTCCAATATTGCTTGAACTTCTCATTTCATGCACAAGACCACATTGCCGAACGTGAAACCCGGGACTATGACACCTTTCCAAATCCCTCTCACAGCGTCATACTTATTGTAGTTCCACAGTGCCATATTTTTCATTACAGCTGCATTCCTGGTGCCCTTAGTCATCACGTATCTTTCGTGCTCCCTTACATACTCAGCCCCGTTATTCATTCATACGCCCATACATTTCCCATACATTTATCCATACATTTGTATTTATCCACTATTTCTAGCGTGACTTCCTGTATCTTATGCTTACTGCCTTTGTCATCATTAAAAATCATGATTACACACTTTTCCCCGCTGAACTTCAAAGTTAACCTATACCGTCATTGCCACAGGTGTCTATCAATCTCTGCAGATTTTCCTTGTTGTCGGCTATTGATACTATATCATCTGCATGCATCAAAGCTGGTAATGGCTGTTCAATGTGTTTTCCTTGCTTTGCAAAAGAGATTCTGAAGCCGAGTTGACTCGCCTTTAATTTTGCTTCTAGTCCCTGGAGATACATCATAGCTAACAAAGGTGACAAGGGACATCCCAGTCAAAGCCCGCGTGGTAACTCTTTAGGTTCAGCTACCTGTTTTTTTCATTTGATAACTACCTTGTTACTTTTATAGATATCCTTTAGAAGGTTAGTTATTCCATCTTTCACGTCTAGTGTGTCCAGTATTCCGCACAAGCCTCCTTGACTCACACTATCGTAAGCACCTTTGATATCTAGAAACGCAAGCCACAGGAGCGTGTGTTCTTTTTTCGCTATTTCAATACACTGCATCAATGGAAACAGCTCATCCCCCAACCTCCTTCGTTTACGGAATCCATTTTGTAGTTCTCCCAGCACCCCCTCATTCTCCACCCATGTCTGTAGTCTTTGCTTTACTATCTGCATCACCAGCCTGTAAACTACTGATGTTGCCCTTTCCTTTATAGATCATGCTCATCCTGCTTAGTTTCCACCCATTGGGAGCTTCATCATCTATTATTTCTTTGATCACTGCTTCTCTTAATGTTTGCTTAGAGTGGTCTTAGTTTCTTTATTAGCATGATTGCAATGCTGTCAGGGCCTGTTGATGTGCTATTAGAAACCCTTTTCTCTGCCCTTTCCCACTCTCGTTGTCCCAGTGGACCATACGAAGCAGCACCGCGGTGCGGGGAAAAGAGAAGGCTACGCCCACCCCAGGAAACACGCTCTGTCCGTGCGATTAGGACGGCCGGAGAGAAACCCACTGCGCGCCCATCATCTCGGAGGTCATGGGCGTGATAGCCGTAAGCCACGTTGTTCTGAGCGCACATTTCACACTTTCAAGTCTTATTCTGCAACGTACAGCTTGAAATTGCCTCAAGAGACTCGCACAGTAGCAGGAAAGTTACAACCAAGATATAAACATACATGAAGCATGTATCCATGATTTCGATGCAACTAACAAGTTCAACAACCTACGTAGCTTTCACCACATAAACACGTAGTATTTAGAAGCAATTTAACAGTCTATTACATTGGGGCTAAAATGAATACATGTACAAAGGGCTTCTGATTATTTCTTCTTCTTTATTGTTCCTGATTTTTCTTATCTTTGTGTCTGATGCATATTACTACCATGATATTGGTATAGCCAGCTCTAGCGTAACTTAGCTTACCACAACTTTTCATATATAAATAAATTAACTGATATCAATGTGCATTGCCATGCCGCAGAATGGTGGCATTTACGACACCGCAGAAACGCAATCACTGAAGCTTCCTCCATGGTCCTGAAGCCATTATCAAGATGAGCCACTCAAACTCGTGATTTTTTGAATATGGGCTGCAAACGACATTCCGGACAACAGAAGCCAAAAACCCGTCACTGCGCACATTTCGTTTTCACTTTCTGAATGTGTTTTTGTGGCCCTATGTTAGGGCCATCAGACGAACGTATATTTCTCCATAACAGATAGTTATGCTGTATACAACGTCCATAGAAGAGTCAAGAAACTTCTAACGGCATCTAATTCTGCAGTAGTTCGAGAGTCTTCCAACAGGGCGAGTTCGAAAACTGAAATGAGATAGCTGATTCAGTCGCAGGTCAGCCATTATTGTGGAGCTCACTCAGATTCTCTCATGAAATATGGTTTGCGCTCACGGCTTCCTCGGACTAAGACTCACCAAAATTTTCCTCCGCCGGACTCACTCAGACTCACACTCATGAAAATCGCAAAATCGGGACTCACTCGTACTCGAACTAACCAAATTATTACTCACCAGACTCACCCAGATTCAGACGCGTGGTTCCACCTCAGTCTGAGTGAGTCTGAGTAAGTCGTCTACTGAATCGGTGAACCTAGAATCATTTTTTTCGATCATGGTGTCAATTATATTTAACGCCAGTATCTCACACAATCAGTGTTCTACTTGAAGCCTTCTTATATAGTAACTTCGAATACTGGTTATGAGTGTTTGCAAACCAGTAAGGGCATTTGTATCTTTAAGGAGATGACAATGTCATGTATATTTATGAAGAAGCTCCACAGTAAAGTTCCCAGGAGAAGGTCACGGGTGGCACCCTCCTATGTGATTTACGTCTCTGATGAACCAATATTTTAATGGTGTGCGAACGATACTGATTTGTAATACGTGTGAGAAGACATGAGTATAAATGTGAATATAGGTAAGGCTGACAGCAATGTTGAAGACGAGTAGATAGGACCTTATGTCAGAAAAAAATTAGGACTCACTCAAAATCACCCAGGAAAAAAAAAAGATCGGCAGATCCCACGTACCTGGGAATAGACGTTGTGCGAAGCATGCATAGGGAAGGTGACCATGTTGCATTTTTTTATTTAGCGACACGTTCAGGAATGACGCTCAATATCTGTAAAAATTTTGCATGCGCAGACATATGTTGAAGAGTTGTAGCTGTTTATACAACCAGTTGCTTGCACTTGCACAATCAAGCCAACTGAAACGTGCGTCTTAGCAACACCAGAAGCTGTAATGAAGCGCTGATGCTCGGGACACTGCTACCCGGGACACTGCTACATAAATCAACTTCAGCACATGGTAACTAACCACAATTGATGTTAGCCCGACGTGACAGCTGTATCAAAGGAGTACATATGTAATGTTTATAAAATTGGGTAGGCTGCACTGCAACCACTATTGCCGTTTCACGAAGCGTCCATTTGAAAAATAGTTCCGAGACCTGGCGTAGCTCTGTGGTAAAATGCTTAATTGTCACGAAGAATGCTTGGGTTCGATTCCAGCTGTGAGTGTGTTAGCTTGGGGTAGTTGGTATGGCATGATGATAATTATAGCCCGAGATCAAAACGACGACACATAGACAAAAAGGAGACGAAGGGCACGAGCGCTTGTGTCCTTCGTCTTCGTCTTGTTCTGTGTCGTCGTTTTGTTCTGGCGCTATAACTATCGTCCAGCTGGGACCTTGACAGTTATTTAGCATTCGTCGGGTCACGACGCTACCCATGTCGGGTATTTCCTAACGCCCGTGCGATAAAATTGCTCAAGTGTTATCATCTTTCTGGGTAGATACAAACTGTCACTCACATACCCGCATACCAGCGGACCATACCCGCCCATCGGTATGTGCCACTGTCTTGCGGGAATTGTTTGACAACATACGCGACAGGATTGTGGCATTATTCATGTCTGGACCAGCACGTCATATTCGTCAAGCTATATTACCTTCCCATGCTAATTTTGGTTCACGCCAAGCTAAGGGGGTGACCACAAGAGCACCTGAACGTAAGTGGCTAGATAGATAGATAGATAGATAGATAGATAGATAGATAGATAGATAGATAGATAGATAGATAGATAGATAGATAGATAGATAGATACGCTCAAATGTCGAAGTTTGCTAAGAAATGGTGTACATTTATTATATGTAACATTTAGGACTCGCTTGAAGTCAGACTCACTAAAATTTTCCAGAAAGGTAAAAGGTTCAAGGACTTGAGCTCACACCAAAATTTTCTTCAACTGGAATCACTCAGAATGAAAGTCACCAAAATATTGCTCAATCGAACTGACTCAGGCTAAGACTCACAATTCGATTTGAGCATGAGTGAGTCGACCCATAAGTGAGCTCACCGACTAAGCATTCAGTATGGGAGAAACAGCCGATACACCCAATGCTTGGCTGCTATTTTTCAATTTATTCGAAACACTGCGTAAATACGGTAATAACGCAACCTTCTTGTAACGCACTTCTACGTGTTATCCACGCTCGGCTGTCTGTGCAGCTTCTCAGAAAGCCGAACTTGTGATAACCAGCGGCCTCAAAATGCTGAATCTGCTTGGTGAAACTATCCTGCACTGAGCGATCACAAAACTTCGTTACATCATTGTGAAAACACGCAGCAGCAGTAACGCGCTGCACCTACATAATCAGATGCGTACAATAACGGAGGCTTCTTCCCCCGAGACTCATATGCCCAGCAGATGTGCCTATAGCAGAGAAAAATAATACCAAACGTGAAAATCTCAGGCAACCATTTTCTGGCAGCTCATGCTTAAGAATGAGTGAAGTTAGGCATTCCTGAAGTATCACTAAGGGCTGCTGCAAAGACGCTTTGAAGGGCTCACTGTCACAAAACAGAAACAGGAAATAATAAAAGAAGTGAAACCACTCGCTAACCTTTCTTCTAGCAAACCTGTCATGTAACTTTTTATGAAAATGAGCTAGAATTGTAACGCGTAACACCATGGTAGTACGCAAATTCATACAAATGAATAATCACGGGTACATATAACCAACAGTGGAAAAGCGATGCGAACAGAAATAAAAAAAAAACGCTCTTTCTAAGCACTCCCTTTATTAATGTGCTCGCTCTTCTGTGTGAGCAACTATTACCTACATTGAAAACGCTGCTGTCACGCCGTACTGCCTGCTTTCTTTCTCGTTAAGAAAGGCAGCACTAAGGTTGTCCGCAAAATATTTTTCAGTGCCTTTTCTACACTCTTGCGCTGCCCAGGTGTGCTTCCTTTCGGCTTCAGAACTGTTTCTCTGAATTGGCGTTTCTTTGCGAAAAAAAGAACCTAGAACAAACCTTTCAATTTGGCAGCAAACGCTACCGCCACTAAAGTGCTCGCTTGGCATTGTTGCTATTGTGTTGTCGTCGAGCAACATACGAGTAACACACTTCAATTCAATATCGACCACTGTAAAAGACGTCTTGTGTTATGAGCAAGAGGCCATAGCCAAGCAAAAAAAGAAAATTCATATGAGTAGGCATGTCATGTGAGTAAATATAGAAGGCCATTTGCACAAACAACCTTTATGGACAGATGGTGCTCGCGTCTTTCGTTTTGGCAACAACCGGAGCACTGTCGATTAGCAATCGGTATAAGTTTGTGCACACGACAGCTTACCGTGGAGTCGGACTGTATCAATGCAGCGCAGATCACTTGCAGCAGCTGCACCAGAACAGCGGGCAGCGTGGCCCACGCGCCGGCATAGGTTGTGCGTGGCCACACGAAGAGTACCAGCAGCAAAATTAAGGCCAGGGCCTGCAGGCCGAGTAGCAGCGGTGAGAACCACCAGGGCGGGCCGGCCCCATTACGGCCGACGAACCACTGGGTCACGGCGACGGCGGCTAGAACTATGCAGCACAAAAAAGAGGTGGCCATCCACGCCTTGAAGTCGAGCCATTTCTGGTGGCGGTAGTAGTCCAGGTAGAGGTTCTCTGCCTGCGCGTCCGCGAACAGGAACCGCAGACGCCGGGGCAGCAATCGCTGCAGGCCGGTTTGGTCGATGCTGAGCTCGGTGTCGGTGCGCTTGAGCAGGGGCCGGCACAGTGGGCCGCCCGTGCCGTTGCCGCCACTGGATTTCTTAGCCGCCATATCGTAGACAAAGTTCTGATAGCATCGGCACCTCTGCGATGGCGTCGACACGCGCCCCCGACGGGTGTTCACCGCCGCTGACAGGCGCTAAGGAAAAATTGACCACTCGTACGTGCACTGGCGCCGCACGCAGGAAGCGCTGGCACCTCTGGCGCTGAATTCGCGACACAAGCCAACCAACTATGGGCGAACGGTTGGACAAGAGCGCCCATGCAAAGACCCGATCGATAGTGCCGAGAAAACGCCGGCCGCCCCGAGAGTGCGCTGCTCAAGGGGCCAATCGATGGCGAGAATGCATGCACCGCTGTACGGCGCTGGCGACTGCGCTGCTTTCGGCGGACCCTCGTCGTGCGAGTCGGCGGAGTTGCGTGCTCGGGGCCCTGGCACGCATCCAGGGCAGTCGGAACGTCAACAGTTTCCACTCGCTGCCAGGACCTGCGGCGCAGCCTTGATTTGTTGCGTGCTGTTTCAAACGCTTTTGTTCGTTTTGGATGTCGAGAGGAGGTGAATGCGCGCACAGTGCGACTTGTTCAAGGATAAGTGACCCGTAGGACTTTCCCCGTGTTTGCTTTTCCCGAACACGCCTTCCTCTCAGATTCGGAGCGGCGTTTGAAGGCGTCACATATTCTCGCACAGCTAGCAACGCTGTTGTGCCTCATGCGCTCTGCTCAGGACCATTGATCAATCTAAGTGCAAAACCAATCTGGTAATTTGCGTAATATTCCCGAAAAGCACGTGTGTTCTATTGTTCTTGAAGTGTGCCGTAAATAATGACATATTTTTAGGGTTGCTGCAAACTTGTGCAACGTCAAATTACGCCCAGCCTTTTTTGCCATTTATCTCATGTAAGCACATTGACCTATTCTTAGGAAAACCTAAAATAACCTGACGTGGATGCCTACTCTCGCATGTTTTTGACCTCTTTAAAAGAAAAGTCTGGGTTTCCACGTTCCCACACCATCATATGATTACGACGGACATCGTAGCGCTATATAGGAAGTTCTTACCGTCTTGTTCTTTAACACTCACCTGAAATCTGAGCGCATGGGCCTTCAGGACTAAGCTTTCATCAAAATGCGCCTACCATGCCCGGGATTTGAACCTCGACCTTCAAGTCGGCAGTCAAGTGCCATAACCACTGAACAGTTACGGTGAATTTCTTTCCATTCTCCAATTTTTCTCGTGTTGGTGTCAACTCTATTATCGATATGGTAGACTTGTATTTCTATGATTTAAAAAACAGTGTTTACACTGTAAACGACTCAGAGATTCCCTTCAAAGGTATTGTCTCTTAGTGTATACGCATCTTGTGGCCGAAGTTGTGAAAGAAGTCTGTACACTGTAGCCTTGTGGAATTCCTAGGAGGACTAATGCTTGTAGCGACGGCTCAAAAAGTTAAAAATGAAATCAGGAACAATAAAGCCTTAAATTGTTTCGTGAATGACACTTCAGAACAACTAAAGCACACAATAATTTTTTAAAGAAAAATACTACGGGAGGCTCTTGTGTTCGCTAATTCAAATATCTGTAGAGGTATTCTGGTACAAATGACGCCTAAGTCTTCTTACACTACTGGGTTAACGATAAACGACCTATGTGTAAAAAAAGTAGGCATATCTATTGATGTTTTCAAGAAAATTTCCCAGTCTGTATTGACAAAAACAATTGTTTCACTCCAAACGCTTGTATTGCTTCTTACTATATTGGATTTTGTTCCTGAAAGTGGTGCGTGTAATTTGATCTGAAACCTTGATGTTGAAACGTCGCTGTGGTCCGACGGTGTGCTCCTAACTACAAAGAAGCAAAAGGGAAGTAACTGCTGCATTTTGTCCCCGCAACAATAGTCGGCCTGCGGAATGGTAACTCCAAGACGAGGGTTCAGTGTGCAACCTGAGGGAGCAACTGTCGGGCCATATGGAGCCGAGTTTACTACTATGCGACACTCCAGCGCATTGGTGGCCTCGAAGGAATGGAACGAAATCAACAGTTGTGAGTTTATTTGAGTGTGAAAGGTCATGACAACCATGATAGAAGGAAAATCATGTTGTTCATACGGCATAAATGTAAACAGACGTACAGAAGGTCCTACATTCAATAAACTAAAGGAACAAGCAGGATTTCGAAAGGAGTATACTCAACAAACAACCACATTCATTGTGTCACGGGGTCGTGACGTAGACAAAGGAAGAAGACTGATTACAAGATGAAACTATTTATTTAACCACACTTGTTGCCCATAAACTAAAGATCAGACTGCAGCGATGCCCACCGGCGCAGATAGCAGCGAACAGAGCGTCAGCCATCGATCAACTGACAAGCGGCGAATCGTATTGGCATTTATACACTTGACATCGAATATTCTAGCGTTATCGCAAGCGGTGACTTAGGTTTCAGAATAATCTAGTTATTCAGATCATTGAAGGATCAACCTTTGTGCAAGACTACAAATTTGGCTATTTTTTTACTAGCAGGGGAAATCCCTGTAACTAGCGCGCTATTATATATATGACAAAGCGGAGCACATTATATATCTGCAACATGAATAATTGGTCTCGCTTTGATTTCATCGTATTCGGCTGGACTATCTGTTTTCAAATATTTGATTAATTTTTAGATTTCATCTGCAGTACACGGAGAAAAAAACATAGCGTTGGTACTGTCAGATGATAAATATCCACATTGATTATTTGTAAGATTGCTTATACCAGGATTATTTGCAAAATCAGTATGCGAAAAGTGATCGTTAAATTTGTTCACCAGTGAAGTATTAGTATATTCCACATTATCGAACACAAGTGTGCTAGGGATCATATTGTTTCAGTTGCCTTAGATTTCACGAATTGCAGCCCATATTTTTTTTAGGGTCACCTGATATCGACGCAAACACATCTAGGCAGTATTAAGTGCAAGCGTTCCGAAGATCTGGATTGAGCTTGTTCCTGAGCATTTTATATTCTCGGAGAATTGTTTCGTCGTTTATGCGCTTGAAAGTGTCAAACAATCTATCCCTTATTCTAATTCTGTGGTATGACTCAAGGGTAACCCAAGGTTTTCTAGATTTTTGATTACATTTAACTGAATGTAGTGGAAAAGCAGTGTCTTACGAGTGCTTAACTTTCTACAAGAATGAATTGTAGGATAAATTCAGATTTTGTAGTATACATCTGTCAAATCTATCCTATCTACCATTGACATAAATGCATTCAGTGCTTCATTATTAATATTTTTTCTGAAAACATGGCAGCTTATCCACGGAGTGAATGATGGAGAGTGGGGCGAAGCATCCATCCGTCCAGTCATTCTTGCTCCCGTCTGTGCATGCGTCCATCTGTGTGACCGTTCATGTGTCCATCCGCCCGTCCGTGCGGGCGTCTGTTTGTGCGTCCACGCGTCCATCCATGCGTGCGTCCCTGCGTTCGTCACTGCATCCGCCCCTGCGTCCAGTCATGCGTCCATCCGTTCATGCTGCCATCCATGCGTCCGTCCATGCATCTGTCTGTGTGTCCGTTCGTTCATCTAGTCAACACTTTAGTATCACCATTTCGCATCTTTTCATCACATATGCGTCCATCTGTGTGACCATCCGTGAGTCCATCTACCCGTCCGTGCGTGCATCTGTTCATGCATCCGCACGCCGATCCATGCGTCCGTCCCTGCGTTTGTCCATGCATCCGCCCCTGCGTCCGTCCATGCGTCCATCAGTCTGTGCAGCCATCCGTTCGTCCATACATGCATCTAATCAACACTCCAAGTACCCCCATCTCGCATCTTTTCGATGGATGGATGGATTAATATGGCTGTACCCTTTAGATCGGGTGGTGGCTAGTGACACCAAGCAGTAATACTTAATGAACGAAAAATTAGATTTTTTTCCCCTTAAATGGTGAGCTTGAGGATTCGTCCTTTGCAGTGAAGGGTCTAATTTTCACTCGTGCCTTGACTTTAGCCACCAATCAGATAACCCCCTTCTAGTTAATTCTACTCGCTTAAAGTCTCTTTCGCCCTCCCTGTCCCTAAACCCTAGTGCTTTGAAAATCTCTGCGCCATCATCCTGAACGATAGGGTGAAGCCCTTTACAGAACATTATCAAGTGTTCGGCAATTTCTTCTTCCTCTCCACACGCACTGTATACCGTGTCTACCCCTTCATATTTGGCCCGATATGTCTTGGTTCGCAACACTCCCGCCCTGGCCTCAAACAGTAGAGAACTAGCCCGAGTATTATCATAGATACTTTTCTTGACAATTTCCTGCTTAAACGTTCGATAGATCTCTAGTGCGGACTTCTTAATCGTGCCGATTCTCCACATATTGTTCTCAGCTTCCATCACCTTCTTCTTAACCGATAATTCTTTTTCGTTTCGCCCCCTGCCGCTTTCTAAGTATTTACCAGTCAATTCCCTGGTTCGCTTCCTCCATTTTGTATCGATATTCTTCATGTACAAGTACCTGAACACCTTCCTAGCCCAACGCTCCTCCCCTATTTCTCTCAATCGCTTCTCAAATTTTGTCTTGCTGCTAGCTTCCCTGCCCTCAAATGATGTCCATCCCATATTACCTTGTGCTCCCTGATTTGATGTGTTCCCGCGAACTCCTAAGGCAAGCCTACCTATTCCACGTTGTGCTTACTTTCTAATCTTCCTTGAACTTCTGATCTTATGCACAAGACCGCATTGCCGAACGTCAGACCAGGAACCATGACCCCTTTCCATATTCCTCTCACAACATCATGCCTATTGTAATTCCACAGTGCCCTGTTTTTCATTACCGCTGCATTCATGTTACCTTGAGTCGACACGTATATTTCGTGTTCTCTTAGGTACTCGGCCCCAATGCTTATTTATACGCCCAGATATTTGTATTTTTCTGTTAGCTCTAGCGTGCCCTCCTGTATTCTAAGCTCACTACCTTCGTTGTCATTAAAATCATGACTGCTGATTTTTCCTTACCGAATCTGAAATCTAAATCTAACCTATCTCCCTCATTACCGCAGATGTCCACCAATCTCTGCAAATCTTCCTTGTTGTCGGCCATTAGCACTATACCATCGGCGTACATCAATGCTGCTAGCACCTGTTCAATGAGTTTTCCTTGTTTAACGAAAGAGAGGTTGAAGCCCAGCCGCTTCCTTCTAGTTTGGCCTCCATTCCTTGTAGGTACACCATGAATAATAAGGATGGCAGGGGACACTACTGCCAAAGTCCACGTTTTACCTCTGCAGGCTTCGATACCTGTTTTTCCCACTTTATAATTACCCTGTTATCTTTATAGATATCCTTTAGGAGATTAGTGACTACATCTTCCACGCCTAGTGTGTCCAGTATTCCCCACAATTCCTCTTGAACCACGCTATCGTACGCTCCCTTGATATGAAAAATGCTAGTCACAGGGGCCTGTGTTTTTTTTCTGCTATTTCGATGCACTGCGTCAGTGAGAACAGATTGTCTTCCAACCTCCTGTGTTTCCGAAACCCATTCGGCAGTTACCCTAGCACCCCGTCATCCTCTATCCATGCCTGCAATCTTTCCTTTATAATCTGCATCGTTAGCCTGTAGACCACTGATGTCGCTGTTATAGGACGGTAGTTATTTACATCAGCTCTGTCCCCCTTTCTTTTAGACATCATGCTCATCCTGCTGAGTTTCCATCCATCAGGAACTTCTCCATCGATTATTATTTTGTTTGCTGCCTCTCTCAAAGCCTGCTTAGACTTTGGACTTAATGTCTTTCTCAACATAACTGGAATGCCATCTGGGCCTGCTGATGTACTACAAGGGACGCTCTTCTCAGCCCTTTCCCACTCTTGTGAAAATGAAGCCATTTTCCGGTGGCTTGTCACGTGCCTTAGCAAGCTCTAACTCAAACAGTCTAATTAAATTGCTGTATGCTCACAATGTTTTGTTATCCTCCGTGATTACTTTCTCAATTTCTTTGGTGGCTATTTCAATTTGCCTTTCTGAATAAAAATTTTCCTGTAGTTGCTCATCTTGTCTCTTTTCCACTTTCACTGCTGTTCGAAAACTTAGCTTGATACGTTTGTGATCACTACCCAGACTTCTGGAGCCACCTTCAATTATGTGCATTCCCCTGAGCTTATGATACATCCTATGTGACATCAGTGCGTAATCTATTGTCGACTGCAGCCTTCCTACCACCCATGTGATTTGCCCTTTACACTTCTCGGTACTGTTGCAAATGATCAAATCAAACCTTTCACACATATCTATGATCATTTCGCCTGTCGGGTCGGTATAGCCATCTACATCTTCTATGTGCGCATTCATATCTTCTATTATAATTATCTCGCACTCTCCTCCTAACTCCTGAATGTCATTCGATATACGCTCTATCATTGCCTGGTTTTCCTCTCGAACCATCTGGTTTTGCTCCTGTCCACAAGTACACGAAACCAAGGAGTGTCATTTGCCTTGCCACTTTCCCTTTTAGCAATAAATGTTCCTTGCACTCCTGCTTGACTCTTTGCCAGTCTGTACTTTTATGAATGAATGCCCCAATACCACCCCCCTTTCTGCTGCCTTCTGTTCTATTACAATTTTCCCATGCGCAGTCCAGACTGTTAGGTGGTTGTTCCATGTCCCTAAGATGTGTTTCTACAAACCTATATACCATCAGCTTTTTCTCCGTTAGCTGTTACTCTATCTCTACCCACTTTATACTGTTCCTACCACCCTGCATGTCAATATACCCTGTGTCTGAATTGGCTCGGCACTCGTGGCTACGTCTATTTCTGCCCCGGACTCTACCTATTTTAGATACTTGTGCCACTTTGGAATTGTATCTGTCGGTACCACCTGTCAAAGAGTCTCCCTGGTTGTTTTCCTCGTTACTAGCTATCCCGCACCCCGAAGAGCACGCTTGCCCCCCCCCCCCCAAAAAAAAAGCTACTGCGCGTCCTGCAAGTCGCCAACCCACCTCATGACCTAGCCGCCCATCGAAGTGAATTCTGTCTCGTTGAAAACAACCCCACCTATGTACCTCTCTGTTTAGTTCCACCACCTTAAAGCCTTTCTCTCGACTCATCCACCATATCGCTTGGTTTGCGTTGACAACCGCTCTTTGCAGGTTGCTATCACGCACTGGTACATCCGGTATCGTGCATATCGTTACCTGTGCCCGAGGAGAAGTGGCGTGCAAGTACTCGACGCCTTTCGCCAGTGTGGTTGCTAGTCCTGCCGTATCTTCATTTAAGACATCGTTTAAACCGCCTGAAATTATCACGAGGATTCGTCTATGAGCTGTAGTTTTGAGTTTCGCGCTCGCTTGCCTCATGACTGCCTCCAGCTTGCGTCCTGGGAACGCCCCTACTGCCACCCTCTTGTCCCCTCTTACCCTCTCTTTGATGGCTTCTGTGCATCGATTTAAATTCGAGTCCCCGGCGATTATCACATGCTTTGACTTTTCAGCTGGAGCTGACTTCGCTGAAGCTGGGCCTTCCGACAATTGAACCGGCTGAACCTATCTTTTCCAAACTTGCTTGCTCTTTCTTCTCCGCCGTTCTGGTTGCCGGTGCCCTACTGTTCTCACCGTAGGCCACTTCTCTGTTCACCTTGGCTAGTGCTTCCTCGGTGCACTTCAGTCTTTCTTTCATAGCCCTCGTTTTCTCTTGCTCTGTCGCCAATGCAGTCTTGAGCTCGGTGATTCTCATCAGCAGGTCACTCGGGGTAACAATCATTTTCTCCATTTTTTCCTCGACCTCACATTGTCTACACTTCGCGTCAGCCTCTTCTCCTTCCGCTTCTACACTTGGGTCCACTTTCAAACCAACCCCACATCCTGAACACTTTACAGCCTTTTTAACATTGTCTTTCCGACCCCAATTGTGCCTATGACTTGTTTCACTCGATAATTACAAAACTCAAGCTCTGCCCTACGAAAAAGAGAAACTCTAAGCTCTACTACAAAAATGAGCGTGTTCACTGTACGTGCACTTCCCTCACGGGATGGCAAAAAAAAAACAAAAAACAACAAATCAAACACACATGCACAAACTAATAAATACCTGATGACTGACCTCCGAAAAAGCCGTACAATAATATAAGTGCTACAAGGATTTTAACTGTTGCCTTATAATTATAAAGACAAGCTCCAAACATGCAAAACAACTTAGCTGTGCAGTCGATCGGGAGCGCTCAAAAAACACGTCCATCCACCGTGACAGTCCAAACCAGCATCCGCATTCCACATATAGAAGCACCGCCATCCAGCGCACATTCGAAATACCAAACGAAAGGTAGCACACGCACACTTTTTTACCGCTTGCGCTTTGTGTCTACTTCCCACCTATAATCACCTCGAGTTCATGGTATATACTAGTTCACTGTATTCATGACACTGCGGCCCAACGCTCGCTAAACCTTTCTAAAACCAAGGAGGTTACGCCCAGCGAGTATAACCTGGCAACCATTTCTTGATTGATTTGTGGGGTTTGACGTCCCAAAACCACTATATGATTATGAGAGACGCCGTAGTGGAGGGCTCCGGAAATTCCGACCACCTGGGGTTCTTTAACGTGCGCCCAAATCTGAGCACACGGGCCTACAACATTTCCGCCTCCATCGGAAATGCAGCCGCCGCAGCCGGGAATTGAACCCGCGACCTGCGGGTCAGCAGCCGAGTGCTCTAGCCACTAGACCACCGCGGTGGGGCCGGCAACCTTTTCTTGTCAGATAGTGCTCAATGTACATACCAATGGCTGCTAATTGGGAATGAGAGACAGAAGAATTCCGCTTTCAGTGAACGCGCATGCTGCGAATTTTTATTGTTCAACAACGCACAGGAGAAAGGTGCAAGGTGGTGCGTAACCAGTTTTACGCAGCACCTTGCAGGTCAAAGCGTAGGACTGGCTACGCACTACGACGAGGGACGAATGGGTGCCGCTTTAAGGAGCTTCACCCCTAAAGATGGGGGTTCGTGTGCATGAGATTTTTTTTTATTTTGGGGCGTGGAACAGAAACAAAGATTGGCAGATGATCACTAATATCGCAAGTAAGAATTCCTGAAAATACATCAGCGCTACCTTGATTTGTTATGCCAATTAAGGCTTCTGTAACCGATGATATTCTAGTGTCGCAATTTATAGTATTGAAACAATGAAATGACTTTATTACATCTTTAAAACGTTGTGTTTGAGAATTGGATATAATAAACTTATATTAAAATCACCAACCAGAACAACCGACAGGCCTGTCATGGTAGCGTATTGAAGAATCTTGCTAAAGACAAATTAAATGCATGAACATCACCAGAAGGGGAGTTATAAAGAGCCGCAATCACGGTACTATAACATTTGACAGCAATTGACTCATAATCATCGTTAATAGCCGAAATTTCAGTGAGAACAGGGGAGTTCAGGTTATTTTTTATATAAAGTGAATAGACACCTCCTCGACAAGCTTTCCTGTAGACACTTTCGCACTTGTAACCGTGAAGAAAATCTATATCCGAAACCGACGAAGACCTAGTCTCTGTAAATGCAAGAATTTCAAATTTATTATCTAGTGCCTCCAGAGCCATTTCTAATTCTATGTCCTCACCACTGAAGCTTCTGCTATTCACATGAAAAATAGACAAATGATCACTCAGCTTTAAACAATGACTCCGCAAGGTAGAATTGAAAATACAGCGGTTATAATAGCTTATGCTAGCTGATTCAGTCGTCGTAGAAAATAGGTACGCGAACACAGAAAGACACGTCACAAACTCATCAGGAGCTTATTGTATTTTATCTAAATCGGTTTCACAATTAATGCGGATCGCTCGGCGTGTGCCTTACGCACAAACATCTTTCCTTCTTTCTGCCAAACGAACTGATAGTGCTTTACTTGCGCCCTAGCCTTCATGAGCCACAAAAGCTTCCTGTTTTCTGCTGTCAGATTATTCAAGAAGTAGACATCCAATTTTGAAGTCTTCAAATAGCCTTTTTTTGCTATCCATTCATTCCGTGTAGCGCGCGACACAAAGCGAACGAGTACCGCTGGTTCTTTACCTGGCTTCAGCGAAAGCCTGTGAAAGTCGTCAGTATTAGCTGGCGTGAGCTCGGCAAGGTTTAACTGTTTCGCCAAGTTATTCAATTTACCAGACACTTGTTTGCCTTGGCTATGTAGGAGACCATGAATTTCCAAATTTTGACGGCGGCTATATTGCACTATGTAGTTATGATGCTGTCGCAGCTTCTGAATTTCCAACGTGTCAATGACTGCTTCAACCTTTTCAACTCCTTTCTTTAGAGTAGCTATTTCACATGATTGCTTCCTCATCTCAATGAGTACCTCATCGTATTGCTCTGACAGGTGTTTAACCGATTGTTCCATACTTTAGACGGTGTCATTCGGTTGCATTAATTGATCTATTTTGTCTTTGAGAATGTAGTTGTGACTTGCATCCTTATGCATGCAGGACAGTGAGCACTAGCACACAGCTACTACTCCCTGAGGTGTCGCATATAATCTGACCAGGCTCGAAGCCATAGACAAACATAATAATGATTACCTTTTTACTACTGGCTGGTAATAGTAAATGCTGACTGCTCGTTCCAACAGGGAGTAATATTTTACTCATCCTCACTGCCTTGCTTGCGTAATCATGAAAAGCACAATTAAACTTCCGAGTAGAATATCTTGAAGCATACACATGCTCGAAGAATTTTCCAAGTATATTCCCAAGTGAGGGTGGATATAAAAACGACTGCCACAAACATTTTCATGCAGACATATCCACCTATTGTAGGCACCTAAATTTTTTTATTCTTAGTTGATTGGGCAGCTTACAGCATTATTGCCTTTCTTTGTGTCCCCTTGGACAAATAACTTTTCTGCAAAGGTGGTTTTCTGTCTTAGGGCTGAATTTCAATGCAAGCACAAAGAACGTCTCGGAATGTGTCAGAGCTGCTACCTAAAGTTTTATGTCATGTTTAATTTTTGTGTAATCTGCCGTAAGTCATTTTAAATTGAACTTCTTGCATTGCAATAAGGCTGTAGCAAATCGATGGTCACTGTAACATTGAGGGAATATTTTGTTTAATATGTTTTTATAACCTTAGCTTATTGTCTACTAGAATTTTATGCCATAAGGACAATCAAGCGATTTTCTACTGTCATACTTGCTCATACCTAACTTTGCCAATACCTAACCATCTGTGATATAATACAGTGGTACCTAATCATGTTCAACATTGTTAATGATAACGAACCGATTGCATTTTAGAATATTGCAGCGTTTTTTTCATTCACTGTGTTGTTCGTGCGAGTATTTTGGGATGAAATCGAAATTCGGCATGTTGCCAAAACTACTATTTGATTGTGAAACACTGATTTTTAGTGAAATCCGTCAATTGATCAATTTAGACTACACATGGTTTTAACATACCTACATTTAGGCGCACTGGGTGAGAAAAAATTTAATTGTACGACTGCTGTTTTTAAGCTGTAACAAATTTTATACCATCATATATTATATATTATCTACTGGGCCAATAATTTGTTTGCCAAGCTAGCCTGCTAATTTTCGTAGCACTGATAGAAATCTGCTCGAAGAAAACTCTTTGTGCTTTTTTATGTGTGCAGGTTCGTGTACCAAGTATCTGGCCAGCACCTCAATCGCTTTGTACAATCATAGTTACTATAAAGCATGCAAGTTTTGGGACTAAGTCTGTGTGTGTGGTCATTGTTATGTATAATAAATGTTACAAGTATGCAACGAGATTTGTTGAAATTTTGCATTTACTTTTGGTTGTGCAGTATGATGCATTCCAGGCAACACTAGAAACGAAAATTAGTTGACGTTTAAAAGCCTGTCTTGTCTCCAAGCAAAATGGATTATCGTGATGCTACACGGCTGTCACGAATTCATTATTTCAACAAATAGGGTACCAATTCGGCTGGTTATAAAAGTGCCAGCAATCAATTTAATGCTAACTTATGCTGTTGTCCCTACTTGTCACTCTCAACAGTGAACAGCTAATTGCACCGATTGCAAAACGCTGACATTATGCAACAAATTAACCACGGAAAATGCTCAACAAGCTGGTTTGCATGAAAATTAAATGCCAAAAAAGTGTTAAAAGATCTAGCATAAGTCTTTTTAGAACCTTCGCAAGAAGTTTACTAGGCTTATAATAATATAAGTATAGTAAACGTTTACAAAGGTCGTTAAAAAACCAAGGAAGACGTTTTTTTTTAATTCTTGCTAGAAGTTTTTTAGCCGTATTATGACGTGGCGTCAGCACAGCTACAGAAGGTTTTAAAGCTGCTTATGTTTAAATAACATCTCAACAAGACTTCTTATATACCTTTGGACTATCCTTTTTGGACGTTTAGTAGCATTGACGGTAAAACCTACACTTGGGATAGTGATGCGCAGGATCTCGCAAGAATAAGACATTCATGACACGCATAAGTTTTTTAGCTTTTTTTGTGTTTCGTGGGACAACCCCAAACGACCACCACTCATGTCGCCTGGATGCCGCACAGGTGATATGCGCAGGTTGCATTTAAGGCTGTGGTTCTGCATAATCACAATGTGGATAAGCCGAGTATCTCTCATCTGATTCGTCTCATGTCCGCGTTTTTAAAGCGCGTCCACGATATTTCAAAGGTCGCATCGTTCCTGGTCGGTCACTGTTTCTGCACTATCTGCAGCATAACGAGGGGAGCAATTGTCCTGTTTTTAGCAAATGCTGTCATGAATTCATTGTTGTAAACTCAGACAGCACGGTGGGTGAAGCGGTGGCGTCCTGCCTGGCTGAAATCTAGGTTGGGTCTTCGCGTAGCTCGCACGACAAGCTTTTCGGGCAGGCTCTGTGTCGTGTAATAAAATTTTGTTTATTAACTTTTTTACATTTAAACAGCGAACTGACGTTTTTTTTTTATCAAATTCACAGCCTGGAAATCATTACTTTTTCTTCGTGTGAAACGGCGTTCCCTCGCTAAAGAAAAGCGCTCGAATAGTCTCATCACACAGTAAGTGACGTCCCTCGTTTTCACGTATGTTAATAAAGATATTAACTATTGTTGATGATCAAGTCAACTGGTGCTAAAAACTTTGCTATTTAACTTTGTATCTACCTTTAACGATTGCTTTATCTGTTAGATCACTGGACGATACGTTCCGACCGTACTTCCTGAGCGCGTCACGTCAAAGTCATGCGTGGGTCAGCACAAATGGCCTTGCTGAGGTAAGCAGGCTACTTCAAAAAGGCAGCTGTGTTGTCGTACATGTGTGTCTGGCCAATCGCTTCCGAAATTTTACCACGTAAGAGTTTCTTACAGAAGCCGTGCCATTTTAAGAATGTCTTCATAGACATGTGGGTAACAATTTTCTTAAGCTGAACAGTAATGCTTAGATTAAATTATCTGACAGACGTGAACCTAGCTACAGGTGGACCTTCCTGTTCAGCTGCATACTTTTGGTGCCATTGAATATGGCACATACGAATATAGTAAACAAATAGAGAGATGTTTTGTCTCATTTACCTGGAAAAACAGAGCAGCTGACGGAAGTGATTTCTACGCAGCATAATAAAGAGACCCCATAAGTGGACACTAAATTGTCTAACATGGCGTTTAGTATAAACAGTGAACAGTTCCTAATTTACGTCAAGGGTGTCACCCGTTCGACTGTATGCACGTGACGTCATGGCCTCGACTTCTGAATTCACCGGCACTCAACGATGGAAGCTTTGATGACCAGCGAGTTTTGTCGATGTGCCCAGCCGTGGTGGTCTAGTGGCTAAGGTACTCGGCTGCTGACCCGCAGGTCGCGGGACCGAGTCCCGGCTGCGGTGGCTGCATTTCTGATGGAGGCGGAAATGCTGTAGGCCCGTGTGCACAGACATTGGTGCACGTTAAAGAAGCCGAGATGGTCGAAATTTTCAGAGCCCTCCACTATGGCCTCCCTCATAATCATGTGGTGGTTTTGGGACGTTAAACGCCACCCATCAATTAAGATGTGTCAATGTGAAAATGACATGGCAGGAAAACCTTGGCGTGAATAGCGAGAAAACCTGCACCTGAAGTTTTGATAACATTATTTTGCATCGCAAACGTTGCATCCCCACATGCTAGTGCTGCCACACAAGGGCTTCAGTGACGTCATTACAAAGCGACTATAAGTGCAGCCTATGAAACCCGCTGACTAATTGTTTTTGGTGATGCCATGCGCAAAGGAATTGTGCCTGATTTTCGGTTGCACTGACAGTTCTGTGAATTGCCGTTTTGATAAAGTGAGAGTCTTAAGTGCCCTTTGAGACGCTTGCCAAGAAAAATGCGGCATGTAGCACAAAAAGAAACGGGCGTTGGTGAGTTGAAAAAAAGTACAAAAAACACCAGGCCTGCGCGGAAGGCGCAGCACAAGACACAGCGAAAGCTGGAAGAGTGGCCTTTCAGAGCTTATTCTGAAGACTAATTGGTTAACTGCTGCAATCACGCTTGCTTGGTACCCACTGCGGCTTTATTAATAATAATTTCTGGGTGGTGACGGGCATTCCCTATGCTATCCTTGGTCCCTCTTCTGAGAAGCGTGGTATCCGCTAAACACTTGCAGGGGATGTTGACGATATATAAATTGAGCCGGCAAAATTTGTGCTTGAGATCATTTCTGCTTTGCTCACGCGCTTATACAACCTTGCAATAACGACAGGCTGCTTTCCGAAAATGATGCAGATCTCTCAAGTTATTGTCCTTCATAAAAAGGGGGATAAAAATGCGTTGTCAATTTATAGGCCGATTTCTACGTTGCCAGTTTTTCCGAAACGCCTCCAGAAGATTATTCATAAAGTAATATTAAAATTTAGTAAAATTTTCAACTGGAGCAATCATTTTCAGTATGGCTTTGTCTACGGCAGATCAACTGAATTTGCACTACTGACCCAAAAGGAAATCATTGTTAATGATTTTGAATCCAAACAGTGTAGGCATTTACGTAGATTTTTTAAAGGCATTTGTTCGGATTCATCATGCTCCTTTACCAGAAAAACTGCAACTATGTGGTATTTGCGGCACAACACTACTTTTGATAAAATCATACTTGAACCACGGGTTTCAGTGTGTTAGCTTCGGAACTGCACTCTCATCGTTATAGCAAGTAGTCACCGGCGTTCCACAAGAAAAAATACTGGGTACTTTATTGTTTGTACGTTATATATATATGACATGAACACTTTTCACGAAAGACCCACTTACATAATTTACGCTGATGACTCCAGCCTACTTTTTACTGGAAAAAATTTGCAATGTTTCACGCTTGAAATAAAGGAAGCACTCGAAGTCATACAAAAGTGGAGTAAAGACAACTCGTTGTTGATCATTTACGGCAAAACAAAGGCGGTTCTTTTTCATTCAAGTCAACATTCTGTCACAATTTATAGTCCCTCAATACTAAGCGGGGTGCCTATTGAAATTGTAAACTCATTAAAAATTTTAGGTGTGCTCTTTTAAAAAAATATTTTCTGGGGTGAATATTTTTACTCTATCATACAACAACTCAAGGCTGTCCAGAAGGCCCACGATGCGGCGGTGAGGCTGGGCCTACCCGTCCCAACGTGGGAGCGGCCCGCGATTCTGCCCCTATAAAACGGGGGTAGAATCCTTCAGGACCCCAATAAAAGTTTTTTCATCCATCGTTCAATCTCACGTGGCTAAGAGTGTGGGTGTTATTAAAATTTTTGACACATCTTGCCTGTATCAATAAAACTAATCCTCTATAAACGTTTTTTTCGTCTCGTATTATTTACTGTTTTTTGTGAGAAATTTCACACCGAGAAACAACAATAAAATGCTAAAGTTACAAAAAGGGGCTCTTCATGCTATGGCAAATATTTATTGTCGTATGTGCACAAAATATTTGTTCGTTTCGAAGTTGTACCCACACATAATTAGTTAGACTGGAAGTTAGCCCGAATATACGAAAGTATGTTTATAAAAATAAGCAAGACCTCATAAACTCCCTAATTTAAGTGCAAATGTCATTTTTTGTTCTCTGTGAAAACAAGACTTCTGTGCCATTCCTTTTTGCCGTACTGACCATAGAAGACAGATCTTTTGGTATTGTCTGCCTCACTTGCTCTACAGTCTGCTTTGTAGCGACATAAAAATAGAAGAAATTCGGCAGAACCCTCGTACCTGGAAATCGACGTTATGTCAAGCATGCAGAAGGAAGGTGACCGTGTTGCATTTTTTTTTATTCAGCGACCCATTATGAAATGAAGTTGAATATTGTCACGCAGCAAAGGACGACGCAGTTGTCTATGAGGAAAACAAGTTTATTGGAGCGAACCTGTGCTCCCCTAACAACTGAAAAAATACACAGGCGGCGAAGCAGCGGCCAGCAAAACGACGGGCACGCTAGTGAGCGTCGGCGATCGAATGACGCGGCATCGGCTGTGCGGGAATTTATATCCCTCGGCGCGAGGGTTTCTCGAATAGTCGAATTGTATCGAGAACGCCGTGATAGCGTTTGTTAGAAACGCTGTTCGTTCGAACAGCGTTTCTAACAAACAACGCTTGAAGCGTTGTTTCTATCGAACAACGCCCGAAGCGTTGTTCGATAGCGTTTGTTCGAAACGCTGTGGTAGCGTTTGTTCGAAACGCTGTGAAAACGGCGATAGCACAGGCCGGCGCAGCCAGGCCGAAAAAACAAAACACAAATAAACAAACGCAATGCATGGTTCGCGGCATTACCCCCCCCCCCCCCCCCTCTAAGAGTGCATCGACCCGATGCTAACATAAGGGACAGTCCACACAAATTGAAAGTTCGTCATCGTCCGTAGAAAGGTTTTAAGCGAACCACATGGACGACTTCGGGCCGCGTGCGTCGTCGTGATGTACGGGAGTCCCCATCGGGGATCACTTCGTACGTTAGTTCGCCAACACGTCGTAGAATCTGTTAGGGTTCGAAATAGCGTCGTAGAAGTTTCTCACTGAGTCCACGTCGTCGAATGGGAGTCCAAACCCACACACGATCTCCAGGATGGTACTCGGCGTCTCGGCGTCGGAGATTGTAGCGTCCGGCATCCACCAGTTGCTGGTCCGTTATAAGAGCTCGAGCAAGCTGGTGGGCCTCCTCCGCACGTTGGAGGTATCCTTGGACGTCGGCGTTGAGGTCGTCGTCTTCTACGTGCGGAAGCATGGCGTCGAGCCGTCTTCCGTAGACGAGCTCGAACGGTGTCACCTGCGTGGTTTCTTGAATAGCCGTGTTGTACGCAAACGTGACGTACGGGAGGACTTCGTCCCACGTCTTATGTTCAGCGTCGACGTACATAGACAGCATATCCGCGATTGTCTTATTGAGCCGTTCCGTTAGTCCATTCGTTTGGGGGTGGTACGCCGTCGTTCTTCGGTGATCTGTGTTGCTGTAGCGTAAGATTCCTTGCATGAGCTCCGCAGTGAAGGTCGTTCCGCGGTCCGTGATTAGGACCTCAGGGGCTCCATGTCGCAGCACAATTCGGTTAATAAAGAACTTTGCAACTTCTTGTGCAGTTCCCCTAGGAAGAGCGGTTGTCTCTGCGTAGCGCGTCATGTAGTCTGTCGCTACGACAATCTATTTGTTCGCGGATCGGGATGTAGGGAACGGGCCCAGAAGGTCCATTCCGATCTGTTGGAAGGGCCTCGTTGGGAAGGCGATCGGCTCCAGAAGTCCAGCTGGTCTCGTCGGTGGTGGTTTTGTCGCTGGCAGTCACGGCAGCTCCAGACGTAGTGGGTGACATCGGATGTAAGGCGGGGCCACAAGTATTTCGCCTTGATTTTTGTAATCGTGCGAGCTGTTCCGAGATGTCCGGAAAACGGGTCGTCGTGGCACGCTTCCAAAGTTTCGTCACGAAGGTCTGCGGGGATGACAAGTAGATAATTCGTTTTTGTTCCAGGGTTGAAATTCTTCTCCACTAGGATGGAGTTTTTGAGGCTGAATGCTGGTAAGTTGCGCTTGAACGCCCTAGGCACGGCGACGTTGCGTCCTTCGAGGTAGTCGATCATGGCGCGGAGGTCAGGGTGGGCACGCTGCTGGGCGGCTAGGTCGCCGTCTGTCACGACTCCGAAGAACGCGCTGTCTTCATCGGAGTCCTGTGGTGGTGGGTCGACGGGGGCGCGGGACAGGCAGTGGGCGTCGGAGTGTTTCCTGCCGGATTTGTAGAATATTGTAACGTCAAACTCTTGCAGGCGCAGGCTCCACCACCCAAGACGGCCAAAGGGGCCCTTCAAATTGGCGAGCCAACACAGCGCATGATGGTCTGTCACAACCTTAAACGGTCTACCATAGACGTATAGGCGAAATTTTGAAATTGCCCATATGATAGCCAGGCACTCTTTCTCGGAGGCAGAGTAGTTTCTCTCCTCCTTCGACAGACCACGGCTTGCATAGGCGATTACCTTTTCGTAACCTTGCTTTTCGACGAGGACGGCACCAACCGATATCACTGGCGTCCGTGTGCATTTCCGTTTCGGCGTTTTCGTCGAAATGAGCGAGCACGGGCGGGTTTTGCAGGCATTGTTGCAGCTCGCAGAATGCCTTTTCTTGGTCGTTTTCCCAGCTGAAAGGGGTGTTTTCTTTCGTCAGGTGCGTGAGTGGCTCTGCAATGCGTGCGAAGTTTGCGACGAAGCGCCGGTAGTATGTGCACAGTCCGAGAAACCTTCGCACACCCTTCTTATGTTTCGGCCTTGGGAAGTTCGCAATGGCTGATGTTTTTGCCGGGTCAGGTCGGACTCCTATGGCGCTCACGACGTGACCCAAGAACTTGAGTTGCTCGTACGCGAAATGGCACTTCTCAGGCTTCAGCGTTAACCCCGACGCACGAATGGCCTCGAGTACAGATTCCAACCTTGTGAGGTGTTCGTCGAAAATCCGGGCGAATACGACAACGTCGTCGAGGTATACGAGCCAAGTGTGCCACTTCAGGCCTGCTAGCACAGTGTCCATGACTCTCTGAAACGTTGCGGGCGCCATGCACAGCCCAAATGGCATCACCTTGAACTCGTATAGACCGTCCGGGGTTATAAATGCAGTCTTCTCTCGGTCTCTCTCGTCCCCTTAAATTTGCCAGTAGCCGGTCTTCAGATCCATGGATGAGAAGTACTTGGCGTGGCAGAGGTGGTCGAGGGCGTCGTCGATTCGTGGCAGGGGGTACACGTCCTTTTTGGTGATTTTGTTTAGTCTCCGGTAGTCAACGCAGAATCTCAAAGTGCCATCTTTTTTCTTCACGAGTACAACCGGCGCAGCCCACGGACTTTTTGATGGCTGTATTATGTCGTCGCTGAGCATGTCATCAACATGTGTCCGGATGGCTTCGCGCTCGTGTGAAGAAACGCAGTACGGTGACTGTCTGGTAGGTCGGGCTCCATCTTCGGTTATTATCCGGTGCTTCGCCAAAGGTGTCTGACATAACTTCGAGTTCGAGGAAAAACACTCGCTGTAGCGACGGAGAAACTCCAGTAATCTGTCCCGATTTTCTTGCGACAGCGCCGGGTTCACGTCGAAAGGATGTGGCAGCCTGGAAGCATCTGCGCGTGCGCGTTCAAAGGTGGCGACCGCGATCACTTGACTCGCTTCTTGCGTTTCTTCGAGGAACGCAATTGCAGCGCCCTTGTTTAGATGCTGGTACTCCTCGGTGAAATTGGTGACCAAAACGTGGGATCTGCGTTGCTTAAACCGCGCAATGCCTCTTGCGACAGACACACCGCGGTCTAGAAGCAACCTTTGGTCAGTCTTCACGATAGCGTCGACGTCAGGAGCAGCACCTTCACAATAGACGGCGATCATCAAGCTTGCGCGGGGTGGCAGGGTGACGTGATCGTCGGCGATCCTTACAGCAGCACGGTGTCCGAGGTTCGGCTGCGGCGTCGTGGAGTGATCGGAAGAGAACGTTATCGACCTGGTCTGCAGATCAATTATTGCGCCATTGTTCGTCAAAAACTCCATTCCGAGTATTACGTCGCGGGAGCAGTTAGGCAAAATGACGAACTCCGAAGGGTACGTAGTGCCGTCTATGGTGACGCGCGATGTGCACATTCCACTTGGGGTGACGAGGTGGCCTCCTGCTGTGCGTATACGCAGACCGTCCCATCTGGTCATAACTTTCTTTAGCATGGACGCTCATGACCCGCTCATGACCGAGTAGTCGGCTCCCGTGTCGATGAGGGCGACTACGTCAAGGCCGTCGATGGACAACTGGACGTCGGATGCCGCTTTCCTCGAATTTCGGGTGCGGCGGGGCGTCGTATCGCGGCTCGCACGTGTTAATGGTCGGGCACTATGCGTCGTCATCGTCGTCTTCTCAGCGGCAGGCTTCGTCATTTCGGGTACGCGTCGCGCAGCGTAGCTGTCGTCGTTTTCTGGGGTCTCTTCAGGGTGTCGTCGGGTCGTCGGGATAAGGGCATGTCGTGAGTCACGGTCTTGCGTCGTTGGAGGGTTTTCATTTTCTCGCCGTTATGCAACTTCACCTCCAGAAGTTGGTGCTTTTAGTTTCCCCCTCGTGGGCTGGGGGACCTTCCAAGGGCGAAGTCAGCATGGCTGCGACGGTTGGGGGATTGGTACGGGTAGGGCGACGGCGAATGGTTGAAACGGGATGGTCCATGGCTGGTTTTCGACAGGTATTCTTCGATCTCAAATGGGCACTGGCCGGCTCGTGGGCGGGTTGCGTCGACGGAGAACCCACGCAATCCCAGCCTCTTGTATGGGCAGCGGCGGTAGACATGGTCGGCCTCTCCGCAGTGGTAGCACAGCGGACGATTATCTGGCGTTCGCCACACCTCGGTCTTCCTGGGCGCCTGGTTTCGGGTTACAGGGGGTCGGGCGGGCGACATTGGGCGGCAATACGGCGGGGCCTCTTGATAACGGGTTGGGACGGATCGGGGTCGACGAGCAGCAGCGGAGTAGGTCATTGCTTGTGGTTCGCAAGATGCCTCCGACGGCGTGGAATTGCCCAGTGCTTGCTGAACCTCCTCGCGGACGACGTCAGTGAGGGAGGCGACTTGGGGCTGCGGAGTTGCTGGGAACAATTTCCTCAGTTCCTCGCGAACGACGGCGCGGATGGTCTTCCGCAAGTCTTCCGTCACCAATCCAGGGGCGTTTACCGGGTTCACCGAAAGGGTGTTGAGTGGTCTATCGTATTGCCGCGAACGCATATCCAAGGTCCTCTCAATCATCGAAGCCTCGGTGACGAACTCAGCGACGGTCTTAGGGGGGTTGCGGATGAGTCCAGCGAAGAGCTCTTGTTTAACTCCCCGCATCAGAAAGCGCACCTTCTTCTCTTCTGCCATTTCGGGGTCAGCTCTCCGGAACAGCATCTTCATCTCCTCAGCGAACAGTACAACACCTTCGTTAGGGTGTTGCATTCGCGTCTCCAACAAAAGGGCTGCTCATTCTTTCCGCACAACCGTGGCGAGTGTTCTGAGGAATTCGCTCTTAAAGACAGTCCAGTCGGTTAGGGAGCCTTCATGGTTCTCAAACTACGTTGCAGCTGCATCCTCCAAATAAAAGAAGACATGACGAAACGTTTCTTCGTCATCCCATCTGTTAAAGATGCGGATGAGCTCCAGCTTCTCCAGTCACTCTTCCGGGTCTTCACCAGGAGATCCTCGGAATGATGGGGGCTCACGAGGTTGTTGCAGAACGACGGGAGCGTTGGTAGCGCTGGTCATGGCGCCTGCGTTGATCATCGTGGTTTTTACGTCTTCTTTCCTTTTTTTATCCAGGAGCAGTCCAAACTCTGGCTGAAGGCTTTGCTGTCGGCGGCTGACACGAGTTGGGCGTGCTTGTCGGCTAGGCAATGGCTTAGGGTTCATGTACCCCGCGCCTCCACCAGATCTCACGCAGCAAAGGATGACGCAGTTGTCTATGAGGAAAACAAGTTTATTGGAGCGAACCTGTGCTCCCCTAACAACTGAAAAAATACACAGGCGGCGAAGCAGCGGCCAGCAAAACGATGGGCACGCTAGTGAGCGTCGGCGATCGAATGACGCGGCATCGGCTGTGCGGGAATTTATAACCCTCGGCGCGAGGGTTTCTCGAATAGTCGAATTGTATTAAGAACGCTGTGATAACGTTTGTTAGAAACGCTGTTCGTTCGAACAAACAAACAAACAAAGGGTTTAAGACGCGAAACGTGGACTATCTTGAAGGTACGGTAACGACGGTCCAAGGAACCCTCGACGGGAGTGACAAGGTAATTGACAGGAGATGTTCGTTCACAAACAACGTAAGGTCCCAAAAAAGTGACTGAAACTTTTCACACAATCCGGGAGTGCGAACAGGCGTCCAAAGCAGAACTTCATCTCCAGGACGGAAGGTGACGTCTCGATGAAAGCTGTCCTAGCGTTGCTTGCGGTCTTGTTGTCTGGCCTCCGTGTCGAGTTGAGCACGTAGCCGTGCCTGAGCGAGCCTGGAGACGAAATGTTCTGGCGTATTCGTTGACGTTTTTGTCATTACATTGAAGAAAGAATCGTCAATGGTGAAGGTCAGCACACGACCATAGACGAGGAAGAAAGGTGAATTCCCGGTGGTTCGTTGAACAGCGGTGTTGTGCGCAGATGTTACGAACGGCAAGATTTTGTCCCAATTATCGTGGTTTGGTCCAATGTACATAGATATCATGTCGATTAGAGTCCGGTGGAATCGCTCTGTCAGGCCATTTGTCTGCGGGTGGTAAGCGGATGTGTTCTTATGAACTCTGCCACAAGTTTTTAGAATTTCGTCGAGAATTGTTGACAGGAAGACCTTGCCTCGGTCACTCAAAAATGCGCGAGGTGCACTATGACGCAACACAATGGCTTCTAAAAAGAAGGCGGTAACGTCTGAGGCAAAGCTAGTGCGTAGAGGAGCGGTCTCCACGTATCGTGTGAGGTGATCGACGGCTGTGACGATCCAGCGGTGGCCCGCTGGCGTTACGTAAAGTGGCCCGACGAGGTCTATTCCGACAACGACAAAAGGTGTATCAGGACATGGAATGGGTTGTAATAAGCCAGCAGGAGCTGAAATTGGTCGTTTCCGGCGTTGACGAAGTGCGCAAGAAGCGACATAATCAGCCACAAAGGTAGAAAGACCAGGCCAGAAGAAACGTTTCCTAACGCGGTTGTAGGTCTTTTGAGATCCTAAGTGTCTAGCTGATGGGTTGTCGTGCAATGCTTCGAGAACTTGTTTTCGCAGCGAACGGGAAAGTAGTGGCACCCACCAATGCCCATCCGCATTGTAAGTATAGTGCTGCAGGACATTGTTCTCTAGCTTGAACAGCCGTAGCTGACGACGTAGTCTGGCATTAAGTGAAGAAGGCGAGCCATTCAAGTATCCGTTGATGTGGTTACAGTAGAGGTCGTCACTTTGGTACGTGGCAAACTGGGCGCTGCTGTTTAAAGATAGTGGCCCAGCAACTGCCAGGGGTGATAACGTGAGTGAAGAGGAAGCCGCTTGATCACCTGAGGGGCATTGAGGATGCGTGGTTGGAGATGAAAGTGGTAGAGGGCAGCGAGAGAGAGCGTCAGCATCCTGATGCTACTTGCCGGACCTGTACACAACGTCAAAAGTGTACTCTTGCAAACGCAGTATCCTGCGACCGAGGCGCCCAGACAAATTCTTCAGCGAGGACAACCACCATAGGGCATGGTGGTCGGTAAACACAGTGAAGTGGCGTCCATACAGATAAGGTTGAAATTTCTGGATGGCCCAAACGACAGCGAGACATTCCTGCTCCGTTATCGAGTAGCTCTGCTCCGCAGGTATTCTCCGCGGCTGGCATACGCAACTACTCTCTTACATGAAGTGTCGTCGCGCTGGAGGAGGACAGAACCGATTCCGTGGCCGCTGGCATCTATGTGCAGGAAAGTAGGCGCACTCTCATCAAAGTGACGGAGGAAGGGGTCTGATGTCAAAGCACGCTTAAGGGCTTGGAAAGCACACTCGTACTCGTCAGTTTACGTGAAATCCGTTCCTGACGTCGGAAGCTTGTGTAACGGCCCCGCAATGGCCGCAAAGTGACGGATGAGGCGGCGGAAGTAAGACGCCAGGCCCACGAAACGTGGCAATTGTTTTTGATCGCCCGGACGTGGAAGACTAATTACGGCAGCAACCTTGTCGGGGTCGGGTCGAACGCCGTCTTTTCTGACAAGGTGACCCAATACTTTGATGCTTGTGCTGGCGAAGTGGCACTTTTTTGTATTGAACTGTAGGCCAGCATTCGAAATGCACGTTAGAACTTCGTCCAAACGCTTAAGGTGCAGAGGGAAATTAGAAGAAGAAATTACGATGTCGTCTAAATAACATAAACAGGTTTTCCACTCGAGACCACGTAAGCAGTTTATATCATGCGCTCGAATGTTGCTGGAGCGTTGCATAAGCCAAAAGGCATGACGTTAAATTCGTAAACCCGTCAGGCGTCGCAAACGCTGTTTTCTCCTTGTCTGCTTCGCGCATAGGTATTTGCCAATACCTGGATCAGAGGTCGAGGCTGGAGAAATATTCTGCGCCTCTGGGAGTCCAGGGCATCATCTATGCGTGGCAACGGATATACGTCTTTTTTCGTGATCTTATTGAGCACTCTGTAATCAACGCCAAAGAGAACAGAGCCATCCTTTTTTTGGACCAACACCACAGGAGACGACCAGGAGCTGGATGAAGGTCGAAAAATATCCTGTTTGAGCATGTCGACGACGTTTTCCTCAATGATTTGCTGTTCCGCCGAAGACAGACCGTATGGGCGTTGGCGTACATTGAAGCTGCTTTTGAATGCGATGCTGTGCTCTGCAACGGAGGTGCGGCCCAGAACTTTGCAATGTATCAAACGAAAGGCTTTGCTTCTGGAGAAAGTCTAAGAGGTCTCTCTTTTCCTCTGCAGTGAGAGAGAACTGATGGTGTCATTTAAAATAACAGTGGTAGCCTTGATATCAGTAGTAGCAGACCAATGCGGTGATTCTGTGTGAAGGGGAACCAGCGAAAAGGGCTCACTGTCAGCGAAGCAGCTCACAGCAGAGCCCTGGGGAAGCATGACTGGCGAAGAAGTTGGGTTCAAAGCGGTGTCCAATGCTTTACCGTCGTTAAACCGCAGAAGGCCGGGTGCTATGGTAAGCCCCACAGATTTGGAGTGAACTGATGGAGCTATGAACACGTCACCGTTAACTATAGTATCCGAAGCGATCGTTAGAAGTTGTTCATCTCCTGGCAAAATGAAACAATCAGTGGCAGCAATGAAACGGAAGCTGTATGGATCGACATCGGATGAACTCTCAGCAGCTGACATTTGAATGACTCCCTGACGACACGATATGAAAGCTGATGCCGAAGAAAGGAAGTTGCATCCTAAAATTACTGTGTGAGTGCACAAAGGAAGTACAAGAACTTGAATGTGGTGAAGGATGCCATCTATGAAAACGTGGACTGTGCTAACACTTGAAGGCTGAATAGGGACTCCATCTGTGCAACGAAGGGGAGGACTATCGTAGGGCGTCCTAACTTTTTTCAAGTGGGCACAAAAGTCTGCACGAATTACGGAAAGTGATGCGCCTGTGTCCACAGTGCCTCTGTCTGTATACCTTCAACATACACTAATAAAACATTCAATGGGCGGTCTGGAGGAGTTTGACGCAGTTCGAAAGATGCTGCTTTCCCTCCCGAAGCTGCACTGTTTATTTTTCCAGTTGGCGGTCGGGAATTGAAGTAGAAGGTCGGAGAGGAGAAGAGGAACGCCACATCGGTGAAGGTGAGCGACGACGTGAGAACCGGGCACTGCCAACTGGGACAAAGTTCTGCGGAGACAGCGATCGACGTGTGCTGTTCGGATACAACCGGCGATAGGGTGGTCCAGTGGCGTAGAAGTCGTCCCGTTCAAAGTTATCGTAGCTTCGTCGTTCGTCTTGCTGACGGCGTCGGCGAAACCTTGAAATATGACCACGGATGCCGCAATAGAAGCAAGTCGGCACGAAGTGTGCCAGGCGTTGTAAGGCTGGGAAGATGGTCGCGGTGCGAGTGAGTTGAGCGAACCTTGCACTTCGGACGCTGGTAGCTGCATTGGGCTTTGCTGGGTGCAGGTGTCCTAGCAGCAACCTGAGCATACGTTGGCATGGCCGCAGGATATGAGCTCGGGACAGGTGTGACAGTCATCGTGGCAAGGCATTGGTTGGGCGTAGGTGTCGGTGCAGCAACGTGAGCATAACTTGGAATGGGCATGGGTTGTGAACTCGGAACTAGTGTACCAGTAATCAAGGCCAGTTGCTTCCTCACGACGTCGCGTAAACTAGTAGCGGGTGGCGTCGTTCGGATATCGAGGTGGCGACGTGAAGCCCGTGCATGAAGTTCCTCGCGAATGATAGAGCGGATCAATGCACGCAGCTCTGTTGTATCATGACTTGAGCTCAGATGAGACATATCAGGTTGTACCCGAGTGGTCTGAAGCTCCCCAAGGCGCTGACAGGTAGCGACAACATCGGCTACGTTTTGGGGATTTTGCACCACAAGCGCATTAAAAGCGACAGTCGCAATTCCTTTTAGCAGGTGGCGCACACGGTCGTTTTCCGCCATGTAGTTGTCGATGCAGCGGCAAAGGGCGAGAACGTCTTCGCTGTAAGAAGTGCAAGACTCGTCGGGGCGTTGAACACGTGCACCAAGCCTCTTTTTGGCGATATCCAAGCGCACTGACGGGTTGGCGAAAATCTGGCGGAGCTGACGTGTAAAGGCGGGCCATGTCGGAAAATTTGTGACGTGGTTGAAAAGCCACGTTTTTGCGACGTCGCTCAAGTAGAATGCAACGTGGGTGAGTTTCGCAGGCTCATCCCAGTTGTTGATAACACTCACGCAGTCATACTCCTCGAGCCAGTCCTCAACGTCTTCACCCGGAAGCCCTGCGAACAGCGGAGGATCCTTTTGAGGGCTGGCGACCAGGTGAGCAGAATTTCTTGGCGGTGGGAGCGGTATCGAAGCTGGTACGCTGGGCTGGTCGGATGCGACATTACCAGACCCAGGTCGTTTAAGCGGCGGCCTGAACGGAGCTCCAGCGATGTGTTCTAGAAGACGCAGTGGTGTCCGAAAACGCGAGAGGACGCAGGAACCGGGCAGCACTCTCCACCACTTATAAGATGGCGTCGAGTACCCTCAAGACTCTCCTTTATTGACTCGAGTATGTGCCCCACAACCTAACCTTGACTGGTGAAGATGAGAATGCACAGATGAAAAGATGGGAGGCATAAATAATGCTCACAATATGTACAAATGTTGCACACAGAGACATATGTTGAATAGTTGCAGATGATTATATAACTAGTTGTTTCCAAATGCGCAACGATGCCAACTGTAATATCCGTACTAGAGCAACACCAGAAGCTTATATGAAGCGTAGATGCTCACCGTGATGCTGGCCCTGGACACTGCTACATAAATTAACTTCAGCGCATGGCACGTAACCACAATTGAAGCTAACCCGACGTGACGGCTGTGTCAAATTAGTAGATATGTAATGTTTATAAAATTGGGAAGGCAGCACTTCATCCGCTATTGACGTTTCACGAAGATTAGCGTCTATTTGAAAAGTAGTTCAGAAAGCTGGCATTGCTCTGTGGCAGAATGCTTGCCTGCCACGTATGGTTGGACTCGATTCTTGCTGGGACCCTGAAATTTATTATTTGCTTTCGTCGGGGGGTCAATGCTGCCTATGCCAGGTTTTTGTTAACTGACATCAATTCTCTGCCTTCATTGGGTCAAAGCTAACAATGTCAGGTGTTGCTCAACGCTCACGCGTTAAAATTTTCCATGTCTGTTCGCGTCGATCTTGGGTAGATACTATTACCATCTCTTTAATAATGACCAACCCTAAGCAATTTTGGAATGTAGTGAAAAAAAAGAGACCATTCCTCAATCACCCTTAAAGATGCAAACAATCGCATGATCAAACTTGATGAATCCGCAAATGTTCTAAACTTTGTATTTGCTTCTGCTTTTTCACAAAATGTGTGTTCCGTAACTCCCACATATGCTAGTTCGAATTTCCTAACAATGAACCGCATTGTCTTTGATGCTGCCGGTTTGGAAAGAATCATAGAAAATCTAAAAGTTTCATCATCATATGGTGTAGATGGCATCAATTCAAAGTTTTCATTTAGTACTAAAGTGTACAGTGCCATCATTCTCACTAATATATTTCAGCAATCGCTTCATACCGGTTGCATTCCGGAAGACTGGAAGGTAGGGAAGGTGGTTCCCTTGCACAAGTCTGGGGATAGGCATTCTCCATATAATTATCGACCAATATCACTCAGATGTATTTCATGTAGAGTTATGGAACATGTTATTTTCTCTCATCTCGCATCTTTCCTACAGTAAACTCCTTTTTTTACAGATCACCAGCATGGATTTCGCAAGTCATTTTCATGTGAAACACAACTTTTGACATTCCCTCATGACCTAAATTCCATTCTTGACAGGGGTTCCATTGTCGACTCCATATTCCTAGACTTCTCAAAAGCGTTCGACAAGGTTTCTCATCAACTGCTTCTTTTAAAACTCAGCAAACTTAACATTGATCCGAACGTTCTTCAATGGCTTCACTCTTGTCTCACTGATCGTTCCCAATTCGTCACGGTGAATAACACCTCATCCATCACTTCTGCAGTTGAATCGGGCGTGCCTCAAGGCTCTGCGCTGGGACCTTTGCTTTTCCTCATCTACATAAACGACTTACCTGATAAAATATGTTCATCAATAAACCTGTTCGCTGACGCCTGTGTTATATACCGTGTTAATAACAGCAACTCTGATGTCTATCTTCTTATATCAGATATAAACAATGTTCGTGACTGGACTAACACGTGGAACATGGAGTTAAACACTTGTAAATGCAAGCACACGCGCGTTTCAAGTCGCGATACAACATTGCCCTCTTATCATCTTAATAATACTAACCTAGAACCTGTGTCATGTTACAAATATCTAGGCGTACTCATCACTTCTGATCTTTCCTGGAAGATGCATGTAACACATGTAACCAATAACGCTAATCGCACGCTGGGCTTTATACGCCGTAATTTTCATCCTTCTTCCTTTCCAGTTTATTTACTTCTGTATAAATGATTAGTACGTTCCAAATAGGAATATGCTGCATCTGTGTGGGACCCCAGCCAAGAAACACTCATTCATCAGCTTGAATCCATCCAGAGTCACGATGCTCGTTTTATTTTTCCCAACTATCATCGCATCTCCAGCGTCACTTCCATGAAAACAACTTTATGATTACCTCTGCTCTCACAACGTAGAGAAATATCTCGCCTCTGTCTGTTTCACAAGATAAATTACCACAATTCAGTCCTTAAAAATAAATTGATAACCCCTTCTTCTTACGTATCCGCTCACATCGACCATCGTCATAAGGTTCGCATTCCCAAATGCCACACAAATTATTTTTAAAATTCATCCATCCCTCGTACGTCAGCAAGTTGGAATCACCTTCCCCGATCTGTAGTAAAGATGACTAATACCTCTATGTTTAAGGCTGCTATAACTAACCTGTCGCCATAATTCTTAGGAATATAGAATTTCCATTTTTCAGTAGACCTGTTAAGCTTTGTAGTTATTTAATACCTGTTTTTGTTCTTATAATGTGCATGATTTTTTGTTGGTTTCCTTCACTGATTCATTTAACCACCAATTTTCTGCTTTTTCATTATGTGGTGTAACCCACTTCCCTCTGTAATGCTCTCGGGCCCTGAGGGTATTGAAATAAATAAATAAATAAATAAATAAATAAAAGTGTCTATCACCTGTGGCACATACCTGCATACCAGCGGCACATGTCTACCTGTAGGTATGTGCCACTGTCTGGCGCAAAGCATTTGACGACGGACGCGACAAGAATGTGATATCATTCACGTCTCGACCAGCGCGTCATATTGGTCAAACCATCTTTCCATACCATGCTAATTTTAGTTCACGCTAAGTTAAGAGAGTGACCACGAGAGCACACAAACGAAAGCGGATAGATAGATAGATATATAGATAGATAGATAGATAGATAGATAGATAGATAGATAGATAGATAGATAGATCCACGCTAGGGCTGGTCACTTATGTTCGCCATGCACTCATTTATTACCACACAATTGTTGCAATATGTCATGTGAATGAAACGACCGCAAGAGCGGGAGGACCATGACTTGCAGACCATAATATCCGTGACATATCTCTCAATATTTTTATGTTATGACTAGTCACTTATGCTCGACATAAAGTCCCGCTATGCCAGACCAGTTTCGGTATAGATCCCACCATCGAAACTACCAGGAGAGCTAAACGTCGTACTCGGCTAGATAGATAGATAGATAGATAGATAGATAGATAGATAGATAGATAGATAGATAGATAGATAGATAGATAGATAGATAGATAGATAGATAGATAGATAGATAGATAGATAGATAGATAGATAGATAGATAGATAGATAGATAGATAGATAGATAGATAGAGTTACCGTGCGCGTTTTCACCATGCTCACCAACGTGTGCTCGTTGGTTCCTTTTGCCCCGTATCTGTGCACGCCTTTGTGCTAGATGCAAGGTATATGTAAACTCGTAGCGCAACTTCGTTAGAAGCCCTTGAATCCAGTAATTGGTGCCTCGTTTCCACCGTCGCCATCTTCGTGAGCCCAAGACAACTAACAGCAAAAAATAAATTAAAATATGACGTCACAAACGGAAGCGGTAGCGATAGACGTCGCGAATTTTTCCTACATCGGGCGAAATTGAGTTTTTCTTAATTTCTGACCTGTTAAGTGCCTTTTTTATTACACTATTTTATTGCGCCTTGTGCCTAGCTAATCGCATGCGGGAAAGAGAGGAAACAAAAAAATCATGGCACATCCACGGAATGAATGATGATGAGTGGGGCGAAACGTTCGTCTATCCTTCGTGCTTCCGTCCGTACGTGTGCCCGTTAGTGCGTTCGTCCAAGCGTCGTTCTGTCCGTGCGCCCGTGCCTCAGTCATTTCATACGCTCGCCCGTTCATGTGTCTATTCGTCCATCCGTCCGTCCGTGTGTCTTTCTGTCCATCTGCTTGTCTGTCTGTCCATCCGTACGTTCATCCGTATATCTAGTGAACACTTCAAGTACCGCTATCTCGCTTCTTTTTATCATATACACATCTTATACAAGCACCGCCATCCAGCAGACAATCCAAAGACTAAACGAGAGTATGTACCGCGTTTCGGCTGTTAGCGCTTTGTTAACACTGAGAGCGTGATAACGACGCCGTGCTACGTTTTTCTTAACATGTGGACATGCGCATATGTGTCCTAGGGCGGGTATATGCCACAGGTTACGTACTAAGACAACGAGACGCACAAGCCACGCCATAGGAGCTTCGCCTCTCAAAAACCGAAGATTGAGATAGAAAAGTTGTTTGATTAGCCAAATGATGTATTTGCAATATTCACAGGGAAGAAACTTCGCAGAGAGAATTCTGAGATCACTGTTCACGAGGACTATATCAAAATAGTTCGAAAATTCACCTTGCCCAATCGTTGAAAACCACTGCCGTGAGACAGCAGCTTTGAAAATATAGATTTGGCAGTCGTAGAGTACAGTGTCCATTTGGTTAGCCTGTCGCGTTCACAGTCACCAAAGTCGAGGGCACGCAGGCCGTGCTCTAGCGAATCCAGTTGGCAGTCACAGGAGCGTCTATCTACACATTCTGTGAGCTAGTTGAGCTCTCAAATGTCACATCAGTAAACGGCACGTAAACAGAAAGTAAACTACTGAAGGTACACATGAAACCACCATGGAAAAGTGAGTGATGCCTCATTTACGTGGTAATGTGCGGAAGCAAAGAAACACAAGCTCTCATAGCATGTTGCCTGGATACGTCCCCGAAATCTTTGGCCCATGTTACTAGACTTCATGCAATAGCGAAAACAGACAAAATAGCTTCGCTAGCTTTTTTATAGAGTTCATTTGGAAAAAACGAAACCTCTCTCCTTATCTGCTGCTACCAAGGACAATAACTTATCCCTCAAGAAGGATTTGACTTTCTTTTTCACAGAGGAACCATCAGGTTCCTAGATTTGATGTTAACGTTGAGTCCATCCCGCGTGTGTTGAGCCTATGAGCCGCGTGCAAACAAGCCAATCCTTCCTTTTGGATCTGCACATTCAAAAGTGGTGAAGCGCGCTATTTTGAAGACATGCTACACAAACGCACTGCGAAAGTCTTGCCATCACACGATTCGGTCAAGCTTTAATCAGCAAACTAAACACCTTACTGAGGCTGGTTTCCCGATGTGTGTTTTGACCGCCATTGCTGAGCGTATACTTCTAGAAATCACAATGAGCTCAGAGACTAATTCTCGGACTCACAAAAGGGATATGGGACGGGACGGGACAAACGAAACTTTGTCGTTGGTGTATACCTATATCAGCGGCGTCACGCACAACCTCAAAAAAGTGGCGAACAGGTGCGACGTGGAATTCGTTTTTTTTCCGCCCCAGAAAAGCTGGCTAGGATGTGCAAGACCGTGAATCCTGGTTCAGGAGAGAGCGAGACTGCAAAATCAAGCATCGGATCAAGTACGTTCTATGCATCGGAGGGGTGGTGTATTCTCTACCCCATTCCTGTAGCAAGTGGTACATCGGCCAAACAGGCAGATGTTTCAATGAGCGGCTGAAAGAGCATGCTCACAATATTCCTTCTACAGTATCGGGTCACCTCGGCATTCATTGCCGGGACTGTGGTTGTGTCCCTGACTTTCAGCATTGTATGGTCATTAGGCGTGATCGGAATCAGATGATACGCGAAATTTATGAGGCCGCAGAAATGAAAAGGCTGGGCAATCCATGTGTCAGCAGGCCTTTGATTGTTCTATCACAAAAGGAAGTAAATTTTCTGCAGATTGTTGGCACACGTGATGTGGATTTCAGTGTCTTTGGTTTGTCATTCCTCTCATTGGTCAGATACTGCCAAGTATATATTGCGCGGTTCCAGCAAATAAATCTCGTTGTAAGTCAGTGGCGCTGTCTGTCTCCTTTGTTTCTTGTCCTTCGTTATTGGCGCCGTTTTTATGTGAGTTTTAGAGGTAATGGCTCCGCTAAAACTTCTCTCTCGGATAGTTCTTGTTTACAGCATCTAATACCCACTTTCCCGAGCAATCACTTTGGCTACATAACGAAAAGCACAAGCATCGCTTTTTGTGACTTCAAAACACTTTCTACATCGGTGCATAGGGCACGGGTTGAATCAAAGCCACGATGGTTGTATTTTAATGGAGGCGAAGTGCTAGAAAAACTCGATAAGCGCGCGAGGCCACTGCACGTAACGCACACCTTATAGCTCTCCCCTTGGATTTTGGAGCTCACCCTCAGTGTGCGCCTCATAAACGCATAAAAGTTTCGGTAAGAGAAAACTGGATATTGTTGCCAATAAATATAGCACCTGGGACTATATAAACTATTTATTTAGGGCGAACCTGTGCCCGTACACTCAAAACTAAAATAGGTCAGCCAAAATGTCTCTTGCTCGCTGACTCAAACTTCGTCGGTCCCTTCCTCTGCCCCTGAAGTCTCGTGCTGGTCCCGTGGCGTAGCATCATGGCGCGTGCAGGACGGCGTTCCATGGTGCGACTTTCTTGCTACTTGTGTGGCGGCTTTTACGAACGCGAATTGTTGCACGCGTCTTCTGCGATGGTCTACCTGTGGGATTAGTCCCCCTCATAGCACGCATCCCCCCGATGCGTAGAGCCGACTGACAGTTTCTAAACAATAGGACTTGTCCTTGTGTTAGACGACGTGAGTCAGTTCGCTTGTTCAGTTCCTGTCGTAGTACGGTTTCATCCGTACTACATGTACAACTTCCAGGAGATTCCTGCGTTGTGTTGTGCATACTTGACCTTCAGGGATCACTTCGTAGTTTAATGAGCCTAGCTGATGAAGAACCCTGTAAGGGCCAAAATAGCACCGCATAAGCTTTTCTGATAGGCCACGTGCTCTCACAGGCGTCCAGGCCCACACTTGGTCTCATGGGGAGTACTGAACGTCTCTTCGTCTTAGATTGTAACGGTGCGCGTCAACGTCCTGCTGTTGAATGATGCGGTTTCGTGCTAGTTGTCGCGACTCGTCTGCCCTTTCTACGTATTCGCTGACGTCAGGGTCCTTCCTCCTCATTCGTGCTGTTGACAGGCAGCATCGCGTCTAATATTGTTATTACTTTCCGACCATAAACAAGTTGAAGTAGCGTGAAGTGGGTAGTCTCTTGTACTGCGGTAGTGCATGCAAATGTAGCCTACGGTAATATGGTGTCTCCACTCCGATGCTCGACGTTTACATACATCGCGATTATGTCAGCAAGCATCCTGTGCAGCCTTTCAGTTGACCAGTTAGTTTGCGGATGGTACGCGGTAGTTCTTCTTTGGTTGGCGTGCGTTAGTTTCATGACTTACTGTACTAGCCTGGCAGTGAAGCCAGTTCCGTTGTCCGTTATAGGGACTTTAGGAGCGCCATGTCGCAGCACTATCTGGGTCACAAAAAATTTAGCCACTTCATTTGCCGTTCCTTTTGTGAGATATGATATCTCGGCATACCGGATCATTTAGTCGGTTTCTGCAACTATCCAGCGCTTCCCGAACGATGACATAGGAAATGGTGCTAGCAAATCTATTCTGACCTACTCAAAGGGGACTTTCGGTGGCTTTATTGGTTTCAAGAGACGTGCTGGCTTTAGGGGCGGTACTTTGCGTCTTTGGCATTCTCGGCATGATCTGACTTAGTGCTGTACTGAATCCATCAATTTTTGCCCGTAATATCTCTGGCGGTGTGAGGGATAAGGTTCGTGTAATCACGGCAACTTAGATAATCGTTGTCGAGACTGACGAAGACATTTGCAACTTGAGTTATAAGGCTTTAATGCCACAAAAAAACGAAAAAAAACGATAATGAAGCTTGGCGTGTTACATGGCAACAGCGAAGAACTGCCTTAGGTACGAGCACGACACACGTTCTCGAAGGACAAGGTCTGACGCTTAGCGTAGTCCCCCACTGCACTACACAAGGTTTGAAACACTTCACCGTGTGACGTCGAAGGCAGATGAGTCGATGCGTTGCGTTGCGTCTTACGCCGACATCAGCGATGACTCAGGCATGGTCGGAGCGGAGCGTGAGGCAGAGTCGATGTGTGGCAAGCACGTCCCGGACAGCCAGTAGTAGGCCCAGGTCTGGAAAACGCCCGGATCCGAGTACAACGGACCGGCGCCGGCTGCTGGATCACACGGTAGAAGGGAGCCAGGCTCGTGCGGACCACAGGCACAGGTAGGCTTCGGGACCACGACCCGACGAGCGCTTCAGCCTGCCACTGTTTCGTTCGGATCCTTCTTCTCGAACGCCCCGTCGTCGTCTTCTTCTTCTCTCTCCCATGGCTTGGCTTGACTTTGACGACACGATTCCGCCTTTTCCTTGTCTCATCGTCATCTTCGTCGGCGTACGGCACAGCACAAACTCACAAACATCGCGCACCAGATGAACCTACCGCGCATATCATGACAAAAAAGTCCCCCCTTTCAAAAGTTTTTTTAAAAAAAAAACTGTCCAAAGTGCGCGGGAGACAAGACTTACGACAAACAAATGTACAGAACTGTTGCACCAAGAGAATAGTCTGTATGTGAGAGTCCCTAGGCATATGGTACATTATTACATTAATGTTGTATAGCTAGCACCTACACCTGTAGCCTGCTCATATAATCAGCACCTACGTTCTCTGATCCTTTGATATGCTCAACGCGAAAGGTGTACTCTTGCAATGCGCGACTCCAGCGCAAGATCCGGCTGTTCAAATGCTTGGATTGAGAGAGGTATCGTAGCGGTTGATGGTCAGTCTGAACGACGAAAGAGGTTCCATAAAGGAAGATATGAAATTTCGCGATCGCCCAAACTAACGCTAAACACTCTCTTTCAATTGCAGAGTATCTCTCTTCCCGGGGCATAAGTTGGCGGCTGGCATATGACACCGGGTGAAGAAGACCCTCGTGTTCCTGCATAAGCACAGCGCCTATACACCTATCAGATGCATCTGTACGTAATACGAAGGGTTTCTTTATGTCAGCAGCCTTGACTACTGGCATAGATGCTAGAGCTTGTTTGAGGGTTTCAAATGCCTCTTCTCTTTCGGTATTCCATGCTAACTTGTTCTTCGTAGCGCTTGAGCATGTTTATGTGAAACATTTTCGTGGTGTGCCCAAGGTCCAACCAGTAGTCGTGGTCATTCTTTTTTCCTGTAACCGGAAATGGCCCCTTCCAGTGCATAAGAAGCTTGTTTTCCCTGGTTGGGAGCAATATAAGAGCCCGGTCACCAACTTTGAGCTGTCGGGTTTTGGAGGTTCGGTCATAATACTTCTTTTGCGAGTGTTGAGCTCGGGAGAGATTCTCTTGAGCCAGCTTCAAGGTGCGTTCAAGACGTTCTCTCAGATCAAGCACGTATCCGTAAGTAGTCTTGATATCTTCCTCTAGGTCTTCCCCTGTCCAGAGTTCCTTCAATATATCCAGGGGTCCTCGGACGTGCCGGCCGTAGATCAGTTCAAACGGCGAGAAGCCCATACTGGCCTGAGGTACTTCTCGATAGGCGAATAACAGAGGCGCAAGAAATCGGTCCCATGACTTCGGCTTCTCTTGGCACAACTTGCGCACCATCTGTTTCAAAGTGCCGTTGAACCTTTCGACCAAGCCATTGCATATCGGGTGGTAAGGCGTCGAGCTCAAATGTCGAGTAGCAAGCAAAGCATTCACCTCTTCCATCAGGCCTGACGTGAAGCAGGATGCTTGATCACAGAGGATCTCCCGTGGAAATCCTATTCGAGAGAACATCTCCAGTAGTCCATCTGCTACTGTTGCCGAATCAATTGCGGGCAAAGCCACCGCGTCCGGGTACCGAGTGGCGAAATCCACAAGGGTAAGAATGTACCGATTACCCTTCTTTGAAATCGGCGTCAGAGGTCCAATGATATCAACGGCCACACGTTCGAATGGCGTGTCAATCAAAGGCATCCGTCCAAGAGGCGCCTTGCCTACTTTGCCTTTGGGATATGTCCTTTGGCATGCGTCGCATGATTTTACGAATCTTCGTACCTCCTCCTGTACACCGGGCCAATAAAACGACTCCAAAACTCGGTCCTTCGTCTTCTTGATACCCTGGTGACCAGATATCGGTGATTCATGTGCCAAGTGCAACACATGGACACGCAACGCCTTTGGAACCACCGCTTGTTGAACTGATTTACCCGGAGTCAAGTGGTAAACGCGGTACAAGATTCCTTTCTCGAACATAAATGAGTGGTATGTGGCTCCTTTACCGCGGATGAGGGTGTCGACTTTCGCCCTACAAACATCCAGCGACCGGTCTTCCTCTTGTTTTTGGCGGAATGACTCCTGTGTCACCTCTAAGTTTCCAAATTTAGCAGTCGTGAGCTTCCGGCGATGTCCTTTGCTTGAAACACCAACCATGACTGTGCTATTCGTCCCGCATCCATCCTTGGATTTCTCTTCAGAATTCAATGCCTGATTAGTTTCCGACTTCAGGCTCGCTGACTCCTTCCACGTTGAGTCGGGGTCATTAGCGTCACGGGCGCCGGGAACATTTCCTACGATGACATCGTAAAGTGGCGACGTCATGCATTTGACTATCGCATTTCCGGTGAAATAGGGCGATAGAATCCGTACTTCTGCTTCCAGTACCTCGATGCAACTACCATCGGCCAATAAAATAGTGGCGGTAGTACCCGTCAGCGCATCATCGGGCACGAGGGAACGTCGCACGACCAGGGTGTTGCTTCCAGTATCCCTCAAGACTGATACAGTATGTCCAAACACTTCTCCCTGTAACACCGGCAAGTTTCGTGTAGCTGTTGCGGTGCGCGTTCGGAGTGCACTAGCAACATATTCATCTTGTGATGAATCATCGGCACATCGGGGCGTCTCGGACTTCTGGTCAGTAGACACGATGCAAGATGTCATTTTCTTTGACCCGCCGTTGCTTGGGCATGCTAGTGCATCGTGGCCGGGCTTCCGACAGTGCCCACAGAAGACTCGGTGGGGTTTCGTGCGGCAATCAGATGCTCTGTGGCCGGGTCGATCACAGACGAAACATCTAAGAGGAGGCTGGGTATAAGTAAATCCTTCTTGCTCCTTGGGAATGTTGTTTGCAGACTTGGTACGAAATACCAACAAGTTTGTTTGCCGCTGGGCTTCCAAGAAGGTATCAGCTGCTTCTGCCATTTCTTTTACCGTCCTGCATTTCTTCTCCCTTTGAAAAAGTGCCAGGCGATCGTGGCAGTTATTCAGAAACTGCTCAGCTACAATGAGGTTGCGCACGGATGCAAAGTCCTCGTCCGTTTCCGACATTTCCAGCCATCTATCGAAGTAACTCTGTAATCTCGTGGCGTACTGTTTACCAGTTTCGCCGTCTTCAGGCTTGCTTTGCCGAAACTTTTCGCGATAGCCTTCGGCTGTGAAACGAAACCTCTGGAGCAAGGCCACTTTCGTACTCTGGTAATCCATTGAGTCTTCTGGCGACAGACGACCGAAGACTTTCAATGCTTCCCCACTGAGGCATAAACTAAGCGCTGTCGCCCACTTCTCCTCAGGCCACTCTTGACCAACTGCTACGCGTTCGAACCTCTTGAGATACGCATCGAGATCGTCACGCCCCTCGTCAAACACTGGAATCAGGTTGTGAGGATTGATCAAGCACGGGCGGCTTTGACTCCTCTCAGGTTCGCGGTCCCGCGCTGTTGGCTCTCGGCTACCTTCAACCTCAGCTAGTCGAATTCGCAGTTGAAGAATTCTCTCTTCTATCTCCAAACGTTCCTTCGCCGCCTGCCTTTCCGCGGAACGCTCTTCACGCGCTTGCACAGATTCCTCATGAGCCCGCTCTAACCGCGCGTCTACCCACGTCTTTAGCTCGGCTCCTTGAAGCCCCATGCGTTCCGCTAGCGTTATAAGCTCTTGCTCACTCATCTTCCCTACAGATTTCAACCCAGTGCAAACGGCTTCGTCCTGTCGCGGACGCCAATTGTGAGGGATAAGGTTCGTGTAATCACGGCAACTTAGATAATCGTTGTCGAGACTGACGAAGACATTTGCAACTTGAGTTATAAGGCTTTAATGCCACAAAAAAAACGAAAAAAAACGATAATGAAGCTTGGCGTGTTACATGGCAACAGCGAAGAACTGCCTTAGGTACGAGCACGACACACGTTCTCGAAAGACAAGGTCTGACGCTTAGCGTAGTCCCCCACTGCACTACACAAGGTTTGAAACACTTCACCGTGTGACGTCGAAGGCAGATGAGTCGATGCGTTGCGTTGCGTCTTACGCCGACATCAGCGATGACTCAGGCATGGTCGGAGCGGAGCGTGAGGCAGAGTCGATGTGTGGCAAGCACGTCCCGGACAGCCAGTAGTAGGCCCAGGTCTGGAAAACGCCCGGATCCGAGTACAACGGACCGGCGCCGGCTGCTGGATCACACGGTAGAAGGGAGCCAGGCTCGTGCGGACCACAGGCACAGGTAGGCTTCGGGACCACGACCCGACGAGCGCTTCAGCCTGCCACTGTTTCGTTCGGATCCTTCTTCTCGAACGCCCCGTCGTCGTCTTCTTCTTCTCTCTCCCATGGCTTGGCTTGACTTTGACGACACGATTCCGCCTTTTCCTTGTCTCATCGTCATCTTCGTCGGCGTACGGCACAGCACAAACTCACAAACATCGCGCACCAGATGAACCTACCGCGCATATCATGACAGGCGGATTCTTGCCAAAGTCCTACTAATGCCCAAGTGACCTGCCGATGGGTCATCATGACACGCTTCTAAAATTTCTGCTCGCAGTGATGATGGTATCAGCAGTAGGAACGTTTCATCAGTGTGTTGAAAGTTTCTCTTGTGGAGAACGTTGTTGTGAAAGACGTAGGAACGTAGTCCATGGACGAAAACTCGCGGTACTTCGACTTGCTGCCCCCTCTAAGTATTGAATGAGCAGAAGTAATTCTGGGTCCATTCGCTGATCATGAGCCATCTCAGACACATTCACAGCTCCAAGAAATGCGGAGTCTTGTTCATGCTCAGGAGACGAGGTCTGGACTGGTGCTCGTGACAGGCAATCCGTGTCATTGTGCTTGTGGCCAGACTTGTAGATTACGGTGATGTCATATTCTTGTAGACGCAGGCTCCATCTAGCATGTCTTCCGGAAGGATCCTTGAGGTTTGCAAGCCAACACAATGAATGATGGTCACTGATGGCTCGGAATGGTCTACCGTATAAATATGGACGTAAGCTACTCATGGCCCGTATAACTGCGAGACAATCCTTTTTGGTAGCTGAATAATTATACTCAGCTGTCGACAGAGTGCGGCTTGCGTAAGCAATAACTTTTTCTTCCCCGTTCTGCCACTGAACAAGAATAGCACCGAGGCCAACTTTGCTGGCGTCCGTATGAATGTCTGTTTTGGCATATTCATCAAAATGAGCAAGTATGGAAGGTGACTGCCAACGCCAACGCAACTCAGAGAAGGCGTCTTCTTGCTCTTGGTGCCAGATGAATGGCACACCTTCCTTCGTAAACCGTTTCAATGGCTCCGCGACCTTGGAAAAGTTTTCAACGAAGCGCCTATAGTAAGCACAAAGCCCCAAGAAACGTCGCACAGCTTTTTTTATCTCTTGGCCTTGGGAAATTTTCAACCGCAGTGACCTTATCCGGGTCTGGGCGGACACTGTGAGAACTGACAATGTGCCCGAGGAACCGAAGCTTCCGGAATCCAAAGTAGCACTTTTCGGGTTTGATCATAAGTGCAGCCATGCGAATAGTGTCAGGTACCGTTCTCAATCTCTGTACGTGCTGCTCGAACGTAGTGGAAAAAAATTACTACGTCGTCAAGGCAGACAAGGCATGACTACCATTTGAGGCCGGAGAGCACAGTGTCCATCATCCTCTGGAAAGTAGCGGGAGCAGAACACAAACCAAATGGGAGTACTTTGAACTCGTAAAGTCCGTCGGGTGTCACAAACGCCGTCTTCTCACGATCTCGCTCATCGACTTCTATTTGCCAGTATCCGCTCTTTAGGTCCAACGATGAAAAAAGTGAGCATTGCGCAGTTTATCCAACGTATCGTCGACAGGTGGGAGTGGGTACACGTCCTACCTCGTGACGAGATTGAGTTTTCTGTGATCAACACAGAACCACATGGTGTTGTCCTTCTTCTTCACAAGTACTACCGGCAATGCCTATGGGCTTTTGGAGGGCTGTATGACATCGTCGTCGAGCATCTCCTGTACTTGCGTCTTTATTGCCTCCCTTTCTTTCGGAGCTACTCGGTATTGATGTTGACATACTGGTCTAACATGCCCTTCGATTACAATGCGGTGCTTTGCTACAGGAGTACGTCCGACTTTCGATGAAGAAGAAAAGCACTCTGCGAATTCTTTGATCAACTCCACAATCTGGTCTTTCTGCAGAGATGAAAGCTCTCGGTCAATATCGATTTTCTCGAGGACGGGAGGAAGACGAAGTTATTCTCTTTAGGAACACATCTTGCGGTCTGTGCTGTATTTTCTGCGTTCCACAGCGCAACAGCGGGGTCTCCAGTCCCCTACATTGCAGTGATGGATGTACAATTCCCGGAGATCCCGCCCACTACCAGTTCATCTACGGGCATTGCTTCAAGAAAGCGTGGTAATCCATCTAGTGAGAGTGAGGACACCAAGCTGTACTCTGCATCAGACTACGAATCCTCGGAAGACGGCTTCGAACCTGCGCTCTACCGCAAGTCCGAACGAAGAATCATGAACGCATTATCAGCATCAAGTACAGCCACTGTGAGGACAGCGCCTCAGCGATTGCCTCACTCCATTCTGTTTGTGCCACAGCTACTACTGACAATCTACGCTTCATCAACAGGCAAGCAGGGTCCTTGTACCTTGAAAACCTTGTGCCTAACGAGATTAAGGACATCAGGATAAACACGAAGAATATTTTGACAAGCGACGTGAGGAACCCTAATGCACTGAACACGCTACAGCATGTGTCGGAGCTGGGAAACATCAATGTCCGATCCATCATACCAGCGAATGGTGACACCGTAACAGGAGTTATCTATGACATAGACACTGAAATCGCCAATGAAGATCTCCCTGTACTGATAAAATCAGTGAGTGAAAACAACGTCATTGTGCATGCTGGTCGCCTAGGCAACTCTCGTTGTGTGCGAATAATATTCAAAGGTGACTGTCTTCCCTCTTACGTGAAGGTTGGCCATTTCCGTCACCATGTTCACCCATTTATTAAGAAGCCTATGCAGTGTTTCAAGTGCCAGAAGATTGGCCACGTGAAGGGCGTTGGCAGAAATTCCGCTGTGTGCCCCCGATGAGCTCAACACCACTCAGAAGACGACTGTAATGCAACTACGTTGAAATGCCCCAACTGCCAAGGAGCTCACAGTGCTTCCTCCAAGGACTGTCCTCAGATTAAGAAAGAGATTTATATTCTGAGGCAAATGGTGTGAGACAACTCGACTCACAGAGAAGCTGAGCAAAAAGTAAGGCGAAGGCACCGTCATCGTCGAAGGTTCTCGCAAAGGACAGTGCAAAATCTGACGAGAAAGTCAGAAACTCAAATGAAATCGACAGGCGCGGCTCCTAGCACGGCAAACATCTGCGCTGACAGAGAAGATGCTGTCTCTCCAAAGGAATGGCCACCCCTTCCGCCTAGACGATCAGTTGAGCCTCAACAGAAGCCGCCTACACGACCTGTTGAGACTCAACAGAAGCCGCCTCAAGAACAAGCACAAGATGCTGCAACGGCCGGAAAGCCAGATCATCGCGTGATGGTTATGCTAAGATCACTAGTGGACATCATTCGCGTGTTTTTAAGTGACATGAATACACCGTCAGCCAAAAGTGCCCTTCAAGTACTGGACGCACTTAGTCCAGTGCTAGCAGCCCTAGAGTAGACCATGGCTAACCGACCACTGTGTTTCAGGGATGAGGTTCGTAAAGCAGCAATGCTGCAGTGGAATGCCAGGGGAATGAGATCGAGCATTGGTGACTTTCGTCGATTTGTGTACGTCAATATGTTCCCCGTAATCGTCATCTGTGGGCCGAACTTATCGAGTGCAATACGACTCTCGGGATACGAACCTTTTATGTCGTCTACTGTTACTGAAACCAGCAAGGTTCTGGTGTACATTCGCCGAGACCTCACTTACATCCTTCAACTTGTACCACCTCATGACGGAAACCAATACTTATGCTTAAGAGTGATAAAATCCTCAACATCACTGTGGTTGGCGCATATTTATCACCATCAAGCCGTTTCGATCAAAAAAGACTACGAGACAACATAGCGTTAACTCCTGACCCGTGCCTTATCGTTGGGGATTTTAACGCTCATCATACATTATGGGGAAGTCAGAATACCAAAATGAAGGGCAGAAGCTTGGTGTCTTTTGCCTCCGACAACAAACTTTGGTTACTGAACGATGGCAGTCCTACATTTTTACGTGGCTCCACATACAGTAGCTGTTTCGACTTGGCTTTTGTTTCGCGAAGCCTAGTGAAACATACTGAATGGTTCACGGATATAGAAACGCATGGGAGTGATCACATTCCAACATACGTCAAGATCAGAGGATTGTCGCCTCCTAAAGTGCACGACATGGTAAAAAGAGTGGACTGGAAAAACTTTCAGTCTTGTATGGAAGACAAATGCCAAGAACACATATCCGATTTACAAGAGGCCATCAAGAGCACTGTAAAAGAGACTGTGTGTATGATCTTATGCCCTCTAAGAACCATGGACATCGACATAGAGCTGGAGCGGCTTCGAGCCTTGCGACGGCGAGCTGAAAGAAGGTACCGGCGCACGAAGGACATAGAAGATTTACCGACTGCTAGACGTATGCAGAAGAAGATCAAACGTCGGTTGGACAAGCTAGAATTCCAACGCTGAATTGCTTTCGGCGAGTCACTCGACCCTCGTAAGCCTTTATCGCAGATATGGAGGACGGTTAGAGGTTTGCGGTCATCGCCCATTCAGAAGTCACCATTCAAGGCCTTAGCGCTTCACCAAAATCGTCCAGATGTGGACGTTGCTGAAGAGTTCTGTGCCGGATTATCAGGGTAAACTACAGGCATCAGCAGCTCACCACTTTCGAGTAGTTGTCCACCACCACATGATTCCTGTATGAGCTTCCCGTTCACCATTCAGGAGCTCAAGGCAGCACTCGCTTCATGCAAACGTACCTCCGCAATAGGACCTGACGGAATGTCCTACAGAGGCCTGTGTAATCTTGGTGAGCGCGCGAGAATAGCTCTACTTCAGCTATATGATGATTGTTGGCTAGAGGGCACTGTCCCCTTAAGTTGGAAAACTAGTCATCTAGTACCATTGCTAAAACCTGGCAAATCACCATTGGAACTCTCCTCCTATCGTCCGATCGCATTGGCTAGTTGCATGGGTAAAGTGATGGAGAGAATGAATCTCGGCCGACTCGAGTGGTACTTGGAGTATCATGAGATCTACCCATTGCCGTGGCTGGCTTTCGTCGTGGTCAATCATCGATCGATAGCGTCATCGACCTAACTACGTACGTTGAACACGAGAAAGCCCGTAAGCGTCTTTGTGCCTCTCTGTTCCTTGACGTAAAAGGAGCCTATGATAACGTTACACATGAAGGCGCCCTTACCGCACTAGAAGAGATTGAAGTGGGTGGCCGAATGTCTAAGTGGATACACAGTTATCTCCAATTGCGATCCTATTTTGTGAGTACAGAGACCGGCAACACGTCTACACATTTCAGTTGTCGTGGTGTCCCTCAGGGTGGTGTACTGAGCCCCGTGCTATTCAATATAACACTAATCGCTCTCCATACGCGCCTACCAAACAATATTCATCTATCAACATACGCTGATGACATCTACATCTGGACATCTGCGGTAACTCGCCTACAGTTACGAGGGGGAATACAGAGAGCTGCTACTGCAACTGCTGTGTATCTACGCAATCGAGGCCTGGAAATTTCCTCCGGAAAGTGCGCTCTCCTGGAATTTACGCGCTAACCCATGTCAAAGTAAAGAGTGTCAATTAACGGTCAAAATATACCATATCGTCGATCTCACAAATTTCTGGGTGTCATAGTCGACAGAGACATATCATGGAGCCCTCATGTGTCATATTTGAAAACGCGATTGACAGGCACACGCCGTCTTTTCAAGTTTCTCGCTGGAAAGACTTGGAGAATGCAGCCTAATGCTATTTTACGACTGTACAGGGTGCTTTTCCTTGGTTTTTTACAATACAGTCTGCCTGCATTATCAAACTCCAGCAAAACAAGTCGACGCATGATACAAAGCGTTCAGGCACAGGCGCTTCGAATATGTCTAGGTCTGCCTCAGGGTGCCTCAACAATGGCGACTATAGCTATTGCCGCGAACGTAATAACAGACAGCGACGAATCGACGTCTTGCTTGCCCCCCAGACCAGAAAGCAAAAGCCCTCTTTTTTCTTCACTTCCCATGGCATTCCACCTACAGTTGATGGCTCATACCCATTACCCGTGACAAAATTCCCTCTCCTAAAAAAGCATCGGCTTGATGCTGGTAATGAGCGTTGAGAAAAAAAATAAGAAAAGATGCTACCATAGAACCTAACAACTCCGTCGTAAGGAAAAAAAATGGGCTGGTGTCATAGAAGTACTCAATAAAGAAAGGAGTTAGGACACAAGGCAATCAATAAGAAGCGAAAGTGACAAAAAATAGTCATTGCATGGTAAGTTAGTCTACGTTCGATGGATCACGCGAGAAATATGGCTTGAGCCTTGACACGTGCACCACATCACTTTGTGGAAACCGACGGGAACGTCTTGAGGTGCCCTCAGGGAGAACTTCATACGTAACGTCACTGAGTCCGCGCAGAACTTTGTAAGGGCCGAAATAGCGCCGAAGCAACTTTTCAGAGTGACCACACTGTCGGATGGGAGTCCACACCCAAACTTCATCGCCTGGATGGAAGGTAACCTCTCGGTGTGTAATGTTGCAGCGGTGTGCGTCGCCAGTTTGGCGAGCCTGAATATGGCATCGGGCGAGCTGACGGGCCTCCTCGGCGCGTTGACCGAACAATGCAGCGTCCGCGTTGAACATTCTCAAGTTGTTGGGAAGGAGCATTGCGTCGAGCATTGTAGTGACCTCTCGACCATGAACTAAACGAAATGGGGTAAAACCTGTACTCTCTTGGACTGCTGTATTGTAAGCAAAAGTTACGTAAGGGAGTATATCATCTCAGTTCTTGTGATCAACGGCCACATACATTGACAGCATATCTGCAATGGTCTTGTTCAACCGTTCAGTGAGTCCGTTTGTTTGGGGGTGATAACCCGTGCTTTTCCGATGTTTTGTACCTTTTCGTCTCGGCACTTCTTGAAGCATCTCTGCGGTGAATGCTGTACCACGAACAGTAATTATCACAGCTGGCGCTCCGTGACGAAGTACGATGCTGGTGATGAAGAACTGTGCGATTTCGGCTGCGGTAGCTTTAAACAGGGCCTTTGTTTCGCTGTTAGGCGTTAAATAATTGGTGGCAACCGCAATCCACCGGTTTCCAGACAAAGAGGTGGGAAATGAGCCGAGCAAGTCAATGCCAATTTGATGGAATGGTGTCTTCGGCGTGGCGATAGGCTATAGTAGTCTTGCTGGTCGAACAGGTGGAGTCTTACGACGTTGGCAGTCGCGGCATGTGCGGACGTACTGCTTGACTGTCTTCGTGAGGCGGGGCCAGTAGTATGAGCGGCGAATTTTTTCCAATGTGCGCGTGTAGCCAAGGTGTCCGGATGATGGTTCGTCGTGACAAGCATGTAAAATATTGTCCCGAAGCGAGGTCGGCGCAACCAGTCAACCAGTAGGTAAGTAGCCTGGGTATGGTCAAAATTTTTCTTATAGAGAACTTCATCCTTGATGCAGAACGAGGCCAGCGAACGTGCGAAGTTTCAAGGAAGGCTGCGTTTTCGGCCTTCGAGGTAGTCAATCAGCGGGCTTAGCTCCATGTCGTCGCGTTGTTGTTGAGCGAAGTCGGTTGCTGATACAGAGGAAAGGAACGTATCGTCCTCTTCAACGTCCGCGTTCATACTTCCAATTGGCGCACGTGAGAGACAGGCAGCATCAGTGTGTTCGCGTCATTACTTGTGAATGACTGTAACGTCAAATTCTTACAGCCAAAGGCTGCAGCGTGCTAGACGACCAGAAGGGTCTTTGAGGTTGGCGAGCCAGCATAAATAATGGTGCTCGCTAACTACCCTGAATGGTGGACCGTATAAATAAGGGCGAAACATTGTTATAGCCCAAACAACGGCTAAGCATTCTTTTTTTGTTGTACAGTACTTTTTCTCTGCAGATGATAGTGTTCGACTTTCATAGGCAATCACGCGCTCTACGCCAATTTGCCATTGAACCAGTGCAGCTCCAATTGCGACGTTGCTGGCATCCGTGTGTAGTTCTGTGGCAGCGCTATCGTCAAAGTGACCGAGTACAGGTGGGGCTTGGAGATGGTTTCGTAGCAAGTCAAAGGCATGATGCTGATCATGACCCCAAACAAACGGTACGCCGTCTTTCGTAAGTTCATTTAGCGGTTCAGCGATTTTAGAAAAGTCTTTGACGAAGCGTCTGTAATATGCGCAGAGTCCCAGAAATCGGCGGAGGTCGCGCTTGTTCGTTGGGACAGGAAATGCGGCAACAGCTTTCGTTTTATCAGGGTCTGGGTGTATACCGGTGTGGCTGACAACGTGACCAAAAAATTTCAGTTCCTAGAATGAAAAGTGGCATTTTTCATGTTTGAGAGAAAGCCCAGCTGTTCGAATCGCCTGAAGAACTGCCTGTAAGCGCTGGACGTGCTGCTCAAACGTGTCCGAGAAGACGACCACATCGTCAAGGTAGACAAGACACGATTGCAATTTTAGCCCAGAAAGAACCGTGTCCATTATTCTTTGAAAAGTAGATGGCGCGAGCATAAGCTGAAGGGAAGGACCTTGAACTCGTAGAGTCCGTCAGGAGAAATGAAGGCGGTCTTTTCGTGGTCGCGCTTATCAACAGATATTTGCCAATAGCCGCTGCGTAGATCCATGGAAGAGAAGTAACGACCGTTGCGAGTGCGGTCCAGCGAGTCGTCTATTCGTGGTAAAGGATACACGTCTTTCTTCGTGATCATATTCAACATTCGGTAGTCGACGCCAAATCGCAGGGTACCATCTTTTTTTCTTTACTAACACAACAGGGGACGCCCAGGAACTGGTCGATGGCTGGGTGACATCGTCCTTGAGCATCTGCTGGACCTGTTGGCGTATAACGTCTTGTTCTTTTGCGAGACTCTGTAGGCATGCTGTCGAATGGGTCTCTCGGTAGGCTCGGTGATGATACGATTCTTGGCAAACGGTGTTTGGTTAACTTTCGAAGTCGTAGCGAAGCAGTCCCGAAATGAGCCGAGTAGCTTCAAAAGACGTTCCCGTTGTGCGGACGGTAGACGCTGGTTTACGTCGAGAGTGCTTGCGAAAGTCATGGCGAAATCATCGTACGAAGAAAGAGCAGATAATGTTGAGGGACCATTGACGTCGGCAATATCCTCAAGGTATGCGATCGCATTGTGTTTGGTAAGATGGCGATACTCGTCGCTGCAATTCGGGACTAATAGGCAAGCCTGCTTTCTACTGGGCTGAACAATACCTCGGGCAACGCAGATTTGTTGTGCAAAAAGTAGGGGCGAATTTCCTTCTGCAATTACAGCATCGGGGACGTCTTGGTCACATTCAACGTTGATAAAAAGGCTGCTGCGGGGAGGCAGAGTAACAGGTTCGGAGGATACACGTACGGCAGCCTTCGATGAGCGGGCGTTTTCCGGTTCAGGATGAAACAGGTCCTCGAACGACACCTGCAAGTATCGTAGGTCAATATTTGCGCCGTGTTCGCGAAGAAAGTCCAGCCCCAGAATGAGTGGACGGGAGCACTCAGGTAATACGAGGAAGGACCCTGTGAACGTCGAAGCACGGACTCGAACACGGGCTTTGCACATTCCAGTTGGCGTGACGAGGTGGCCCCCTGCCGTGCGCAACGACCGTCCTTGCCAAGGGGTAGTTACCTTCCTCAGTTGGGATGCCAGGGCGCTGCTCATAACCGATTAATTGGTGCCGGTGTCGACGAGGGCAGTGACGACGTGATTATCGACGTGTACGGTGATGTCGGCGGAAACAGTCTTATGACTTTCGGAAACGACTGGAAAGTCAGAATGGTCTTCGTCGGCTCTTTGCGTCAAGGGAGGCTCTTTGACAGTTCGTTGGGACGTGGCTTCACCCCCAGAAGCCGCGGTTTCTAGTTTCCCCTGTGGGGACTCGGTGACTGGCCACTGAAAGGAGCATAGGATGACAAGGGAATGCTAGGTGACGTGGGGCGGTGAGGTGATGGTGATCGTGATTGGGGGCGTTGACCAAGGCGAGGAGTTTGCTGGCCCGTAAGGTACGCTTTGATGTCACGGGGACGCTCATCGTAACGCGGGCACCGAGCATCAGGGTGAAAGCCACGGAGACAAAGTTGGCGGTACTGGCAATTATGGTAGACGTGACCCGCTTCGCCACAGTAGTAGCAGAGTGGACGGTTATCTGATGTGCGCCACACGCTGCCCTTTGTGGCGTTCTGCCGTGATCCAGACGGACGATAAGCTGGTGCACTCGGAAACCTCTAGGCGGGTGGCGGAGTCGAAGAGGTGCCCTGGAATCGATGGCTAGCCTGATCCATTGTCCCCATGGTGGGACCAGGGCCATGTGGTGCAGGAGATTGCAGAGCCGCCGCATAAGTCAGCACAGGGGCCTCAGGCCTTGTTGGCGCGAGTGGGGTGACTACCTGTCGGATCTCATTTTGGATTAAGCCTGCGAAAGCACTTACGGGTAGTTGGGGTCCCGTGGCTTGGAGTTGGCGCAGCTCGTCCCGCACGCCACTTCTTATGAACTCTGCGAGGGCATGCCTCTCGCTTTCAGCCCCAATAGAGCATGCAGCAGGGGTCACGTCGTGGCGTTCATACTGTGACGACTGATACTGGAGAGAACGCTTCATTGTGGTTGCCTCATTTAGGAACTCTGCCACAGTCGTCGGTGGATTGCGCACAAGTCCGGTGAAGAGCTGCTCTTTTACCCCACGCTATAAATGCCGCACCTTCTTTTCCTCGGACATTGCAGAGTCAGCACGCTTGAAGAGTCGAAGCATGTCCTCGACAAACATCGAAACTATCTCGTTGGGTCATTGGTTCCGAGACGAGATAGCCTGCTCCGCTCTCCCTTTCCTTTCAGTGCTGTGGTACGCATCACGAAACTGTCAGCTGAACTCATGCCACGGCGCAAAAGAACCCTTATGATTCTCATACCACGTTTTGGCAGAGTCTTCTAACGCAAAGTAAACTCTTTGCAGCTTGCGAACTTCATCCCATTTGTTGATGTTGGCAACTCGATCAACGTGGTCAAGCCAGTCATCAACATTTTCATAAATGTCTCCATGAAATTAGCGTGGTGTTTGTGGCGCATGAAAAACATGAGGAAGAAAAGAATAGGCGTCATTGGTTTGACTCGCCTGGTTGGTAGTTGAAGTGGCCATGTCGTCTTGCTAGAGGGGACCGTATTCGGGAGATAGTCCTCGCAGGCGGCGACTGCTTCTTGCCGAGGGATCTGTAGCTGTCTCCAAGTAACTCGGTGTCTGGGCTGAAAATCTGCAGCCGAGGCGCATTTACCTAGCACCTCCACTAGTGCCGCGAACGTAATAACAGACAGCGACGAATTGACGTCTTGCTTGCCCTCAGACCAGGAAGCAAAAGTCCTCTTCTTTCTTCACTTCCCAAGGGATTCCACCGACAGTTGATGGCTCATACCTCTTCTGGCATTTACGCGCAAACCTATGTCAAATTACAGAGTGTCAATTAACGGTCAAAATATAGCATATCGTCGATCTCAAATTTCTGGGTGTCATAGTTTCATATCATGGAGCCCTCATGTGTCGTATTTGAAAAAGCGATTGACAGGCACATGACATCTTTTCAAATTACTCGCTGGAAAGCCTTGGGGAATGTAGCCTAATGCTATGTTACGACTGTACAGGGTGCTTTTCCTTGGATTTTTACGATACAGTCTGCCTGCATTATCTAACGCCAGCAAAACAAGTCGACGCATGATACAAAGCGTTCAGGCACAGGCGCTGCGAATATGTCTAGGTCTGCCTCAGGGTGCCTCAACAATGGCGACTTTAGCTATAGCCAAAGACCACCTCGCGCAGACCCATATTGAAACTGAAGCATTGAGGACACGCATAAGGCATGTGGGCCGGACTCCCCATCACCACCTAGCTCTCTACCAGTGGATAGACTTCATACTTCCTTTTGTCGAACAATAACTACACATGGTGACTTCCTACCAACTGGTTTTACGCCCGCGGAGAGACCTTCAATTCTTCCATGGTGCCTGAAACAGCCAGTCGTCAACCTGACAATACCAGGCATCCAGAAAAAACGAGATTCCTCAATACGAGCCCTCAAGCAGCTCGCCTTACTTCTGCTGTACGAGAAGTATCAAGACTGCACCCACGTCTACACCAACGGCTCCGTCCTGCCAAACAGCTCAACTGTAGCGGTCGTTATTCCAACGCACGCCACCACCATCAAATTCAGGACAGCTCATGCAGCCACAACAACGGCAGCAGAGCTTGCAGCGCTTCGCGCTGCGCTGCATTTTATTAACGATCAAAGCACGCAACGGTGGACGCTTTTCTGCGACTGCAAGGCGGCACTGCAGGCACTTCTGTCAACTCTACGCCATGGTCCACACGAGCAGTTGGTATTTGAAACAGCAGAAAGGCTACACCATATAACAGAGAAAAGGCACCACGTTATATTTCAGTGGCTGCCAAGCCACTGTGGAATTATCGGTAACGAACAAGCTGATCAAGCTGCCCGTTCAGCTCATACAGACGACAACAACGAGTCAATACCTCTCTCAATGATGGACGCTGCCAGGAGGCTCCGCATGCTTGCTCCCCAACGCTCCATGGCTCTTTGGAATGAGCCTCTCTTTACGCATGCAAGATTACGATCCCTTGATCCATCGTGGAGCATACAGCTTCCAACAGAAATTTGACGAGGCGACGCTACTGCTCTGTGCAGACTATTGTTGGGAGTCGCGTTTACCCGTGCGTACGCGTTCCGCATAGGTATGGCCGACACCGCCGACTGTGCACCCTGCGGAGATGAAGAAACAATTCGACATATCCTGTGTGACTGCCCGAAATACAACCTGGAAAGACAACACCTTTGTAATAAACTAAACAGGTTAGATGACCAGCCACTGTCAGAAGAAAGTATACTGCGCCATCGTCAAGACTCATCGTCACAGAAGAAAGCCGTGTAAGCGCTACTGGGCTTCTTAGGAACTACTGGCCTGTCGGAACGCCTCTGAGTGACCTGATTTTATGTGTGCGTGTGTGTCGGTATTTTTCTCTTATTTATTTTTTAACTCTCCTTTTCTCTTTCAGCCCCCTATTCCCCAACTCCAGTGAAGGGTAGCATACCGAATACTAGCATATGGTTAACCTCCCTGCCTTCCTTTTCTCTCGTTTCTCTCTCTTCTCGAGAACACTGTCCACTGTTGAGGGAGTTGTTGGTACTTTTTCTGCGGTGCAAACATTTGAGACTTGTACGTAGTCATGAAGTGATGATATGGCTTCTCCCTTCGCCACATGCTGTACCTCGTTGGTAATGCTAGTCAATAGCACATCAGTATATCCGTTCCGCAGGTTCACTAGACCTCTCGCCACGCGTATCCCCTTTGTGAGTAACAGTTCTATATTTCCATCAGCTAGTCCGGCATATTCACGAAAAACGTCACTTTTCACAGAAACTACGTGGCGGCACTGTCACTCCTTCATCCACAATACGAAGAGATGAAACAATTGGTTGCTCCGCATTACACACGGCAACAGCGTTCTCTGTGGAGATAGAAACTTGGGATTTCTGCAAGTCGATGATGGCGCTGTTTGCTTGCAGTAAGTCCATGCCCAGAATTGCCTCACGGGAACATTCGGGGAGAACAATAAAACTGCAGACGTACAAATGGCCTCTTATTCGCACTTTTGCAGTGCACAATCCTACGGGGCTGACTAAGTGCCCTCCGGCGTTGCGTATCTGCATTCCGGTCCAATGATTGAGCACTTTCTTCAGCTTCTTTGCGAGCATGCTACCTATTACTGAGTAGTCTGCACCAGTGTCTATTAACGCTATGGTTTCGACGTCATCAATTCTGACTTGTAGCTCGGCTGTCACGTCACCATTACTGCGCTTGTCCGTCATTGTGTCATTGTCGTCGTCTGATCCGGTTAACGAAGGAAGGTTTTCAGTTTTCCGAAAATCAGCAGCCCTGCTTTCTCAGGTCGCTGGTTCTAGTTTGCCCGTCGCGGGCTTGATAAACGACGCCTCCGGAAAGTAGATGATCGTTGTGGACTCGGCGACCTATTGCGGATTGGTGCAATCGACCCCAATTCATGTCGCTGAGTGCTTGGAGAGGCATAGCGCGAAGATAAAAATTCTTCGATTTCATAAGGGCGCTCACCGTTACGAGGGCAGGGTGCATTCACTGGGAAGCCACGAAGCCCAACCCGACGGTAGTGGCATGTCCGATAAAGATGACCGGCCTCCCCAGTGTATCATATCTTATGAAAGCACATGTGCTATCTACATGCACGATTGCCTCGTGCGTACTCCTGGCCCTCACCTTTTCTAACCCTTTCCACCTTCAACTATAACTACCAACGCAGAATAAACGATGGGGTTCACTTGTTTCTCGACAACCCAGCTGTCCAATCTGTTCATTTCACACACGAATAAACCACCCAGAGTGGTATCAGAGGGGCCGCCGGTCTGCAGTGCGCCATACATCTCTTTTGCGGGGTCTCGCTTCTGGTATCGGCGGTGGCGTACTGCGAGGAAAGGTCGGTGGCATAACGGGAGCTTGTGCAAAGTTCGAACGTCTGATGTCTTGCCGTACGACTTGCGCATACGACAGCTGTGGCTGAGGTTCCGGTTGCGTGTGGTGGGGCACCTGAGGCTGTGGTTGAATAATTGCTTGCCGCACTTCTTCACGTACAACGTCCACGATTGAGGGCATCGCTGGAGGACTTTGGGTGAGATGCTGTTTCTGGAGCTCCTCCTTAACGATAGCCCTCGCCATTTCCCGGAGGACGTCAACGTTGGTGGGGAAGGTTGTTGACTCCGCCCTGAATGAAGAGACGCTGAAGTCTCTGTTGCGCAGTCGCGCACGTTGTTGTAGTGTCCTTTCTATGGTCGCTGCCTCGGACCGGAACTCCGCCACAGTTCGAGGTGGATTACGCACCAGGCCTGCGAAAATTTCCTCTTTTACTCCGCGCATTAGGTGCCGCAACTTCTCCTCGGCCATGTTTTGGTCGGCTCGGCGGAAGAGCCGCGGCATGTCTTCTATGTACATGGCCACGCTCTCGTTATTCCGTTGGTTCGTCGGCTGAAAAGCAGCCTCTGCCTTCTCTTTGTGGTCCGTGTTCGGATAGGTTGCGATTAGCTCTCGTCGGAAGTCGTTCCACGACAACAAGGACGTTTCGTGGTTCTCAAGCCACGTACGTGCCGAATCTTGCAGGGCGACGTAAACGTAACGAAGTTTTCGGGCTTCGTCCCAACCATTCAAACGTGCAACGCACTCGGAGCCTTCAAGCCAGTCCTCGGCGTCTTCAAAGGTCTCACCGTGAAAGACCGCTGGTTTACATGGTGAATCCACGATGAGGTAAGATGGAGATGGCATCGACTGGGTGGTCATCGCAGTTTCGCTTGTGCTTGAGGTCTCGACAGGTCTTGGTGGGTCACTTAGGGGGCCAAACTCAGGCTGCTCACCACGCAGTCAGCGGCTCGTGCGTTGATGCACAGGTGTTAATTCTGCTGGCTCCAATCTTCTGGGATCTGGGCTTCTCTCCCTCGCCTGTGGTGGGCTTGGAATCATACCCCGCACCTCCACCAGATTGTTACCAATAAATATAGCACCTGGTACTTTATAAACTATTTATTTAGGGCGAACCTGTGCCATTAAACTCAAAACTAAAATTGGTCAGCCAAAATGTCTCTTGCTCGCTGACTCCAACTTTGTCGGTCCCTTCCTCTGCCCCTGGAGTCTCGTGCTGGTCCCGTGGCGTAGCATCGTGGGGCGTGCAGGACGGCGTTCTATGGCGCGGCTTTCTTGCTACTTGCGTGGCGGCTTCTACGAACGTGAATGGTTGCACGCGTCTTCTGCGGTGGTCTAACTGTGGCAATATGTTTCTATTCAGGGATCACGTGTGTAACACCTAATGCAAGCTCTGCTGTTTCTTGAAACCACGTCTTGAGAACATCAATATGGGAGGGGGTTCTTTGCAGTAGGCACCTCAATGTTTCCACTAGACCATACCGCTAGTCCCTTGTGTGTAAAAAGTGAACTTTTATTATTATGACATTTCTACTCTTCTCTCTGTCGCGACCCCCTGCGGAAGTAATGTTTTGTAACAGCCCACTAGCTGAGGTGAGTTTCAGACCCCTGTAGTACAGCGTCATTTCTGCTGACTTCACATACCAGTATAACTAGCAGTGATGACGTCAAGCATGAAAACATTCAAAATGAGTGCTTATGCGTCACCACATACGTTCAGAATGGAGCCTCAACTTTGTGCGTAACCAAAATAATCACGGAGCCCCACCGCGGTGGTCTAGTGGCTGAGGTACTCGGCTGCTGACTCGACAATTGCGAGATCGAATCCCGGCTGCGGCGGCTGCATTTCCGATGGAGGCGGAAATGTTGTAGGCCCGAGTACTCAGACTTGGGTGAAGGTTAAAGAACACCAGGTGGTCGAAATTTCTAGAGCCCTCCACTACGATGTCTCTGTGTTTTGGGTTTTGGGAACTTAAACCACACATATATATCAATCAAAGAATCACCAAGAGGAGCGGAAACAAAAAACATGTGCTTTGTTGTGACGGCAGGATATCATAACGTCAAAAGCAACCTACACACCTAATTACTTTATCACATTGCCCTCGTGCTTAACATTCCAAAATATGGGAACTCGAGGCCCTATAGTGTTCTATAGGTTTTGTAGGCTGCTATACGTTCTCAGCCTTTATTCTTAGCCTTTCCTTTGAAGGAAACAGATGACTGAAAATTTGATGTCAGTACACTTTTAAGAGGTCTCACACAACTGACAAGGCAATTCTACTGACAGTGACCAAATGTCAAATTTGATTCATTTTCGAGATTTGTCCGACACTGTATCGAAAAACCTGGCGCGTCGACCAAAAACAACACAAATATTTGCCAAGGTCATCTTCATAAAGGTGGTGTTGATGCTAGTTGGGAATTTCGAATGGACGTTTGCTTTTTCCACGTCTTAGCATTATTCATATTAAAGGTTTGAGTTGATCAACATGTGCGAGGTAGATACATTTTACAGCAAAAGAAATATGAATCGGAAGTTTTATAGCAGTATAATATACTGCTATAGCCTGCTATGCCTCCAGTTCGTTGTAAAATTTTTGAAAGTCGAGCCACAGCACGAAAGAAATATGGTAGTCAGATTGCGACAGATCACGCATTCATGGTCTAAGTCTGTTCGTGACATCTTTTGTGGCCCTTATTTCATGTTTCCATACGTTATACGTTACGATCTTTACCAAAATATGACTTTAGAACTTATGAATTGCGATTTCATAGCCAATTCGTATTTTAAGTACTTTGATGTGTAAAGCTGAGTTGATATCGTCATCATATTAATAATGATATATTATTATTATTATTATTATTATTATTATTATTATTATTATTATTATTATTATTATTATTATTATTATTATTATTATTATTATTATTATTATTATATCTTTGATGTGTGATGACTTTAAAGTGCCATAGGTAACGCGTCGAGCATCGAGAAAAAAACTTTGGTCTCGTCTGTCTGTCTGTACTTTTGTCTGTTGGTCCACCATTACCGTGAATCGAGTACTCTAAACAGCTACAGCAAATACACCGAACAGCCGACGCCATCCGCAGCGCCTACAGGACCAACTTTCATACTTTTGCGATTGTCAATTATAAATTGGCCCAAATCTACATCTTACACTGTAAATGTCGTCGAAAGACGATAGTGTTGCGTCTGGAGACAGTGAACAAAACGTTTCATTTGATGTTCTGCGCAAGAAAATTGGTGAATGGTATTAGGAAGGCGCTGGGTTAGAGTGCCTCGAGCGCGTAGCGGAGGCGACCAAGCGCATCGAGGCACGTTAGATACGAGCGCCATGTGGCAGTTATCTTTGAAAACGAAGGCGTGCGTGACCGCGGAGAAATGTGCGTGCCACTCTTGGAGGTGATAAGGTGTAGAATTTAAAGCGACGGGCAGGTGCCACCAACGTGTCGTTGTCGTAGCAAAGCGTTGGAAACACCTTCTTGAGCATGGCGTTGCACTGTCAGCCCAGCGCGATAAACGCTACAGTCCATAGAATTACTTGTGTGTGCCTCTTCTAGTATAAAGTCAGACATACAAAACATTGATGTGATTGATTTATTGATTGATTTGTGGGGTTTAACGTCCCAAAACCACTATATGATTATGAGAGACGCCGTAGTGGAGGGCTCCGGAAATTTAGACCACCTGGGGTTTTTTAACGTGCACCCAAATCTGAGCACACGGGCCTACAACACTTCCACCTCCATCGGAAATGCAGCCGCCGCAGCCGGGAAAACATTGATGCGCTGTTATGGCACCTCAGATATGCGCAATATTTGCTTTTTTCAATTTATATTCGCACAACTATGAACGCTAAACCTTGAGCAATATATGTAGGCGCTGCGACTGGGGGTGGCCGTTTAATGCTGTTTGAGAGTATCGGTAGGGTGGACAAACAGACAAATTACAGACAGACAGACAGACAGACAGACAGAATAAAATGTTTTTGTCGAAGGTTCCCAAAAAAGACTTGCATCTTTAATAAAGCACTTTATAGTACCCCGTTTTTCTACCAGATATGGAGAATCAGAAGGGACAATTGGGCGAGTTGGTGCACTTCCATCGTAAACGAATATTAGCGCGACGAAAACAGGAACGGAAAAAAAAGACAAACTACTGTAGTTTGTCTTTTCTTTCTCGTCCCTGCTTTCATCGCACTAATATTCGTTTAAGATACATACAAAGAAACATGTAGAAATGTACACATTCAAAAAATTTCAATTACATACAGGAAGAGTTTTTTTCAGCGAGTTCAAAAAAGCAATTCAAGAAATTACTCGCTGAACTGTAAAATCACATGGTCTACTGGTACCTTTGTTCTTTTTTATTTACCGCCTGTAAGAAAGCAATGGTGTCAATCATTAGTCTGTTTGTTGGCAAAGAAGCAACAATAGTTGTTGTTACCTTGTATCCACATCGCTGTAACCAGCTCTGCCGGGCCTAGTCACCACAAGTCCTTGGAACTTAGACAGGCTCGTTTCTTTGTATTTCTTAAAGATGTGAACAATAAAGTATTATTAATGTTATATTTATTATTATTGTCGCCGTAGTCGTTGTTGTTGTTGTTGAACAACAACAACGTTACTTTCCTTGAAATTCGCTTTGCGTATACCTTCGATGCGGAGTGCAAATTTGACGATCGTCCAGCTTCTTCATGCAAAAACATCTGGAACTATATGTGCGAGGTTTATTCGCTCTAGGTGATGGATGTGATCCTTAAGGTAAGAAATGAAGAACTGAATTGAATACTCGAGTTCCTAGTTCTTGTTAACTGGCAGATCAACATCTAAGAGATCGAGGAATGGTCAAATCAAGTATCAACTAGCAACAGCAGTGGGCTGTTGAAGTTGAAAAGTGTTCTTGTAGTCACAGTCATTGCAGTCCGGGTCGAGTTCATACGCCGGATGTCGGTATTCTTTGAATGAGCCAAGGAGGCGGTAGTGTCTTCGCCTACGGTAATTTTTGCACTTATACCAGCCAAAACCAATAATAACTAGCAGGATTGGAACCATAGACCCGTAAACAGCACATGCGAATCTGCTTGGAGAGCCACCGTCAGACGTGTCATCATTTAACGGCTTGTCTCGAAAGTAGGCCCTTTCCTCGAAAGTCTTGTTCAAGGGAGTAGCAGGCACAGGCGACTTTCTTCTAAAGTAGGACTTCCCGCCAAATATTTTCGTATTGGTAGAAGCGTTTGCTTGCGCATGGCCAGAAAACCTGCCTTTAACGTTCGATACATTGAATACTTTTTGTACGGACCTAACAATGGGCATTGCATCAGCGGCTTGTTTGGGATCAGACAAAGGTTGCGAAGGAAACTTCCGTCCAGCCACTACTTCGTCGCTGGTGTCCAGAAAACACGTCTTCCCAATGACAGTGGTGCACTTAGTCGGCCTCACCGGAGGAGGAGTGGTAGTCGTCTCGTCTTCGCACTCTTCTTCGCTCGTTGACCGAGAAGCTAGTTCAGGTGATGGTAGTCCTTGTTGTGATGGTGATTGAAACGGCACTTGAGATAGTGCCCATCCGGCCATAACTCGGGGTATTTCCGGCGGAGGTGGATATGGGGGTCGCGGAGGTAGCATCGGCAGATGTCTTGAGTCACCAGGACGCCCGTAGGAGGCCGATGCTGCAAATTTAATGTAAATGCGTATCATGGTAGATAAAACTGTGTACTTGTGGTGCATTTCTTTTTGTCTGATGATTCTAGAACTAGTCGTGGAGTTAGACATATGTGAAGAAACTATCCACTGCACTGCTCACAAGATAGCGCGATTATCGTTACGTTGGCAATGATGATTCTTCACTTACATGTTTCCGTCATATATATGACGTTTTTAAAAGGTACACTTACGCAATACAGGAAAACAAACAGGAACAAAATGTTACCCAAATTTGAAAGACCGGGGAATTTAACCCATGTTCTCTCAGTTCGCAGAGATAAAAAACAGGCGCTTAAACGGCTGCGCGGCGCGCCATATAGTGAGCATTTTAGAAATCACAGAAGATGTGTAGACGCCACCACCACTGCCGGACAAGGCGCGAGCAAAGGATGCTTGTCAAACAAGCTCATAAAACGATTCAGTGAAAATTTCTTTAGTTCCACTAACACGGTTTGCGAACGCCTCTGGTTCAAGAGAGATTTGCGTTATGGTCCGGTGCCAGCAATGCAATGTCTCCGGAAAGTGAATCCCAAATGCGAGCCGTTGTTTGTCGTGATACAGACGTGCGAGCGAGTGTCAACATGGGTGATTAAACATCTAAGGGTGCTCTAGCCCTTTAGCCACCACACACCATCCGACGCCCTTTCGATCGGTTTAAAGATTGCGATAGCTGCAGCACTCAAGAAACTTGCGGTCACCTCAATCATCACTCTCTAACAGTGTCAGGGGCGGCCATTTTTGGCGACACCGCGTCACGGCAATTAACGGGCGCCGTACTCCCCGACTGACCGTGAGAAACGGCGGCGCATGAAAGGGAGCCGAAAAGTGCAAAATGGGGTGCTCTTCTTAGAACGTCGCCGCCGACGGTTAATCCTTTTGTAACTGTGGCGGCGTCTGCAAGGTCCTAGAAGGCCGCGGTATACCCCGAACAAGGATTAGACTACGAGACACACCGGCTGAGAGCCAAACGTTTGACCGTTCCCGCGGGGAAAAGCATGGGAAACGCTCTGGTGGCCAAGCCGTATGACAACAACCCGACAGGTTGTCACTCTCGCTAGTTGAGGGCCCTCTTCCAATTAAAAAGGGGTGGGGTCAAAATATTTTTGGGGCGGAGTTTCCCATCAATTAAACGCGCATGATTGGACCCATGTAGAGGTCTCTTGTCCCCAAGGAAGAGAGCGAGGAGACACGAGGGGGATTTAAGCGCAGGTATTTGCCCTGCTAGGCAGACTAGTCGCTGACCAACATGGTGTAGAAACAGATCAACAAGCATCTCTTCTAGAAGTTTTTAGTGTGGCTCTGTATCGGCTGGCCACCTAAACTTAGCCGTTCGTCTAGTTGTGACGCGATATTAACGTCTGCAACGTAGACATCGGGACTTCGCCTCGAGTTAGCTCAACCTGCTCGAAGTCACCTGGAAGCACTAGCCTCCCGGAGCCACCAGCGTAGCAACACCGCCGACATCGCAGTCGTGCCAGAACTCTCTTCGACTTCTCGCATCCGATCGTCGGGGACGCAACGCTGCCGGTCATCACACGTATGCCTTCACCTGTTTATATCTTCAAACTTTCTACTCCGTAGTTCTATTGTTGTTAGTTTGTGTAGCTTGTAATAGTTCTCTCTCGTAAGCTGATTTATTGGGTTTATATGTATTTTTTTAGTTGTATGAAGTGTTGATGTATTTTGTTGGTTGTATTGAAGTGTTGTATTAGGTCCCGTGTGCCGCAATATCACTAGAGTAAGGTTTGTTTTGTTTTCTCACGTCTCTGATCTCTTCACTGTCTCTGCTTGCGTACGGAACGAACCAACCTGCTGTCATTCCCGTCGCCGACTTCGCGCTGGCGACGCTAGAGTGGCAGCTTGTAACAAACAGATAAGCAGAAACTGCGTCTTTTTAGTTGTGCAAGAGTAAGTTGAGACTCTCTTTCCTCAGGTAAACGACTGCGCTTGAAGTTAAGAATTCTTATGATGCTCTGTCTAGCTTAGAAGTATATTCATTTAACATATGTGGCCAGTCACTGTGACACAAGTGCTGAAACTGTGTAGGCTACTCGCCAAGGTTTTTGTTACCCGCCAACGCTAGTACAACTACTCCGCCGAACAAAACCGGCATCTATCTAGCATCCGTGGTTGGATATGAAAAGGTCTACATAAATGTGCAATAAACATTGAACTACTTCACTGAGGACAAGCTTTAATTACTTTCGTGTGTAATAGCTATTGCTGTACCACCAGGAATCAACCACGGTTTATGCATTTGTTACCTCTTACTTTAAAATAAAATATCGATTTTTGTTAATGAGCAGCTACACCTTGGATTGAATTATTAGAGACTGTGTGGGAGAATAATATGCCGTCATGAAAAACCTGCCTCGCAGCGGTCCTTCAACTGAAAGTTCATGCTCTCACCCTGTTGCCGGCGGTCACTCATTGAAGGTAGTGGAAGACCAGGTACTGGACCCGGTTGTCCTCGTACTTCTGGACCCCCTGCATGAGAAACTTTCTATACAGCCGATGCTTACTTATGGTCAGGTTATGTTTGCTTTCGTTACGTAATTGTAATGTTTTTTTTCGTGATTCGGAAGTCAAGAGTTTTAATTCAAAGGAAGCAGTGGGCCCTAAGAAAGACAGACAAATTAGGTGAGTTGGTGAAACTCTGTAGAAAAAATTTAAACAGTGCTTTTACACACAGGACGATGGGTAAAAAAACTTTGGCGCTGAAATTTTGTGGTGGACGTTGTTTAGGGCTTCTAGATCACGTTTTTTATCACTTTCGCTGTAATAATGGTTGATACAAAATATTAGATACAAGCTACGTTGAAGAAATTGTAGAACATGAACTTCCCACCACAAAAAAAAGTCAGATTCGTATAGGGGAATTTATTGTATGTGAAGCACGAATGAGAAAAGTCCATGTGTCACGTTAAAATCAACAGAACGTTACAAGTGCAGAACGTTATGAGGAACGTTATGCCATGTAGAACGTCATGCCATGCACAAATATACTGCATAGCTTTTTGCCATGCAGTTTCTTGGCTTGGCATACTTCGGTCTACCGGAGCTGGCCCTCGGGGGCCCTGCTGGATCCATCCCGCTACTCGGGTACCGTGGTGGCCTCGCATACACCCTTGGGACTGCACCCTGCTCCGAGCACCTGTATTCTCCGGCACGCGAGGCTGCGTGCGCAATGTGCGCACACGATCAAATCAACTCCTGTTAACTATCATCGACTATCTTCCTTTCACCCGGCTATCTTTGCACGGGTTGCAGTTCCGCATCGACAACGGCAATGCCCCTTCTGCTAAGATCACATATATTGCCTCGCCATCGCCTACGCACCTTTAGAGGGCTCGGCGGCACGTCGACGATGGTTTGTGCTTACCAACCACTGCTTTTCAAAATGCAGGTAACCAATAGCGACTTTCTTTTTGCTAAGCGAACCAATCATAGAGCGTTAGCCGTGCTGCCGAGACCACATTCAATTTGCACCACTGTGTATGACTGCTCTTGTATGCTGTTTGACTTATTATTGTCCGGTGATCTTGAATTAAACCCCGGTCCTAAAGACAGTGTAAACTATAAACTGCTTACCACGCTACGTCAGCTTTAGTCTGGGCAGTCAGCCATTCTAGACCAACTAAAATCTATTCAAGTAACCCTGACTGATCATGAAAAAAGATTTCTCGAAATAACTTCTAGGTTGGCCAAAATTGAATCTGACATCACCGAGTTTGTGGCCGCCAAAACTGAAGTTTCCACACTTCGTACGGCAACTGACGCTTGCATAGCACATGTGTCTGCCCTGACTGCCTGAGCTGACGACACCGACAACAGGTTTCGTCGATGTAACCTTGTCTTTTAAGGGTTAAAAGACACTCATGAAAGCCTTCGTGAGTCCGAAAAAGTAATCATTGATCACTGCATTCAGCATCTTCAGTGCACCATTGATCCGCGTGAAATCGAACGCGCTCATTGACTCGGGTCATGTCGTAAAAGCAGGTCAAGACCAGTCATTGTTATGTTCGCACATTTCAAAGACAAAGATTGCATTCTTTCATTAGCGCACAAATTTAAAGGTTCAAGTTTTGGCCTTTCTGAAGATTTTTTCACTGCAGCTCGACTAGCTCGTAAACGCCTTATTGAATATGGAAAGACCAACAACCTACAGCTGAAGCTGCGTTGCGATAATTTTTTCTCTGGTGACAAAACCTTCATCTACTACCAGCAGGCCAACAAGGTAGTCGAGTGCAAAGCCTAGCAGTTACCCCAGTCTAAACCTCAAACACCGCAACGCTATCATTCTCCCATATCGTTCTTGCATACTAATATCCATAATGTAATTCCAAAACGTGACTCGTTATGTGGCCTCATCAGCTCATCTTCGTGTAATGTTGCTTTGATTACTGAGACGTGGCTTAACACATCCATTCACGATTCCGAGATCCTGCCCCTCTTTTCAGACTTCGATATCTTTCGCAAAGATAGAGTCGACAATACCCGCGGTGGTGGCCTGCTTATCGCCGCAAGCCATGAACTGCGATGCATCCCGATGATAATAATTCAATCACCTGTTGAAATGCTATGGCTATGATGCACTGCATCCTTCCCGCGCATCCTTCTTGGCATTTGCTATCGCCCTCCTTCTGCCGATGCCCCATTCTTGCCCACTTTCCACGATGCGTTGGGTCTGATAACTAAGCTGTATCCTAACACGCCTGTCTTGCTTTCTGTGATTTTACCTTCCCATCTATCGTTTGGTCAAATATCGCTTCCACACTATCAAAAAGTAACATGGCCAGTGAATTCGTCAACACGTGTCTTACATTTGGGTTATCACAAGTTGTCAACAATCCCACTCGCACTACTGACAATGCGGATAACACTTTAGACTTAGTATTAGCTTCACACCCTGAAAACCTTTCCGATTTCGCGTACCTGAATTGTCTCCGTGATTATAATATACTGCATGCTACTTTTTCTTGTCACATGTCCAAATAAGCAAGAATAAAAAAAACACTCGCGCTTTAGGACAGGGGCGACTACAACAGCATGTCTCAAGATTTAACAACCTTTTATGATAACTTTGAGGTGGACTTTCACCACCATTCACTTGAAACTAACTCGTTGCTGTTTAAATCTGAATTTCTGCGCCTAGTTATAAGATACGTTCCCATCATAACAATCAATGAACGGAAACAATCACCGTGGTTTAACACAACACTAGAACGTCTGAACAATAAAAAAACGTGCCTTTCGTTCTGCTAACTCCTCCCAATCTGACTGTCAGTGGCAGAAATACCACGCTGCGGTCAAGCAGTATGAGAAGCACGTCGCAGACGCCAAACGTGGCTTTTTTTCAACCCCGCTACCTTCGATGTTACACACTAACCCGAAACGCTTCTGGCAGTGCATTACTCCCCAGGTGTCTAGCAGTGTTTTCCTCTGTGACAGTGCTGGCTGCCCTGTTCCGGAATCTGAGACTGCTGATGCTCTAAACAATGCTTTCTGTTCTGTGTTCACTAATGCATGCCCCGAAATTCTTCCTCATTTGCCACCGCCTAATTACCCCCCCCCCCCATGGAAAACATCACTTTCGATGGGAATGGCATTGTTACGACTTCGACTCCTCGTTGCGACTTCTCGGCTCGAATAAACGTCATCACACAATTATTGAGTCATTAAAAAAATTCATCTTCGTGTGGCATTGATGGCATAAACGCTAAGGTATTAAAAACACAAAGCACATCACCAGTATTTTCCTAAAGTCAATATTCCAGCAATCCCTCTGCACTGGATCTATCCCCTCTGACTGGAAATTTGGTGAGATAATTCCCATTTTTAAAAAGGGCGACCGTACAAATCTTAGCAACTACCGTCCCAATTTCTTTACCAGCGTTTGTTCTACACTAATGGAGCACATTCTACATTCAAACATTGCTAATTTTCTGTCATCTGTCAACTTCTTTCATCCTAACCAGCACGGGTTTCGCAAAGCTCACTCTTGCAATTCTCAGCTCGTATAATTCCTGCATGATGTACATTCTAACCTGGATCTGAACATTGCCACCGACGCTCTTTTTCTGGACTTCAAAAAAGCCTTCTATAAAGTATCGCACATTCTTTTCATGCATAATGTTTCGCACCTAAACCTACACCCCGACACAGTTAACTGGGTACGTGAATTCTTGACCGATCGCCATCAATTTGTTTCCACCAACTCATTTTCCTCGTCTCTATCCCCTCTTTAATCTGGTGGGCCGCAAGACTCCGTACGTAGACCACTACTCTTTCTCATATATATTAATGACCTTCCTGTTAATGTATGATCTATTATACGCCTTTTGCATATGAGTGTGTTCTGTGTCGTCCAATAACAAATTCCATAGACTCTTCCTCTTTCCAGGATGACCTCCTTAAAATTCAGGCGTGGTGCAACCAATGGCACATGTCCCTCTACGTAAGAGTCACGGAGAGCCTCGCACGGAGCAGACGTGTTGTTCCCCGTCCCAAGTCCTTAATTTTGGCAGTTTTTCTTGCTCACTCCCGTGGGCGTATTTATTTCTCATCAAAAACTTGAATAGCACTTTCGAGTGCAGCACTTTTTAGGGCTTCAAGGTTTAGCATGTGATTTCTCAATCCCCTTTTTTCTTTTTTATCATTGCTTACTTTATTTCTATGGCACCACTCTGGACGGTCCTCAATCCCATCGCTAAAGGTGGACGGCATGCCTGAGGGCTTCCCGGCAGGTTAATCCCTCGACTTCGCAGAAAGAGCCAAGGCCTGCGACCTACTGCTGAAAACCGCGGCACAGGTCTTGCACACAGGAATGGCCGGCCGACCAAGCCCACCGCGTCCCTCACCTACCTCCAGCGCACGTGCCATGGCAGGGAGACTCAAGGCAGCTACGAGCGTGTTGTCCAAACCTCCGCACTAGACCGCGAGAAACGCTGGTCCAAGGCTCCGGGCACGAAGGGCGAATAACTTCTTACCGAAAACGTGCCCAGTAACAAGAAGGCAGACAGCCGCCGCCACCATTTTAGGGACGCCCGCCATCCTGCAGAACCGGTCTCCGTGCCTGGAGACAGGAATTCAAGCCAACAGCAGTAATGAGGTTGGCTACCTAAAGAAGACAGAGTGTGAGCTGTCTCCCTCTCCTCAGAAGAGCGACGCAGCCAGCAGTGGTTCTTCCCCCATCACTGAAACGTCGTCCCCCACCTCCTCCTCGTCGTGGTCACACAACACGCCGACCTCCTCTCTCAACACCTTTATAGAAGAGAGCAGCCCGGAACAGAAGGAGCAGGGCTCTTCCTCCCCTTTGGTGACTGACGACAGAGGGACATCTGGAAAGGCAGCCCTCTCTACCCCACAAGCCGAGGGAGAAAAACAAGTTTTCCTCTTGGTCCCGAGTACACCTCTTTCAAGACCGTCTAATCAGCTATGCCGAGACGTAAACAAATCCAGCGCATCTCGAGAAACACAGTCGCGCCCCCTTGCTCGCAACAGCTGTGTGCTGGGGCCGCCGAGGAACCATTTCCTTCACTGCCATCCACAGGGGCTCCAAATGGCACTAAATTCTGCGAACCACCGGTTCCTACCACCAACACACGGCAGAAGAACCAGGAATACAAAAACCCGCGGTTTCAACCCAAAAATATACCCCACCCTCTCAGCTACCTGTGAGCCCTGGGTCCACTTCCCAGCTGGAGACCATCCTCTACAGGCCAACCGCCAGGAAAAACTCCTTTCGGTCTGCGACACAAGAGGCAATCTCCGCGCAATTAGCGGCAGTTGAGGGGGCACACCGCGTGCGAATTTCCTTCAGCCGCAATGTTATCGCTGTCGACGTTGCCGCGGGACCCTCCTCGCACCCTCCTCACAGTTTCGACATATCTGCGAGATTTATGATGAGTAGTTTTTAGTGGTGCAAGGGCCAATTGATGGCCAAAGAGCGCCATTTCAATTACCTACAGATATGAACATTGATATGGTGCGTGGCTGTAAAGGGGCCCTAAAATTCCTGCTCCAACGCGGGTTAAAACATGAAAGTAATAAAATCATGACAGTGGCATGACATATGTGTAGTGATAGCGGATGGCAAAATGTCATGATAATAAAAACATGATGAAGATGTAGTCACTGCAGCCACGACCACTCTATAGGGGTCGTGCTACGGATGACCTAGAAACATCGGGTGAAAGCTTTGCACATCTTTTAAAAACGTAAAAAGTGTTTGCAGTTTAAAAAGCTGATCCCTACCGATGAGCATCCCAGGGTGTAGAGGGAGCTGCTGTCGGTAGGGCACTAAAAAGTGCTTTTCCCTTAGAGCATCCAGCTCATTGCACTGGACGAGAATGTGGAGAACCGTAAGGGGCTCTCCACATCTCTCACAATATGATGAATCACCGGTAGACAGGAGAAATGAATGTGTAGAATGTGTATGTCCTGTTCTGAGCCTTGTTAGTATTACTTCTATGTGTCGTGATTTTGATAGTGGCGGCCAATAACCTAGTTGCGGCTTAATAGCATGGAGTTTATTATCTGTGTGTTTATCTCACATGCTCTGCCAATACCCCCTGAGCTTTCGTTTTATAAAAGGTTTTAAGTCAAGCGCAGGGACTGGTGTTGATGCATTGGCAGTAGTAACATTGGCGCAAGCAGCCAGATTGTCGGTCAAAACGTTCCCTTGTATTTCACGGTGCCGTGGGACCCAGCAGACAACGACATGCTGTTTTGATGTGTAGAGTGTGCACAGAAGTGAGTAGAGTGACACCAGCACGGGGTTCTTGTGTTTTTTAGGAGTTTTCAGGGCTTTGACCACGCTTAGGGAACCTGTGTATATTACCGCCTTTTGTAATTTTATCTGTTTAATGTGTTTTACGACCGCCAGTATTGCATAGGTTTCTCCTGTGAAAATGCTTGCGTTAGGATGAAGAACGCCGGCCTCGGAAAAGGATTGGCCTACCGCTGCATATGACACAGAAGTGTTTGACTTTGACGCATCAGTAAAGAACTCAGGGCATGTGTATTTATGTTGTAGTTCTAAAAAGTATGTATGTATGTGTGCAAGTGGTGCGTGCTTTGTGACATGAACAAAAGAAACATCACAGTCTATAAGCTGCCACTGCCACGGTGGCAGATATGTTGCAGGAGCCATCAAACTGGGTTCAAGAAGACGCACACCTGTTTCTTCGGCAAGGCTCCCCACACGCAGCGAGTAGGGCTGCCTAAACGAAGGACGGTTCTCGAACAAGCCAGAACAAGACAAATCAATAATTGTGAAATGGGAAGGATGTTTCTTGTCTGCCTTCACCTTCAAAAAGTACAAAAAGGACAGGGAACATCTTTGTAGGTGGAGCGACCATTCATTAGAATCCACGTACAGGCTCTCCACAGGGCTGGTGCGGAAAGCACCCGTAGAGAGGCGAATGCCTAGATGGTGGACAGGGTCGAGAATGTTCAAGGCTGATGGTGTTGCCGACTAATAGATTATAGCACCGTTATCTAGGTGTGTGCGTACGAGGCTTTTATATAAGTTAATTAAACATTTTAGATGCGGAGCATCTAATACTCGAGGCTTGTAGTGCGGCGCCGTCCGCAAGCTTCCTCCTTCTTCTTCCACCATCTGTGCATCCCTCCCTCCTCTACACACCGCGCGCGCTTCACTCCTCCACCATCTGTGCACCCTTCCTCCTCTACACACCGCGTGCGCTTCTCCTCTTCACGAACATTCGCTAGCTGTATAATGTAGCGCGCATGCGCCGTCACGCTTCGAGAACATCGGCAGCTGACGCGCGCGCATGCGCCGTCGCGCTTCGAGAACATCGGCAGCTGACGCGCGCGCATGCGCCGTTGCGCTTCTCCCCCTTCTCGAACATTCGACAGCTGACAGTGCATGCGCCGTCGCGCTGTATATATACTCAAGGTCGGCGCTCGCTCGCTCAGTTGCCGCTCGTCGGTTGGTTTGTACGGCGCGTCGACGTCCAAGGTCGCGGTGAAATAAATTCCAACGAATTCACAAACACAATGATCGACGTCCCTTCGACCAGCGCCGCCCTTTCGCATACGTGTGTACGTGTTCACTCATTTAACACCCCCTCCTACAACCACGTTAACCAATTTAGCCATCGACCCAAGTAAGTCGCAATTTAACACCCCATTTCACAACCACGTTAACCAATTTAGCCATCGACCCAAGTAAGTCGCACTTTAACACCCCGTTAACCAATTATATGCCCCGCATCCTCCTCAGTGTTCCCCCGAGGGAAGCTGCGGGCAATTTTTTGTCATTACCCCATGTAGTGTGTGACAACACTTTCAAAATGTTCATTGTTTTTAAGCACCTGTCCCTTAAATACTTGATGTGTGGGATGAAGGTTAGCTTAGTGTCTAATATGAGACCAAGAAACTTGTGCTCGGTCTTCACTGGCAGAGGTTGACCATGCAGGTCAATGTCGGGGTCAGGATGGAGGCCCCTCTTTCGGCTGAACAAGACACAAGTGCTATTTCGTGCGTTGAGTATAAAACCATTCTCGTTTGCCCATTGAGATACCTTGTTCAACCCTAGTTGAACTTGACGTTGGCACATTGAGATGTTGCACGATTTGTAACCAATCTGCACATCTTCAACATATATGCAGTAAAAATATTTCTTGGGAGAGACAGGTGCAAGGAACTCATTTTAACTATGAAAAGTGTACAGCTCAATACACCTCCTTGTGGCACTCCAGTTTTTTGGACAAATACTCGAGATAAGACAGTGCCAACTTGGACACGGAATGTACGGTTGGACAGGTAGCTTTCGATAACTGTCAGCATTCTACCCCGCACACCTAAATGTGACAGGTCTCGCAATATGCCGAAGCGCCATGCAGTGTCATATGCCTTTTCCATATCGAGAAACACAGAAAGAAAAAATTGCTTATGAACAAAAGCGTCGCGAATTTGTGCTTCGATACGGACAAGGTGGTCAGTGGTGGACCGAGCCTCTCGAAACCCACACTGGTATGGGTGAAGTGGGCCACTAATTTCAAGGAAGTGCAGCAGGCGCCTGTTAATCATTTTTTTCAAAGACTTTGCAAATACAGCTGGTTAATGCTATTGGCCTGTAGCTGGAAACCGAGGCCGGGTCCTTGCCTTGTTTTAGGATTGGGATAATGATAGCTTCTTTCTAGGCTGAGGGTAGCTCGCCAGAAGACCATATCGCATTATACAAAGAGAGGAGAGCTTTCTGGGTTTCAGTGGGCAGGTGTTTTAACATTTCATATGCCACACGGTCCGGGCCTGGGGCAGATTTATTGCAGCAGGCAAGTGAGGCCTGCAGTTTAGCCAAACAGAAAGGTTCGTTGTATGCCTCATGTGTTCTGGGCTTGCGCTCTAATCTCTGTTTTTCTATTGCGGTTTTGTATCGTCGGAACGCTTCACTATAGTGTGTTGAGCTGGAGACCTGTTCAAAGTGCGCTCCGAGAGTGTTTGCCTGGTCTTCCAAACTCTCCCCTTGTGTGTTCACTAGAGGAAGCGAATGTGCTCCTCGTCCTGCCACCTTACCAACCATGCTCCAGACTTTCGACTCATCTGTGTATGAGTTAATGCCCGATACAAATTTGTGCCAACTTTCTCTTCTCGCCTGTCGGCGCGTCCTCCTTGCTTGCGACTTGACGTTCTTAAAGTTTACAAGACTCTCGGATGTGGGCGAGTCTCTAAGCAACCTCCATGCCTCATTTTGTTTTTTCCGAGCATCACGGCACTCATTATTCCAACATGGTACTCGTCGTTTGCTTGATGGTACACATGTTTAGGGAATACATTTTGTTGCTGCATCAACCAAGAAAGCTGTAAAGTAGCATACAGCATCTTCTATGCTCAATGCCGGCATGTCAGTCCAAGATAATAAAGTCATTTTTTGAAACTTTTCCCAATCAGCTTTGTCGGTGAGCCATTTGGGAACTTGTGCAGGACATGTATTTGGTATTGATGTGCTGATAATGATAGGAAAATGGTCACTACCATATGGATCATTAATGACTTCCCATTTAAGTAGAGGCAGGAGTGATAGGGATATTATGCTGAGGTCTATTGCTGAGTACGTATTGTTAGCGATGTTGTAATATGTTGGCTCTTTCCAATTCAGCAGGCACGCACCGAAAGAAAAAAGGAGCTGTTCAATCAGGCGGCCTCAAGCATCGCAGCGAGAGTCACCCCATAGATTGCTATGTGCAGTGAAATCTCCAAGGAGGATTTAAGGCTCCGGAAGTTGATCTATTAGGGACTGGAATTCACGTTTTTCAAGATGGTAGTGTGGAGGTATGTAGACAGAGCAGATGGTCACGAGTTTGTTCAGGAGGACTATACGAATAGCCACTGCTTCAAGAGATGTTTCGAGTGGTAGATGAGTACATGCAATCCCTTGATTTACTATAATGGCCACACCACCAGATGACGTGACAGCTTCATTCCTGTCCTTTCGAAAAATGATATACTGGCGTAGAAAATTAGTGATCTTGAATTTTAAGTGTGTTTCTTGTACACACAGCACTTTTGGTGACTGTTTATGTAAAAGTTCTTGAATATCGTCAAGGTTTCTCAGTAGTTCTCTGACGTTCCACTGTAAAATTTGTGTCTCCATTTTGAATGTAGTTAAGTGCTGTGTGTACAGAAACGTTGCCTTAAGTTACAGGGCCTGTTGGGGCCCTGTTATACGGGTTCGCTCTTTTTTGCTTCGCTCGAAAGAGCTGCGCCTTTCCTTCGGCGTGTGGGGCGCCGGAGGAGTATGGCTTGTGTCCATCACCTCTTCTGAGGTGGTGGATGGTGCCTGCTTGGCAGGCACGTTCATGGCAGTTTCGGACCTGAGTGCACTTGCAGTGGTCCGGGGTCCAGCAGACTCTGTAGTCTGCTGGTTTTTTTTTGAACAGGAGGCGGAGCAGTACAGACTGCTCCTGCCGGAGGCGCTTCTGGCACAACCGCAGTCACACTTGGTGTGAATCTCGCGGGTGCCGAAAGGCGTGGCACGGCGCCTCGACGCGCCACGTCGGTGAACGAAGGTTCAGAATTATTGTGTGTACAAAAACATTGACGTGCCTCTTGAAATGGCAGGTTGAACTTTACCTTAAGTTCTAATATTTGTTTCTCTTTTTTCCTTGCAGGGCATGATCGGGAGTAGGCAGCGTGATCTCCTTCACAGTTAGCGCAACAGGCTTCTGAAGTGCAGTTTTCAGATACATGTTCACAAGATGCGCACTTCGCACACCTAGCGCGCCCTCTGCACGTTTGAGATCCGTTTCCGAAGCGCTGACACTTGAAACATCGGCGAGGATTCGGTATATAAGGTCTGACAGGAAGCTTGCAGTAACCAGTTTCAATAGAGTCGGGAAGGTTGCTTGTACCGAAGGTAACTATGATGTGCTTTGTTGGGATCTTTTTATTATCTAGCCTGATTATTATTCTCTGTACTTTCACTACATTTTGTTCTTGCCAGCCTTCGAGCAATTCACTTTCAGAAAGCTCGAGGAGGTCATCATCAGATATGACACCACGCACTGTGTTCATCGACTTATGCGGGCCCACTGATATTGGGATGTTATCAAATGAAACGAGTTTTGTGAGCTCGTCGTACTGCGTCTTGTCGCGAACTTCTAGAAGGAGATCACCATTCCCCATCTTAGTTACTTCATAGCCAGGGCCAATTGCATCTGTGAGCGTTTTCGAGACAATAAATGGTGAAATAGATCGAACTGTTTTCTTTTCATTTTGGCTGTGGATTACATGATACTCGGGGAAGGTCTGTTTAGGCTGTGCACTAAAGAAGCTGTCATCGGTGCGCCACCTTTTCAGGCGGCGATCAGGGAGAGCAGGAAAAGGGTTTTCCATAAGAAGCATTTTAAATTCGGTGGCGATGGTGGCCACCCACCACCGAGCCCAACAAGGGGACGCTACAAGGTTGAATAGTGAACACTTGGAGACGCCAGCCATGCATCGCCGCTATAACCGAATATAACTACCCAAAGTTGGGTAACTACAAAGGGTTAGCCTTCGCCGCCAGGAAATTCGGAAGTAAACAGAAAAGAGAAGATGACAGGACAGATAAAAAGTGAGAGACAAAGACGAAGATGTAGGAAGAGAGAGATAGGAAAAGGCAACTGCCGATTTCCCCTGGGTGGGTCAGCCCAGGGGTGCCGTCTACGTGAAGCTGGGGCCAAAGGGGTGTGTTGCTTCTGCCGGGGGGCCTTAAAGGTCCAGTCACCCAGTGTCAGCTCAACCCCCAGGATCCCCTTTTCCCCGGACACGGCAAAGCCACGCACGGCTAGGCGTGGAAGGGAATCAGAACTCCCCCGTTAGCTCGGGTCCGTGGTGTCGCTACACACCAAACGCCTACTTGTGCAGGCGCCCCTGCAGGGACATCTGCGAGATTCCTGTGCGTGCCAGGCAGGCGTCAACCAACACCTGCAGTGGAGTAATTCACAACGTTGACCTAGCACTCACGGAGGAGGAACTACGCGACAAAATCGCATCGCAGCTCCCTGTACTGCAATGCACGCGACCCGGACGCAATGTCGTGATCATGTTCTCTGGAAGGGAACCTCCACAGGACATCAAACTTTACAAACAACGACACCCGGTTTGTGCTCGCCGCCCTCGTCCTGTGCAGTGCGAACAATGTGGTCGCTACGGCCACACGGAAAACACCTGCACCAAGGTGAAAAGGTGGGCATGTTGGTATTCCATGTTTAAGAAGGGTAACAGCGCACTGAATACGAATACACAAAGAAAGGACACACACACACGTGTGTGTGTGTGTCCTTTCTTTGTGTAATCGTATTCAGTGCACTCTTACCCTTCTTAAATAATCACCTGCACCACACGTGAACGTTGTGTGCGCTGTGGCGGGCCACATCCGCGTGCCGATTGCACCGCGCAGCGCCCACGTTGCATATTCTGTGGCGCCACCCATCTGGCCACAGAACCCCGCTGTCCTCGCTGGCAACAAGAGCGTTAGCTACTAGAGGTCCGCGCGCAATCGGCCCACCCCATGACACGCCGTTTGACCTTTGCAGTTGTTCGCAAGAACAACTCCGTGGCACAGAATTCTGCCACTCGAGAAGGGTTTTTATATGCGGCGGCCACTGGTAGCTCTACTGCTCATGCATCAACGAACACCACCACCGCTCCAGAGAACTCGTCGGGGATCTCGGTGCTCGCGGCCGCAGTTCGTGCCGCGTTGGACTTCCTCCCTCGCGACTGTCCAGTTCGCCCGCTCTGCATAGCAGCGCTGGCTACGCAACAAGCTCTGACACAGCATAGCGAGCAAAACTCTGCACAGCGGCCGCGCATCCTTCAGTAGAACTGTCAGTCTTTGCGCCGCCGTCACAGTGAGCTCGCTGAGTACTTGCGCCTCATCGAGTACGACATCGTCGCATTACAGGAGACTTATGTACGCAGAAACGAATGTAGACTCACTGGTTCCTCAAGCTACCATTGCACAGTGAGGTGTCAAGTGCGCGATTGCGAATTAGATGTGTGCTGTGACCCCACACATCCTCCCGCCCGCTCTTACGCCTCCATCTACGTGCGCAATGGTCTGGCACATTGCACTGTTGATGTTTCTGACACTTTGTGCAGTGAGGTTGAATGTGTGGCGGTTAAAGTGCGCCTCGGGCTGTGCGACACGGCAGTGGCGTGTGTTTATGTCCATCCTGTCCACAAGTGGGACACGATATTTGTGACCCGTTTGGTGCGACGCCTACAAGGTGACTTTGTGATTTGGGGAGACTTCAACTCGCACCATACGGCTTGGGGGAGTGACCACACAGACTGCAGAGGCAGAGACCTGTTGGATACCATTGCTGGGACAGGCTTCCTTATTATAAATACGGGCTGTCCAACGTTCGTCCGTCGCGGCGTAAAAAGCAGTGCCATAGACTTCTCACTTGTGAGTGACCATTGCTGGTACGAATGGAAGAGGGAGGCAGACACGTGAGCTCAGATCATTACCCTCTCCGCCTAGAGTAACTTGATCGGCGCCGCGCGGGCCCGCGCACATACACTGTCACTGAGTGGCCACGTTCCCGGCAACTCTCCAATGCCTCCACACCTTTCGGTGTCGCCTACTTCTCGCACGTCACCCGCTGCGTCGAAGCGGCCTCGCGCAAGTGCACAGTGCCAGTGGGAACACCAGTTGCGGACATAACACGTCTTAATTTACGCGCGGCTTGCCGGAGGCTTCAGCGCCGTGCGACAAAAAGTGACCGCAAGGAGCACTGGACACTTTATAATCGCCTTGACGCCGTGTGTCGCCGACAGGCACGGCAAAGAAGCGACCGCTCCTGGGGCAGTCTATGCGTCATGCTGGATGACCCGCGACGCTCCGCGCGTGCGTGGAGGATATTCAGTGCCATCCTCTGCCCCGTTAAGTTTCCCAGCCATCGCCATTGCTGTTACACATTGTCTCACTTACCAGCAATTGGCCGAGCTACTGGCTGACACCCTCCGCCTCAGCGCTCCCGTAAGCTTGCCCGTGGTTTGCCAACTCCCACTGCACCATCGCCGAGAGTGGTACAAACCTCGCCGCTTTTTCCTCACCACCAGCGTGCGTAATCAAGTACGCGCTTTATGCACTGAGGGTTTCACTCTCGGGGAGTTGCGCTTGGCTTTGGGGTAGCGCAAACAGCGCTCAGCGCCCGGCGCCGACGACGTGACATATACCAGATGCTTCGCAACATTGATCAGTCCCAGCTCCCAGTGCTCTTGGCCGCCTAAAACGACGTGTGGCGCACGGGGATAGGGCCGCAAGAGTGGCGCGGAGCCATGGTCATCCCCGTGCTCAAGAAGGGCAAACCCGCCTTGGAGCCAGCGTCCTATCGCCCAGTTTCCCTTACCTCCGCAGCGGGCAAGCTCTTCGAGGCCATGGCACTGAGGAGACTTGAATGAATTGCCGAGGCACTGGATGTTTTCTCGCCTTCGGAGTGTGGCTTCCGCCGTTCGTGTGCCACTGCCGAAACCCTTGCCGACGTAATCGCAACGCTAGAGGAGGCACAGCACAAAGGAGAGGCCGGGTACCTCATTCTGTTAGACATCAAGGCGGCATTCGACTCCCTGCCACACCCCACCATCCCGAACACGGTGTGTGATCTCGGAGTGACCGGTCTCCTCTTCACGTACATCGCTTCTTTCCTCGGCGGCAGAACCATGAGTGTGCGCGTCGGTGGTGTCCTTAGTGCGCCGTGTCCCGTGAGTGCCGGTGTTCCGCAGGGCAGTGTACTAAGCTCCTTCTTGTTCAATCTCGCCCTGGCAGACATCGATGATTGCATTCCCCGTGCTCTTCCCTGTGATGTGCGCGTGGCGGTCTACGCGGACGACATTGCGGTGTTCGCGACAAGACCTGTGCCCAGTGGCCGATGTATTCGCACCAGTGTCCAAACCGTCCTGGATTCTATTGACGCGTTCATCACGGGCAGGGGGATGACGCTTTCACCGGCGAAGACGGAGGCGATGCTGCTGCACCCCAGTTATGGCGCCCAGCGCTACACACCGAAGTTCACTCTCCAAACAATCCCCTTCCCTTGGAAGAGGCGAGTGACCTACCTCGGAGTGCAGCTGGACCAACGCCTCAACTGGTCACCAGCGGTCAGCGACCAGCTTCGAAACGCGCGAAGGGTTGCCTCCGCCGCTCGAGCGCTCCTTGCTCGCGGCAATGGATGCACACCATCCCTAGCTCTCCGCATCTACAACGGAATGGCTGCGGCGCGCATTTTGTACGGCCTTCCTCTCGCAGCGCTTACGCGTTCCGACTGGGAGACACTGGACGTAGTGCATCGTATCGCGATTCGCCAGTTTGCCAGCTTGCCCAGATCATCTCAAATCGGCCCAACACTTGCGGAGGCGGGAGACATGCCAGTGTCACTCCGGGCCGATCTTCGAGCGCTAAACCACATAGAGCGTATGAAACGCTCGCGCCACAGACAGCAGCTGGTATTCTGGCTCTCCTCACTTCCCCACTCACGGATGGGGCAATGCGCTGCGGAATTCTACGCCTTCGTCTCGAGCTCACCAGATGTGAATGACTATAGTGCCCCGCTCTGCCACCATCGCCCTCTAAAGATACGGGCATGGTTACCGGTAGTGGCAAGCAAGCGGACGACGCCAGTGTGTGCGCTTCGGCACAAAACTGCCGCCACTTTCGACGAACTTCTCGCGGGACCACTCCTCGTCTTTACTTACGGTTGTGCCGCGGCTGCGTGTGTGGGGCCTTCGCTAGAGCTTCACAATTAGTGCCGCCTCGCCTGCGAGGCATCGTCGACGATAGCCGAACTCGCCGTGCTTGACCTCGCCGCCGATGCCCTCCTTCAACGGAGAGTTCCGTCGGCTGCCGTTCTCTCGGTCACGTGCTGCTCTCCAACTACTCGCGCAGGACTCCCACAGACCTCCGGTTGCCACGCGCATCGCGCGAAAGCTCGGAGCAGTGCAGGACCTAAGTTGTGATCCTGTGCTGCAATGGATACCGGCGCACGTTGGAATATCCGGCAATGAAGCGGCCGACGAGCTGGCCAAGGAAGCACACTCTCCGGGAACCCCTGTGACTTCAGCAGTGAGCACATTCGACGTAGCGCGGCTTCGCACACGGTGCTCCGTCACCGCTCGCCACCCGGACCCACGAGTTGCGGCAGGGCAGCCACCACGCCCACTCCCGAAAACTGGATTTTAGAGAGAGGAGCAAGTCCTCCTTCTCCGCCTGCGCATCGGCTGCTACCGCACGGGACGGCGAGACCCAAACTGCTGTCATTGCCCGCAGCCCGAAACACTCCATCACATTATCTTGAAGGATGAGGAGTATTCGGACGCGCGCAGATCACTCTTCGATGCTTACAGCAAACTGGGACTCTCCACCAGCACTGTTGATGTGATTTTTTTTCGCCGTGCGCACACATGCCTGGTGAAGCGCGCGCAAGCTGCCCTCATCACCTTCCTCAAGACTTCTGCGCTATTTGAGCGCTTGTGAACTGAAGGAACATTAGTGCCTCCCTATCGAGGTCCACTGGACTCGTATTAGTGAGTGCTACGGACCATATTTTTTTCCGTAGAGAGATTACGCGCTTCGGCGAGTGCCTCATGCGCTTTGTACGATGCGCCAATTAAACCGTTGTCCTCCTCTCGAAGACGATACCTCTCCGGCCCTTGGGAGCTTTTCTAGTCAGCTGCGCATGGCGCGTGGGGGCTTGTGAGTCTGCTGCGGGAAGCAGAACAAATGACCCTCGCATCTCTTTTTTTTCTCCCTACATCTTTTATTCCCCATGCCCCACTCCTGTGCTGACCTGTTGAGGTGTCCTTGTAAGGAGAGACAGTTACGGGTCGGCACTTTTCTTTTCTTTTCTTCTGTTATAACCACTTATATATATCTCTCAACGTCAGTAAGTGCTCCCACGTGTCTTTTCATCGTCGCCGTAACTATGTAGCTCCTTCGTACTCTCTCAACAACAACACATTAACCCAATGCAAGACATTTCAATACTTAGGAGTACATATATCGAGTGATCTGTCCTGTGCCTATCATATTCTCCAACTAATTCCTGCAATCGCCTATTAGGTTATTTACGACGTAACCTATCAGCAGCATTCCCTGCAGTCAAACTACTTGCATATAAAACGTTGATTCGATCAAAACTAGATAATGCCTCTGCTATTTATGACAATCATTAAGTTAATATAAACAACGCTCTCAGATCAGTCCAGAACAGCGCTGCCAGGTTCATTTCTTCCAATTATTCTTACAAGTCAAATGTAACCACTCTAAAATCCTAGCTCTTCCTCCCCTCACTTTCTTCTCGCCGCAAGACTGCTGGTGTAATATTATTTTTTAGGTTTTTTCATTCGCTGCCACCAGGAAACCACATCATCATTCTTGCACATCGTTCCTCTCGCCACTCGCACCAAAATGCTGGTATCTACCACGGGTACATGCGGCCACCTACCAACGTTCCTTTTTCCTGCATACTGCCGGTGAATGGAATGCCATTCCATCCGATATCACCCTCATCACCGACATTGCTCAATTCAAAACTGCCATTGAAGACCATCTTTCAAGTCATAAAACCTGACCTGACCCGCCAGTTTTTTTGTTCGCCGACCCCTCATGTAATGTCCCATGTGGTATTTTTGAGGTATTATGAATAAATAAATGAATAAATGAATGACTATACAAGTCAGACGAAAATATTCCATATATAACTACCATCTCACGCTTATCACATGTGGACGTGTCATTTACTTTCGTTGTCTATTCACATCACGTTATACGAATTTGGTATAAGTGGAGCTAGCACAAGGACGCTACGAGCGTAACATGTAGTTATTTTACATGACACGTATATCATAAATATCATGCTTGGACGTGACATTGATCTTCGTCGGTCGATCACGTCACGTTATACCAAATTTGCTTTATCTGGACCTAGCGAAACGGCCGCGACCACGCTATGAGCCTAGCACGTACTCATGTTTTGCATGAAACGCATATCATTAGTATTGTGCTTGGACGTCTCATTTAGCTTTGTCGTCCATTGACGTCCCGTTACACGAAATTTTGGATATATGAAGCTAGTGGAACGGCCGCGAGCGCGCTATGAGCATAGTATGTAATCATGTTTTGCAAGACACGCATGTCATAATTTTTATGTTAGAACGTTGTAAGGTCTGGCGTCACAGGCCAGGGGAGCGAGTCTTTTTGGTCGCAAAAGGACGCGCTTCCCAAAAAGCCGATTCTCGGGAGACGATAATCTCGGTGTAAACACGCCTGTTCTGGGAATAATATCGCGGTTAGTCGCCACTTCTAACAACCAGCTAAATGGTCCACAGCCAGCGAATTGCCGGCGGGTGACGTGAGGACAGTGCATAGCCACCCATCCGTCAGGATTAGAGTCCGCGGGACGGCTGTCATGCTGGAAAGCGTAGTCATCTCGCGGTAATGCAGGAGGCCCGCAGCTGAACAGCGCCACCATTGTGTGCGTTCGCACAGTTCGCGGAAAGTAGTGTGCAGGCCGGTCCTTTCGGGTCTCTCTCTACGACCGAGCGGTCGAGTGCTTGAATAGGAGAGCGAGAGGAGAGGCTGGCAACAATTGTTTAGTCAGTCCAATAAACGGATTGGATTGCGCTAGTTGGGCGAGAGAAGAATTGGGAGGGGCAACCGAGGAATTAAAACCTGGCTTCCGAGTCCTCGCGGTCGGTCTGGTCGCAGCAAATAGTGCTCTGCACTATCGGATCTGCCGAGGCAACATGCGACGGTTCGAACGGTTAAAGTGTCTTGTAAATATGCATAGTTTCCTGTACATAAAGTCGAGTTGTTGCAATGTATCTAAAGGCTCTGGTCTCTATCCTTGACAAGCAGCAGCAGCAGCCACGACGAGACAAGACCGACACCAAGCAACCAACCTTCCACTCCCTTCTGCAGCAACAGCCGCTACGCCGCTGAGAGAGCTCTGCTCAAGGGGACAGAGAGAGTGGGTAGAAGGCTGAGTTTTACTCACGTCGTTAATTTGCGTGACGTAATACTAATTTTGGTATAAGTGAAGCTAGCGAGACGGCCGCGAGCACATCATGAGCGTGGTATGTTGTCATGTTCTTACACCACACGCATGTCATTATTATCATGTTTGCACTAGTCATATACATTCATCATTCATTGACGTCACGTAATACCAAACTTGGTATATGTGAAGCTAGCGAAACGACTGCCAGCGCACTATGAGCGTATCCACGGGCCGTTCCTGACGTCAGCTGTGGGAAACAAGTGGATCGTCGTAGCTACCGACTACTCTTACCCGCTACGCTGAGACAAAAACCCTGCCGAACGGTAGTGCATCTAAGGTAGCCAAATTCTTCGTCTAAAACACCGTCCTGCGTCACGGCGCCCCAGAGGTCCTCATCACCGACAGAGGTACTGCATTTACTGCTGAGCTAACCCAGGCGGTTTTGGCATACAGCCAGAGAAGTCACCACCGTACAGTAGCGTCACACCGACAGGCGTACTGATGGTCTCACCGAGCGCCTAAACAAGGCCATTGCTGACAAGCTCGCCATTTACGTCGACGTCGTACACAAGACGTTGTATGTCATCCTTCCTTACATCACGTTCGCATACAACGCCAGCGTACAAGAAACGACACAGGTGATGCCATACAACATTGTCTGCGGAAGGAACCCGACAACGATGCTCGACGCCATGCTGCCACATTCGCTGATGAAGAAAACCTCATCGTTACTGTGTATACATTTAGCTCGCGGAAGAAGCTCGTCAGCAGCAGTGGCGGCGTTCTAGGCACAAGCTGAACAATTTCTTCTGCGTTTTGCAGTTTCGCCGTGCCGCTGGGAGCAACTGAAACCACTGCGCATCATCACACACGTGCCATTATTATCGACTGCCCCACAGAAGCAAGCACAATCAACAGAACACCAGGAGGCGACTGATTCCGGGACCGTGTGATCTCCGGGAACACGTGGCCATCTGCATATATAAAGACTACCACTTCACCGAGGGTTGCATTCGGCAGCAGTGGCGGCGTTGTAAGCACAAGCTGAACAATTTCTTCTGTGCTTTGCAGGTTAGTGGCGCTCTTCTCAGAGCATAAAATTGGTTCAAGTCTTGAATAGCTGCCACTGCTGCCCGTTGTTTAGTATATGTGATTTTTTATGTGATTTTCTTCGTGTTGTAGGTAGTAACTAACACAAACAAGGAAGTTTCGAGACTGATCCTTGATTTCAAAGGTGAAATCAGAAATGAGTGGAAGCAAATGAAAGAAGCGCTAGAGCGAGGCTTCCAATCAGAAGAAAAAAATCTGCGCACTGAAATTGACGAAATGAAGAAGAGCACGGAGTTCTTCAGCAATACCCTAGATGACTCCAATGAAAAACTAATGGTAACGTTAAAGGAAAATAATGCGCTCAAGAAAGAAAATGGTATGCTACAGCACAAAGCTTTTTGTTTGGAAAAGAAACTGGCGGGCTGCCAATCAGACCTCTTGCACTCTGAGCAGTACTCGCGAAATCAAAATTTAGAAATTAAAGGAAAAACCGAAGGAGAACCTTGTTGAAGTACTCCAAAAAATTGGAGAGGTAGTTGGCAAGACTGTAACCCCTGAAGACATTGACGTTTGCCACAGGGTTCGAACAAAGCAGGTTGGTCAAACCAATATATTTGTTCAATTTCAGCGGAGGGACAAACGCGATCAACTTCTTCAGAAGTCGCGCAAGAAAAGGCTAAGAAATGCCTCCCTTGGCCTACCTGCTGAATATCCTGTGTTCGTAATTGAACACCTTTGCCCTCAACTGAAGAAAATGCTCGGAATGGCAATAGCGCGCAAACGGGAACACAGCTGGAAATTTGTATGGACGAAAAATGGCACTGTTCATGCACGCCGCACGGAGACTTCGCCTGTTGTCCGTATAATGCATGAAAGTGATTTGAACAAGATAACGAAAACATAATTCACAGACACTACAATATATTCATGCCCAGAATAGAGATGGAGCCTTCAGGCTATGTAAGTCCAGGCGACATCATTACGAAGCACAACATTACTAACAAAGACAAACTGCTAAAAATTATGCATCAAAATTGTTCCGCCGCTTCCTAAGAATATGCACCCGACGCACCACGTCGGGCGCCGTAACCAGCGAGCTAGTGACCTTCAAAAGAAGTACGGCACTAGCGACGAAGTTGTGTACATAGATGCCGCGAGATATGGGGACGGGAGACACGCACACGCCGCTGCGGTCGTTGACCGTGCGGGCAAATGCCTCGCGAGCGCCACGGTGACCACGGGACATACGGAGGCGGCCAAAGAAGCCGCGATAGCCCTAGCAATCGCCACGGTGCCGAACGCTACGATCGTAATCAGCGACTCGCAGGCAGCAATCCGCGGCTTCGCGCGCGGCCGCGTCTCGCGGGAAGCGGCCCGCATCCTTAAGAGGTGCGGTGATGGTGACTCAGCGTCGCGATCGCCACAACAAAATTTAACAGTCTTCCTCCTTTGGACCCCGGCACGCACCGATGTCCCGCTTCCGGGCAACGAGGCGGCCCACGCCGCGGCTCGAGGTCTCACTCGCCGAGCCGCGGCACATTCCGTGGCCGCCGCCTCCGCTCCCGAGAACGGGGCTTCTGATCTGCCGGATCGAGACACTTTGACAGACACGCAGCGACAACACAGACCACAATGGTCGTGGGGTGATCGTCTCATCACGTTCCGAGATATTACGCAACACTACAGACTGGAAAGGCGAAAGTTCCCGCCACCGCATGACAAATTAAACAGACACGATGCCGTAAGCTATCGCTTACTACAAACCTACTCTTACCCCAGCCCGGTCGTCTTACGCCACTGCTACCCGCACTTACACATTACCGATCTATGTAAAGCATGCAGGCACAGAGCAACGCTGCGCCACATGCTCTGGGAATGCGCCGATAACAATGGTCGAGAAACGGCCGCCGTTCGCGATGCGCCTATGGCGGCTGCCAATACCAGGCAACAGGAAGCCTCGAGCTCACTCGTTCCCGCCGCCGTCCCGTCTGCGGGAGCCGCGGGGGACCTTCTCCGTAGGCGACGCCGCCGCTGGGAGGCGGCGCTCAGAAGCTCGGAGCTCAACGACCAGCTCTGGGCTGTCCGGCAGGCTGAAGATGCCGCCCGAGTTCAGGGACTCAGCGCCGCAATCTGAGGCCACCAAGACCAAGCTGCCAGCCAAGTTCTAATAAAGTTTCCTCTCTCAAAATGCAAGGTCGCTGTTGGACAAAACGGGTGAGGTCACCGTGCTAATCTAATTATGTAACCTCAATTTCGAAGTTTTGATGTTTACGGAAACCTGGTATAATGATGACTCAGAGTACTATGCACTTCAAGGGTACGAGCATTTCAATGTAAATCGCAAGGAGGGCAGAGGTGGCGGCGTTGCAATTTTAACATCTTTTAACGGTTATGATATTCTTCGAGAATATAGCGTCGCTACCGAAGATTACGAAGTTCTATGCATTAAAAAAGAAAAGACAGTAATTGCGGTCTTATATCGACTCCCTAAGGCCAGCCCCCCTGACTTCTTTCAGTTTTTAGACAATCTGCTGTTATTTCTAAATGAAAATGGCTACCTACTTACACTTGGTGGGTACTTTATTATCCACATGACGACCAGTACAGCAGCTACTACACAGTTTTTGTCAATCCTGGAGTGCAATGACTTCTACAGTGTAATCAAAGCACCAACACGTGTAACCGCTACGACGTCATCGTTACTAGACAATTTCATAATAAACTCGACTATCCATCATTGAAAATCTGGAATTATAAGCCATGAAATCAGTGATCACATGCCCATATATCTTTTCCTCGAACGAAAAACGTCAACTAAAAGCACGTTTACTAGTAATGCAACGTACCGCAAGATATCGGCTCAATCACTTGATCAATTCCGAATGCTGTGCGCGAAACAGACTGGACTGGTATAATTTCCATTAGGGATGCAAATGAGTCATATGACAAGTTTATGAACAAACTGAAAATACTTTAAATCATTTCTAATTCAGCGCTACCAAAATCAAAAGCCATCGCGCAAATCCTGAATTTCGAAAGAATTCATAAGGCAAATCAACAAAAAAAAATAAAATTTACCATTGTTTTGTCGAGTCAAAGGACTTGGTCAAAGTGGAAATAATATAAACAACTTAAAAATAAATTGAACAAAGAAAAAGGAAAGGCGAAAAAATGACAACTAGAGGTGTATATTTAATAATGATTGTATGCGCCGAAATAACAAGGCATGGGAAAAAACAAGCGATACACTAAATCGCAGGCCAGCCACTACACGAATAGATACACTGAATATCGATGGTATTTCTATAGGCGGCACAAAACTTGCAGACCCATTCAATGATTTCTTTGTGAAAGCGGGATGCGTAGATCACGGCATTCATTCCACACTGCATCAAACCTCGTTAAAGGAGTCTATATTTCTAAAGCCTACTAACACTTCTGAGGTGATTGCAACATTTTTATGTCTGTAAAATAGCCACAGTAGGGAAATGAACGATTTAAAAATCAGACCAATTAAATATGCCATAGACGTTCTCGCTCCTGTTATAACGCACATTTTTAACGCATCCTTGTCGACTGGAGTTTTCCCTCGCAATATGGAAGTAGCCCGAGTAATAGTTTTACATAAAGGGGGTGATAAAAACAATATTGGCTACTATACACGAGTTTCTATTCTTCCTATATTATCGAAGGGCCTCGAAAAATGTATCAACGTCCGTGTAGATAATTTTTCGCAGAAACATAACTTGCTAACCGATTGTTAGCATGGTTTTCGAAAAAGATGGTCTACGGAAAGTGCATTAAATATACGAAAGGATCTTATTCTTCAGAACATTGAAAAAAAGCTTCTAACGTTAGGGTTATACTTAGACTTTAGTAAAGCATTTGATAGAGCCAACCGCCTACTGTTGCTTACGAAACTAGAAAAATATGGCTTTCGAGGAATAACACTTGAACTTATCCAATCTCATTTAAAAAGTCGACATAAATTTGTTGAAATCAATGAAAGTAGGTCACAAACGAAACCTCTAACTGCGGGTGTGCCTCAAGATAGCATCCTTGGCCCGATATTTTTTCTTTATTACAATAATGACATCGTAGAAATTAGTGAGATGTGTAAGGTTGTCACTTATGCAGATGACTGCTCAATTTTCTTTACAGGAAAAAACTTAGAAGAAATAATGCCTATAGCTAGCACTGTCTGTAACAAAATTCAACGCTGGTCAAAGGCAAACTGCTTGATTCTTAATGAAACCAAAACAAAGTGTGTCATTTTTCGTGTCCAATGAAGTTCTACTACATTACCAGATAACATTGTTCTGGGTCCATATAAGATTACCATTACGTACTCTATGAAAACACTCGGAGTTATATTCACCAAGCATATGTCATGGAATGCTCATGTTGACAATGTCTGTGCAAAAGTGCGAGAAGTTGTTGGTATTTGAAATCGCTAACGAAATACATTGCCCTATAAAATTAAGTGCCTCATTTATCATGCTCTATTTCACTCACACATCACTTATTGCTCACTCTAATGGGGAAACACCACCGCACAAAATATTCAGATGATGAAAACACTTCAAAAGAAGGCAGTTCGAGCTATTGCAAATGTTTCTTTCTCCGAACATACGGAAGAGCTTTTTCGGCAAATTAAAATAATAAAAGCTGGTGATATTTGGAAAACGAAAATTCTACGATGCTACAAGAGTGCTATGCTTGAAAAGCTAGACTCATTTTTAACCCTCGCTGATCTACTAGAAAACAAAAGTACATATTTATTTCGCCGTCAGGCCCTATGGCTAATTCCTTTTTTTCGTACAAATTATGGACAACAGCGCCTTTGTCATACACTGTCTTCCCTACTTAACCATTCCAACAGACGAGGTGTTGATGTGTTACCGCTAAACAAAACTAAAATGTTGGACCTGTTCCTGTAACGGCTCATTAACAAAGGATAAGAAAAAAATCCCACCGGTTGTTGATAGCATGCTGCTATTATATTAATTTTCTATGTTATAAAAAAAGTGTTTCTCGGTTGTACTATGTAGATCTGTATAGTTGTTTTTAATTCATACATTTCTCTTCCTTCATCGCAATGTTTATTTCATATTCAGTTGAAATATTATTGCTTTAATGCTTTATACTTTGTAACATGCTTTCTTCTATTGTTTTGAAACAAACTTCACCACTGTCTGTCTGGGGACCGGAGCTTTGTCAAGCCGAAGAATTATCGGCTTTTTCTCCAGTTCTCCCTTTTTCACCTTTGTATGAAATGGTGAAAATAAAAGATTTTTGATTTGAAACTCGCCCGCCTGCGCATCAAGAATCAGCAGGCGGCCAACAGCCGCCGTTAGAATCTACGACGAAGCTTCATGGAGTACCAGCCCGGTGACCGTGTCTGGGTATTGACACCGATACGCCGACGTGGACTCAGTGGAAAACTACGACGGCACTTCAGACCACAGAGAGTATTCGACGTCTCGGTGCACTCGCTCGACTACGAGGTTGTTCCTGGCGCATTAAAACTCTGAACCGCGCTGCGCTCGACATGAAGCCGTCCATGTCGTACGCCTCAAGCCATTCCATGCAAGAACCTGAAGACTGTATTTCGTTGTTGTTACTGTTATTTATTGCTTGTACTTACTGTTCTTATCTTTATTATTTTACCTTCATGATTTGTTAAAGCATCAGGACGATGCTTATTTCAGACGGGGGCAATGCCACGTTCCTTTCCTCAAGTTTTGTTATTGTGCCGTTGAACTACGTTCAGCGCAAATCGAGCCTACAATGTTCAAAAAGCCTCGAGGCTGTAGTAGGTCATTTTTATAAGAGTACTCCCACTGCGCGAACAATACAGATTATTCTGGAGCCTATGTCACTGCTAGCGATACCACTAGAACATTTGATGGCAAGTGTATAAATTCTAATGTGCTTCGCCGCTTGTCAGTTGATCGACGGCCGACGCTCTACTCGCCACTATCAGTACCAGCGTCTTGGTGTAATCTGACTTTCCTTTTACATGGCGCCAAGTTAGGCCCAAATAAACAGGGGCAGAATTCACAAAGCGTTCTCTTGGCTACGCATTTTCTTAGCCAAGAATTCTCTTATCTGGAGGGATTACTATAGCGCGGGTACGAATTTAACTTATTCGGCACTTAAGAGGGCGAGCAGGAGACATGATAGCCGATGAAACGACAAGGAAAGAAAGAAGTGTGTGCCGAAAATATCAAGGTAGCACGCAAAGCGTCTAACATCAAAAGTATACGATGATAGCCAATGATTTGCTGCATCTAAGTTTTAGTTCCGCGAGCGTCTGCTACAGGGCTTACGGGATGCGGCGTACGTTAAATTAGACGTTTTAATATGCTGTGCAAAGCCAAGCACTCGCCTTTCATCAACGATTGTAGCTAAAACAAATTGACCCAGTATCTGCATGTAATCTGCAAATGTCGTCGAAAGACGATAGCCTTGCGTGTGGAGGGAGTGAACAAAACATTTATTTAATGTTCTGCGCAAGAAAATCGGTGAATTGTATGCCTTAGGCACTGCTTAAGAGTGCTTCGAGCGTGCAGCGGAGGCGAACGAGTGCATCAAGTCACGTCACACGTGAGACATGAGCGCCATATGGCGTTTTTTTTAAAACAAAGCGCGTGGCCCTGAGACCAGCGTGCGCGCCCGTCTCAGAGTTGATAAGGTGTAGAACGCAGGGTGTTGGGTAGGTGCCACCACCATGTCATCTTAGCAAAGAGTTGAAAACACTCGCTTCTTCGTTCGAGTGTTGCATGGTCAGTGCAGCGTGATAAGCGCTACGGTCCTTAGAATTACTTATGTATGCTGTTTCTAGTAAAAGACGAACATTCAGAATATGTACGTGTTGTTATGTTGCCTCAGATATACACAACAATTGCTTTTTAATTGACAATCGCACACGTACATACGCTGATTCTTGAGCAACATTGGTGGGCGCTGCGGATGGGGTTGGCTTCTTGGGGTTTTGGCTGGTGCTGTTTAGAATACCCGGTTCGCGGTAACGGTGGACAAACAGACAAATGTACAGACAGACAGACAGACAGATAGACAGACAGAAGTTTTAAAGACGATAGTCTTTCTTGGGGACCCTCGACGAAAAAATTTTGGTCTGTCTGTCTGTCTGTACATTTGTCTGCCCACCCTTACGGTACCTCAAATGAAGCCAAACGGCCAACCCCATCCGCAGCACCCACCAATAGTGCTCAAGGTGTAGCCTTCGTAGTTTTGCGATTGTCAATTAAAAAGCAAGTATTGCGCATATCTGAGGCACCACAACAACGCTTCATTGTTTTGTATGTCTGCTTTTATACCAGAAGAGAGAAACAAAAGTAACTCCAAGAAATGTAGCGTTTATCGCACTGCGCTGACAGTGACGCGATGCTCAAAAATGTGTTTCCAACGCTTTGCTACGACGTCACGGTGGAGGCACCTGCCCGTCGCTTTGAGTTCTACAGCTTATCACCCCCGAGACTGGCACGCATCTTTTTCCACGTGCTGCATGCCTTCGTTTTTGAAGATAACGGCCAGATGGCACTTGTGTCTAACGTGCCTCGATACGCTCGTTCGCCTCCGCTACACGCTCGAGGCACTCTAACGTAGCGCCTCAAGAATACCATTCACCGATTTTATTGTGCAGAATATCAAATAAACGTTTTGTTCACTCTTTCCAGACGCAAGACTATTGTCTTTCGACATTTGCGGCGTAACATGCAGATTTGGTTTTTTTTTGCGTCTAAGGTCCCCAAGAAAGACTATCGTCTTTAAAAGAAATTGATCAAAGGCATTAAGCCATCGAGAAATCCATGCACTATCTCGCCAAGTACGTAAACAACACTCCACTAGCACCACCTCAATGAAACGACGCATAAATTGATGCAAGCAATGTTTGTAAATGTGCCTCAAATGTCTTCTTCTGTTTAACGCGACCAGTTACCTTACATTTTAATGAAGCTGCGCTGCTACTCAACTAGTCCGGTGTAATCGAGCACGGTATAGTGGTGAACGTAAGGGTGTTTTGTACCTAGACGTAAAAGGTTGCCTTTCTTACAATATTCTTATTACAAGACACAGGAGCGCCTTTTGCGCCTGCGGACGAACTGTGCAGAAATATAGAACAGCAGCAATCAAATGAAATTGATAGCAGAATTTTGCTGGTTCCATGCACTGCAGCACTTTATAAAGCTGGAATGCGAGAACGTGCATACGCTTAAGCTTAGATATGTGTCTACATAAAACGTGGGAGTCTCGTCGGGAGGTGTTTCAGTGCTAATCCTTTTCACAACACATGGTGCAACTATTTCGTTCAGCGTTGTTTGAGGGAGCAAACAAAGCAAGGGACGTGTATAGGAATCTTGAAGTCGAGAGACGTTATCACTTGTGCAAAAAGGACGAAGAAAAAAAGAGAGAGAGAGACTCTCGTTTCGTCTACATGAAACCTTGAATCGATGGATAATAAAGACAAGTTTCTGGCCCAGCAGACGTCAAGGAAAGTTTCCGCAAAGCAGTGCGGGATGCTTAGAGAGCATAAAAAAGTGGAGTACGCGTTTCATGGGAGTGACAGCCACACGGAAAGCGAGATGAAGTGCGACTATTTTTAGATGTGAGAATCAATGTTAATTTAGAGAGTTGTGACCTAATGAGCAAAATCTTCATAAATAACGATAATGGAAACAAACTGAGTATTCATTTTGTGAACCTGATACTATAGTGACAGTGAATTGGAAATCGTTATAGCAATGTCATACGTCGATATATTTTTTATTTTTTATTTATATTTTGAAAGCTATGATAAGGTAGCGTACGTTAGAGCCGGCTATCATAACATCATGACAGTAATGTAAGGATAAATAGTGCACGGTTATACAGCCAAACGTGGTGGTTTCTATCTTCTAGTAACCTTGGGCAAATGCATTTTATTTTTTTTATTTTTGACCAAGTTTAACCGGACGTTTTTGCATTTGACGTCATTCGAAGCATTGACAATATATCAGCAATAGGGTGAATTCAAGCACTGCTGCAGTGGGCGAGCGGTTACAGCGCTGATCTATAATCTAGGAGGTACTGGGTTCGATACGCAGTGTCACCGAGTGAGAGAGAGAGAAAATACTTTATTGGACACAATGCGCTGGCAATTTGGTCTCGGTGGCTTCAGGTGGCGGCTCGTGGTCCCTGGACAAGGGCGTCATCCTCAGCCTGCCGGACGGCCCAGAGTTGGTCGTTCAGCTCTGAGCTTTGGAGGGCCGCCTCCAAGCGGCAACGTCTTCAACGTCAAGTTTTAGCAAAGAGTTAAGAGTATTACAGTAACTTTTATAGCGAAGTGCCAAGGCGATATTAAAGGGTTGTCTCTTAACTTTCCTATAGAGGTTATCCTTCTTTCTGAGACTGGTTAATAAGGCAGATGTCATCCAAGGGCTTTGAGGCTCTTGGTATTTCTTGTTATAAGCAATAGTGTGAGTACTAGAAGAAACAGCTTCTGAGAATAAAGAAGAAAATGTATCAACCGCTGATTGTGGATCAGCTTGCGAGCTAACTTTGGACCAGTCACAGTTTGAAATTGCACTGATGAAATTGTCTTTGTCAAATCGCAGTGCAGTAAAAATTGTGTTGATTTGAGTTATAGGGCTATCAAATGTGATGAAGATGGGATAATGATCGGTAATATCGACATCAACCACCCCGGACACTCTAGGATTAAAGTTACAAAAAGCATGATCCAAAAGAGTGTTAGAGCCACGTGGGTTGGATCTAGTGTACGAATCGATGAGGCACGTTAACCCGTACCCTAGAAGGCAATCATTATAGGCACTTGTAGTTCTTGAATGAGAATCTAATAGGTTAATGTTGATATCGCCTACCAACAATACATTTTTGTTCTCCATTGATAGAGTGTTCAGGACAGTCTCAAGAGCCGATAAGAACTGGATAAATGAGGAGGAAGGTGAGCGATAGATGCAAGCGAGTATTAAATTTTTTTGATTATGAGTAACCTGTGGCTGTTCAATTTCTATCCAAACTGATTCGCAATAGGGGATGGTAATATGAAGGTCCAATCTGCGAATATAATTAATGCCAGAAGAAATGAAAATGGCTGAGCCACCATAGTTGTCAGATGCACGATGACAGTATTCAGATTTGTACGACGTAAAACCATATAGATTAGCATCCACATCGGAAAGCCAGGTTTCTGATATACATATAAATGAAAAAGAGTGTCTGGTAGAGTGAATGAAACTATTAATGTTGTCGTGATTCCTTCGCAAGCTACGTGCATTGAAATGAACTAGAGAGCGTTGATTGTCAGATAGAAACGAAATAAATTCTTCAGCAGAAAAGGACATGATTGACAAGTACTCGTCAAGGACAAAAAAAAAAATTAGAAAAAGAGAGAGAGAGAGAGAATTGTCCCTAGAATCGATAACACGCGACTTAGTTGAAAACCCGAAGGTCGTTCTCAGACTTTAAGATGAACACTTTGCTGCTGCTAGTCTGACGAGCCTTAATCTGGCAGTTGTCCGTCCATAAAAACTGCCAGCTCTTCTCCTTCTTAAGAGCTAGTGCCTTAGAAAACAAGCGTTTGTTCTCGACAGTAAGGTGATCATTAACGAACACAGCAGCATCAGTGGAACCAGAAAAGCCAATTTGGCCAGTACGTAGACGGGCTTTGCGAGCCCTACGAACAAACTCGCCTTTCTTCTCGCGGCAACAAAAGCGAGCGATAATGTTCTTCTCCTTAGACTTTGTGGCCACACGATGGACAACGTCCAAGTCAGAGGGAGAAACAGAGCAGCCGATGGCATTGCCAATGGTTTTCACGATTGCAAGGCAATCTTCATTTTGCGTGACCGGAACACCCTTTATCTCAACATTATTCAGTCGAGAATACTGTTCTAGATCAGCAACTTTTTTTTCCAACGCCTCATTTTTTGCGGAGAGTGCGCGGTTCGCAGTCACCAGCTCGTCCTGCCTCACCCTCATGTCATCAAAAACATCACTTAAGTGCTGAACACTTTCCGCCAGAGTTGCGCATTGATCAAAGCCGAGTTCATGTAGCTTGTTAGAACACTTAGAAACAAGGTCTGCAACCACACGTTCAAGCCTACCATCGAACAGACTTTCGAGCGCGTCTATTCGCTTAGCAAGCTCGGTATTAGTAGGCATAGTGCAGTATACAATGTAACAACTTGGCAAAAGCAGCAGTCACGGCTAAGAATTAAAAAAAAAAAAAAAAAATAAGAAAAGACAACTTGAATACCACAAACCTGCACAAAGAATGCGTAGTTTTTAGATGCGAGTCAACCAGCCGTAACGCTGCTTGCCAAATGAAGACGAAGCACTTGCGACGTCCTTATATAGGCCTGAAGGGGCAGGCACCAAGCGCTGCTCGGTAACAGCAGATCTCGTGGCAGCACGATAAATGCGGGCGTCGGATCTCGTCGATGAATTCAACGATAAAAACGCTGATTCGAAGAGCAGACTGCGCCGGCGCACTAAATCCTGTCGAAAACCACGCTGGCCCAGAAGAAACAGGCCGCTACGGCAGCGACGGGAACAGGCTGCGACGGAAACTTGCTGAAAATCTGCACAAAGAATGCGTAGTTTTTAGATGCGAGTCAACCAGCCGTAACGCTGCTTGCCAAATGAAGACGAAGCACTTGCGACGTCCTTATATAGGCCTGAAGGGGCAGGCACCAAGCGCTGCTCGGTAACAGCAGATCTCGTGGCAGCACGATAAATGCGGGCGTCGGATCTCGTCGATGAATTCAACGATAAAAACGCTGATTCGAAGAGCAGACTGCGCCGGCGCACTAAATCCTGTCGAAAACCACGCTGGCCCAGAAGAAACAGGCCGCTACGGCAGCGACGGGAACAGGCTGCGACGGAAACTTGCTGAAAATCTGCACAAAGAATGCGTAGTTTTTAGATGCGAGTCAACCAGCCGTAACGCTGCTTGCCAAATGTAAAGTGTATTAGTAGGTTATTTGAATTTCATTGTACTTGTTTGTTCTTTAATATATTTCACCGTCGGCTACCCTTCGACCTCATCAACTGTGACTTATTGATAAACACTAACCGCACTCGCTTCGCATTGGAGCGAAGCGAGTGCGGTTATTTTGTTGAGTGCGGTTGTTTTGTTAATATTACATTGTCTTGCCATTTGCCTTTGCACTTGTTTACATGCTTTCTTCATCGTGGGTCCCCCTACAGTCTTCGGACTATGGGACCCTAGTCTGTAAAACGTCTTCTTCATTTTATGTATCGCCAGTCTGTTAATAATAATAAACTTCAAACTTCAAACGTCGCCGACGAAGACGGTCCCCCGCGGCTCCCGCAGCCGGGGCGGCGGCAGGAACGAGTGAGCTCGAGGCTTCCTGTGATTTGATATTGACGACCGCTATAGGCGCATCGCGATTGGTGGCGTTTTCACGACTGTCATCACCGGTACATTCCCAGAGCAAGTGGCTTAGGGTTGCTCTGTGCCCGCATGCTTTACATATATCGGTGGGGTATATTTTCGGGTAGAGGTGGCGTAGAACAACCGGGCTAGGGTAGGAATGGGTTTGGAGTAAGCGAAAGGTTACGGCATCTCGCCTGTTTAATTTCTCGTGCGGTGGCGGGAACCTACGCCTTTCGAGCCTGTAGTGTTGGGTGATGTCACGGAACGTTGTAAGACGATCACCCCATGACCATTCTGAATCTTGTTGCTGCGTGCCTATCAAAGTGCCTTGATCCAGCAGATGCATCGCCCCGCTATCGGAGTAAGGCGGCGGCCACATAGTGAGCCTTGGCTCGGCGAGTGAGACCTCGAGCCGCGGCGTGGGCTGCCTCGTTACTCGCGAGCGGAACGCTAGTGTGTGCCGGGGTCCATAGGAGCAAAACTGTGGGAATTTGGGGTTGTGAGCGCGACGTCGAGTCACCATCTCCACACATTTGAAGGATGCGCGCCGCTTCCCGCAAGACACGGCCGCGCGCGAAACTGTGGACTGCCGCCTGCGAGTCGCTTATCACAATCTCTGCATGTGGCGCTGCAGAGAGTGCTAAGGCTATCGCGGCTTCTTCGGCCGTCTCCGTGTGTCCCGTCGTCACCGTGGCGCTCGCCAGGCATTCGCCCTGATGGTCAACGACCACAGTTGCATGAGCTCTTCTCCCTTCTCAATATCTCGCGGTGTCTACGTATACCACGTCGGTACTGTTACCGAACTTCTTTTGAAGCTGTCTAGCACGCTCGTTACGCCGTCCGTTGTGGTGCCTCGAGTGCATATTCCCAGGAATCGGCGGAACGATCAAGCGGTCGCAGACTGAGGTAGGGACCTCTGTTGCGGGTCGCGGCGACCGCAGTCTGCGGGTAGCGGGGCCGATCGCCGTCGCTCCGTCGAGCCAAGGACTAGGGGAGAGCTTTGAGCAAACTTAACGGATTTATTTACATCGTTACAGTGAGTTGTTGAGATGAAAGAAGAAAAGAGAAGAACGTTGGGCGAGGCACTCCACGCCCTTTTTGTTGACCCCCGTTCCCTAGGTCCCTAGGTTGGGGATCACTCTATAAAACAATGCGGACCAATGGTGATGTGGCAGTTCCTCTCATTGAAGTACCGCCCATCATGTCTGTTCATAGAGGCACAACACAAGCTTGCACATACACACACACTCTTGCCACTAGTCGCAGCTCTGCCGTAGAACAGGGAGGGGGAGGGCGGAAGACGCACGGGCGCCTCGACCCCTTTAATGCCGGCCGCGGGCTGCGTTCCCACGAGGAGATCATAGAGCGGCCTTTTGAGAGGTGCCAGGTTCGTGGAATTCTCTGGGGAGAGCCCTTTGACCAGCGCCGTCGTCGTCTGCCGGTTAACGCGCCAACGATGCGTGACTGGCCCAGGCGGGAGATAGAGTGGCGGCTCCAAATCCCTCTTTGGCGACATTCCATCCCGTTGGCGCCGCTGTCAATCAGCAGGCGACGTCTCGTGGGGCCAGCCTCTGTTGCTTCCTCCGTCCAGACGTGGCGAGACTGTCCTTTTGGCACTAATCCGGCGTGGCGAATGACTCGCTGGGTCAAGGCATAGCCCGATCGCTACACCTCCACCTCTTCTCCTTGCTGAGGGTGATATCTGATGCCCAGCGACTCAAGGATGTATCGACCCGTCTTTGATTTGTTTAAGGGTTTGTATTGCGCAACGTCATGAACCTCAATTAACTCATCGAGTGAGTTGTGTAGTCCAAGCTCCTGAAATCTTTCGGTACTCGCGTTGATCGGGAGGCCGAGAGCTCTCTTAAAAGCATTTCGTATCATGCAGTTGATTTTGTTTTTTTCTGAGCCTATCCATTTGATGTTAGGGGCAACGTAGGTTATTCGGCTTATCGCGCAGGCCTGCACGGGACGAGTCACGCAGTGTTCGCGCAGACCGTTACGTCTATTCGTGATACGACGCAAAAGTCTGATCGCGTCGTCTACTGAACGACGTAGTCGGCGCACAGTTTCACCACTATGACCATTTACCTGTATGTGTAAACCCAGAATTCGAATTTTGTCTACGTGTGGTATGGGAGTGCCGTCTGCCAACAGAACACGTATTGTGAAGAATTCCCTTTCCTCGCCACGTGGGGTTTTGTGGCCTCTGCTTGTCGGATTGTAGATTAAAAGTTTGGACTTGGTTGGTGAGCACTCGAAGCCCGTTCCTAGCAAGTACTCCTGAACTTTGTCTACTCCAGCCTGTAGCGTTCTCTCGACGTGACCGTCACAACCTCCTCCGGGAACCCAGAGGGTGATGTCGTCCGAGTATATACTGTGATAGAGTCCGGGTATTTCCATTAATTTCTGTGGTAGCCCCAATGGCACTACATTAAAAAGTAATGGTGATATTACGGAGCCTTGTGGCGTGCCCCTCGAGCCCATTTCAAAATCTTGTGACTCTTGGTCAGCAATCACGACACTTGCGCGCCTGCTTGCAAAAAATCACGTATGTAATTGTACATTTTTCGACCTAGACCTAATGCCTCAACTTGTTTCAGTATCGATTGGTGTTTGACGGTATCAAATGCCCTTTTAATATGCAGGCCAAGAATCGCCTTGGTGGAGCTCGTCAACAATGTGGTGCTTTAGCCGAAGTAGGGCATCCTGTGCGGAGAGATTGCGGCAGAATCTGAGCATGGTGTGCCGGAGTGCATCACAGTCTTCGAGAAAGTCGGTTACCCTAATGAGAAGTGCGTGCTCCATCACTTTTCCTACACAACACGCGGGCAAAATTGGCCTCAGATTATTGAGCGCAATTGGCTTGTCTCGTTTAGGTATCATGCCCCGCCGCGGTGGTCTAGTGGCTAAGGTACTCGGCTGCTGACCCGCAAGTCGCGGGTTCAATTCCCGGCTGCGGCGGCTGCATTTCCCGTTGAGGCGGAAATGTTGTAGGCCCGTGTGCTCAGATTTGGGCGCACGTTAAAGAACCCCAGGTGGTCGAGCTTTCCGGAGCCCTCCACTACGGCGTCTCTCATAATCATATGGTGGTTTTGGGACGTTAAACCCCACAAATCAATCAATTAATCAATCATCGTTTAGGTATCATTACAACTCGAGCTCTTTTCCACGCTTCGGGAAGGGGGCCGTCTCTCCAGCACTCGTTGAAGTAAGTTACCAATCGGGAGACTGACTCATCATCTAAGATTCGGAGAGCCTTGTTGGTAACACTGTCTGGTCCTGGCGCTGACCGGGAGTTAACTTTGAAAAAGACTGCCCTAATTTCTTCCTCGCTAAAGTCTGCGTCTAATTTTTCATTAGCTACTCCATCGTAATTAGGGTGTTGGGCACTGTCTTCCGCCTTAAAGTAACGGTCTCGTATTGCGGCGAGGATATTCGCACCTTCATAATCTTTAACAAGTCTTTGAGTTTTATGGCCTTGGGCGACCCGAGTCTCCTCCGGATCCAACAGATGCCGAAAGAGACGCCAAGCACCCGCCCCACGCATCTGCTTCTCCAAGCCATTACACATGTCTTCCCACTGTGCCATACATACTCTGAACGCGTGTGCCTCGATCTGTCTGTCTATTTGTGCCATGCGTTTTCGCAACGCCCAGTTGTGTCTTTGGCGTTTACACCTTTTGAGTAGGGCTTGCTTTGCCTCCCACATATGTAGCAGCCGGCTGTCGATTACTTCAAGCTTCGCCTCAGGCGGAATGTCACACGTTGCCGCATCTACGTCCCTATTGAGCGTCGCAGTCCATTCGTCTATATTCGTGATCGGCTCTTCGCCATGTCGTCCTTCTTTTCGTTTCTTCCGGAACGCGTACCACTTTACTAGTTTAAGTTTACGGCCATTGCTTTTGAGCATGCTCCTCGATCACTCGGGCCCGTGTCAATTATAATCTCTATGAGCGAGTGGTCACTCCCCAAGTCCTTTTGCATGTTTTGCCAAGACGCTGCAGTTACATTCGATACGAACGCAAGGTCTGGCAGCGTGTCTGCACTCACGCTATTGCCCCTGCGTGTTCGATCGGCGGGGTTCGCGACAAGTTCAAGTCGTAGGTCTTGCGAGTCTTCCCAACAGCTTGAATCGATAGATAATAAAGACAAATTTCTGGCCCAGCAGACGTCAAGGAAAGTTTCCGCAAAGCAGTGCGGGATGCTTGGAGAGCATAACAAAGTGGAGTACGCGTTTTATGGGAGTGACAGCCACACGGAAAGCGAGATGAAGTGGGACTATTTTTAGATGTGAAAATCAATGTAAATTTAGAGAGTTGTGAGCTAATGAGCAAAATCTTCATAAATAGGGATAATGGAAACAAACTGAGTAATCATTTTGTAAACGTGATACTATAGTGACAGTGAATCGGAAATTGTTATAGCTTTGTCATACGTCGATATATTTTTATTTTCTATTTATATTTTGAAAACTATGATATGGTAGCGTAGTTAGAGCCGGCTATCCCAACATCATGACAGTAATGTACAAGATAAATAGTGCACGGTTATACAGCCAAACGTGGCGGTTTTTATCTTCTAGTAACCTTGGGAAAATGCATTTTATTTTTTTAATTTTTAACCAAGTTTAACCAAACGTTTTTGAATTTGACGTCATTCGAAGCATTGGCAATATATCAGCAATAGATTGAATTCAAGCACTGCTGCAGTGGGCGAGCGGTTACAGCGCTGATCTATAATCTAGGAGGTACTGGGTAAGATCCGCAGTGTCACCGAGTGAGAGAGAGAGAGAAAAGACTTTATTGGACACAATGGGCTGGCAATTTGGTCTCGGTGGCTTTAGGTGGCGGCTCGTGGTGCCTGGACATGGGCGTCATCCTCAGCCTGCCGGACGGCCCAGAGTTGGTCGTTCAGCTCTGGGCTTTGGAGGGCCGCCTCCAAGCGGCGACGTCGCCGACGAAGACGGTCCCCCGCGGCTGCTGCAGCCGGGGCGGCGGCAGGAACGAGTGAGCTCGAGGCTTCCTGTGATTTGGTATTGACGACCGCTATAGGCGCATCGCGATTGGTGGCGTTTTCACGACTGTCATCGCCGGTACATTCCCAGAGAATGTGGCTTAGCGTTGCTCTGTGCCCGCATGCTTTACATATATCGGTGGGGTATATACTCGGGTAGAGGTGGCGTAGAACGACCGGGCTAGGTTAGGAATGGGTTTGGAGTAAGCGAAAGCTTACGGCATCTCGCCTGTTTAATTTCTCATGCGGTTGCGGGAACCTACGCCTTTCGAGCCTGTAGTGTTGGGTGATTTCACGGAACGTTGTAAGACGATCAGCCCATGAGCATTCTGAATCTTGTTGCTGCGTGCCTATCAAAGTGCCTTGATCCATCAGATGCATCGCCCCGCTCTCGGAGTCAGAGGCGGCGGCCACATAGTGAGCCTTGGCTCGGCGAGTGAGACCTCGAGCCGCGGCGTGGGCCGCCTCGTTCCTCGCGAGCGGAACGCTAGTGTGTGCCGGCGTCCATAGGAGCAAAACCGTGGGAATTTGGGGCTGTGAGCGCGAGGTCGAGTCACCATCTCCACACATTTGAAGGATGCGCGCCGCTTCCCGCGAGACACGGCCGCGCGCGAAACTGCGGACTGCCGCCTGCAAGTCGCTTATCACAATCTCTGCATGTGGCGCTGCAGAGAGTGCTAAGGCTATCGCGGCTTCTTCGGCCATCTCCGTGTGTCCCGTCGTCACCGCGGCGCTCGCGAGGCATTTGCCCTGATTTTCAACGACCACAGTTGCATGAGCTCTTCTCCCTTCTCCATATCTCGGGGAGTCTACGTATACCACGTCGGTACTGTTACCGAACTTCTTTTGAAGCTGTCTAGCACGCTCGTTACGCCGTCCGATGTGGTGCGTCCGGTGCATATTCCCAGGAATCGGCGCAACGATCAAGCGGTCGCGGACTGAGGTAGGGACCTCCACTTCTTCTCCTTGCTGAGTGTGATATCTGATGCCCAGCGACTCAAGGATGTATCGACACGTCTTTGATTTGGTTAACAATTTGTATTGCGCAACGTCATGAACCTCAATTAACTCGTCGAGTGGGTTGTGAAGTCCGAGCTCCTGAAATCTTTCGGTACTCACGTTGATTGGGAGGCCGAGAGCTCTCTTAAAAGCGTTTCGTATCATGCAGCTGATTTTGTTTTTTTCTGAGCCTATCCATTTGAGGTAAGGGGCAACGTATGTTATTCGGCTTATCGCCTAGGCCTCCACGAGACTAATCACGCAGTGTTCGCGCAGACCGTTACGTCTATTCGTGATACGACGCAAAAGCCTGATCGCGTCGTCTACTGAACGACGTAGTCGGCGCACAGTTTCACCATTATGGCCATTTACCTGTATGTGTAAACCCAGAATTCGAATTTTGTCTACGTGTGGTATGGGAGTGCCGTCTGCCAACAGAACACGTATTGTGAAGAATTCCCTTTCCTCGCCACGTGGGGTTTTGTGGCCTCTGCTTGTCGGATTGTAGATTAAAAATTTGGACTTGGTTGCTGAGCACTCGAAACCCGTTCCATGCAAGTATACCTGAACTTTGTCTACTCCAGCCTGTAGCGTTCTCTCGACGTGACCGTCACAACCTCCTCCGGGAACCCAGAGGGTGATGTCGTCCGCGTATATAATGTGATAGAGTCCGGGTGTTTCCATTAATTTCTCTGGTAGCCCCAATGGCACTACATTAAAAAGCAATGGTGATATTACGGAGTCTTGTGGCGTGCCCGTCGAGCCCATTTCAAAATCTTGTGGTTCTTGGTCGGCAATCACGACACTTGCGCGCCTGCTTGCAAAAAAATCACGTATGTAATTGTACATTTTTCGACCTAGACCTAATGCCTCAACTTGTTTCAGTATCGATTGGTGTTTGACGGTATCAAATGCCTTTTTAATATCCAGGCCAAGAATCGCCTTGGTGGAGCTCGTCAATAATGTGGTGCTTTTGCTGAACTAGGGCATCCAGTGCGGAGAGATTGCGGCGGAATCCCAGCATGGTGTGCGGGAATGCATCACAATCTTCAAGAAAATCGGTTACTCTAATGAGAAGTGCGTGCTCCATCACTTTTCCTACACAGGACGTGGGCGAAATTGGCCTCAGATTATCGAGCGCGATTCGCTTGCCTGGTTTAGGTATCATTACAACTCGAGCTCTTTTTCGCGCTTCGGGAAGGGGGCCGTCTCTCCAGCACTCGTTGACGTAAGTTACCAATCGGGAGATTGACTCATCATCTAAGATTCGGAGAGCCTTGTTGGTAACCCTGTCTGGTCCTGGCGCCGACCGGGAGTTAAGTTTGAAAAGGACTGCCCTAATTTCTTCCTCGCTAAAGTCTGCGTCTAATTTATCATTAGCCACTCCATCGTAATCTGGGTGTTGGGCACTGTCTTCCGCCTTAAAGTAACAGTATCGTATTGCGGCGAGGATATTCGCACCTTCATAATCTTTAACAAGTCTTTGAGTTTTATGGCCTTGGGCGACCCGAGTCTCCTCCGGATCCTACAGATGCCGAAAGAGACGCCAAGCACCCGCCCCACGCATCTGCTTCTCCAAGCCATTACACATGTCTTCCCACTGTGCCATACATTCGCTGAACGCGTGTTTCTCGATCGGTCTGTCTATTTGTGCCATGCGTTTTCGCAACGCCCGGTAGTGTCTTTGGCGTTTACACCTTTTGAGTAGGGCTTGCTTTGCCTCCCACATATGTAGCAGCCGGCTGTAGATTACTTCAAGCTTCGCCTCGGGCGGAATGTCACACGTTGCCGCATCTACGTCCCTATTGAGCGTCGCAGTCCATTCGTCTATATTCGTGATCGGCTCGTCGCCATGCCCTCCTTCTTCTCGCTTCTTCTGGAACGCGTACCACTTTACTAGTTTAAGTTTACGGCCACTGCTTTCGAGCATGCTCCACGATCACTCGGGCCCGTGTCAATTGTAATCTCTATGAGCGAGAGGTCACTCCCCAAGTCCTCTTGCATGTTTTTCCAAGACGCTGCGGTTACATTCGATATTAACACAAGGTCTGGCTGCGTGTCTGCACTCACGCTCTTGCCCCTGCGTGTTGGATCGGCGGGGTTCGCGACGAGTTCAAGCCCTAGGTCTTGCGAGTCTTCCCAACAGCCAGCCAGCCAGCCAGCCAGCCAGCCAGCCGTAGCACGTAGCACGTAGCACATTGGTTTTCATCCAACCACAAATTTTACATGCATGATTTTACGGCAATTACGCTCAATTGGATTCGTCAATTACGGCGACTGCGAACTTATTGAACGACTGTGGTTGTCAATACCATCCACTGCGTACAAGGGAAACAACACATGGAACTCAAAGCGCCGAAAAAAAAAACGCACCAGCAGTCATCAGACAGCCCTTCATAGGCGTGAATCATCTCAATACCAGCCAGGGCACCAAAGTATAGCGCCGTGGCGGCACGTTCTAAGTAGCCACATTGTTCCTAAGGGCGGTGCGGACCACTCTTTGGATTTTAGGGGCGAAGCTTTTTATAGAGACACCCGCTCAACCCTCCTAGCCGTTTTAGTACGTAACAAGTATTACATTTTGACCATCATGGTGGTGCTGGTGAGAGATTTCTTCTGTACGTTGTTGAACAATAAAAAATAGTGCTCAATGTACATGCCAATGGCTGCTGATGGAAAATGAGAGATAGGAACATTGAGCTTTTAGTTAACGCGCACGCTGCGATCCCCATTAGCAGCCATTGGCATTGAGCACTATCTGACAAGAAAGGGTGGCTACGTTTTACTCACTGGGTGTAACCTTCTTAGCTTTAGAAAGGTTTAGCGAGCGTTGAGCGGCAGTGCCATGAATACAATGAACTAGTATATACCATGGATGAACTCGAGGTGGTTAAATGTGGGAAGTAGATACGAAGCGCATGCCGCTAGAAAGTAAAAGCCGAATTTTCCTGTCTCTCATTTCCCATTAGCAGCCATTGGCAGGTACATTGAGCACTATCTGACAAGAAAGAGTTGCTACGTTATACTCGCTGGGCGCAACCTCCTTGGTTTTAGAAAGCTTTAGCGAGCGTTGGGCCGCAGTGCCATGAATACAGTGAACTAGTATATACCATGACCTCGAGGTGGTTAAAGGTGGGAAGTATGGCGTCCCCGCGTGCTTTCTCTCGCTTTTTCTTCCCGCTTTTCTCTTTTGGCCACTTCCTTCTTCTCTTTCTCTACGTCCGTCGCGCGTCCCCCCAAGCCCATGCCCCACTTTTTTATTTTCAACAACAGTTTCGAAGCGAAATTGAAACAATTGAAGAATTCGGAGCTCTTGTGCAACAACCTCAGCTCTGCCACAAAAGAAACCTTTGGTGAGGAAAGTGACGAAGGCGTTGACTCGCGTATGATAGCTCTATTGAGAAAAGCCAACAAGCTCACACAACAGTGCAGTGGTGGCGTGTGCCGCCGGGGAATGAACGACTAGACAACTTGAGTGCCCATCGGAACAAAAGCCCCTTTATTCCAACTTGCGCATGCTTATATACATAAACAACACTAGCGCCACCAGCGGCAGTGATCGTAGAACCGAAACCAAACAGATCAATGTACAACACATTCCCTTCCTTAAAAATGGATTAGTGATTTAGTAGTTTAGTGTGTTAGCACATATGCAAAAAAACTTTATACAAAAATACAACCTGTACAATAAACGTAACTGTTTAGTACTACAAAATCACACAGTTTACAAAAGGAATCCACCGCACTGGATACGTCCGTTTCATTCACTTTAGCACAAGTTCTCTTGCTACACCTAGTAGCCATAACGCTCTGGTGGTAGTCTCTTTCTTGGTGGTGGCACCCCGCGTTGTTGTGTGACTGCTCCTGGAGACTTGGCCAAATGCGTCGCAGCGGGCGACCCGTGCGCCTGCGCAGCCGAAGAAGACGTAGGTGCCAGTGCAGCCGAAGGAGACGTAGGTGCCTGTGCAGCATACTCAGAAGACGTTGGTGCCTGCGCAGCGTACGCAGAAGATGTGGGTGCGTGCGCAGCGTACGCAGAAGACGTGGGTGCCTGCGCAGCCGAAGGAGCAGCAGCTGAAGTCCAGGTAGTTATCTCTGAGGTGGGGCTTCCACATGTAGGCAGAGATCCTCCCCCCCTAGCTGTATCGTTTCCTCCCCGCGTATAAAGGGCGGTAAAGGCTCGCGGCACCTTTGAGAACTTGGATGCATTCCACGTTTTGCCGTCAGCCAGGCGAAAAGAAGATGGTCCTTTCCTGCTGATAACTTCTCTTCGGTGGCTGAATTCCACGTCGCCTTTAAATCTAGTAGTGGGTTTCTTCACTCTGACGAAGTCACCAACGTTAACTCTGGTTTCTTTTGCAGCCCTCCGAGCGTCCGTGTATCATTCGCTGCTCTGTTGCTTTTGCTTTACCCGCTCACGTAAGTGCCGGAGTTCCGAGTTAGGGTCATCAAAGAAGGTTACCGGCGGATGCCCGACGACATCCAACCGAGTTCTTGGCAGCCGCCCGTGTAGTAGAAGAGCTGGAGCCCTTGCCGTTGTAGCATGTGGTGTGCATCGGTAAACACCCAGATACTCTGTTACCGCCTGGCGCAAAGGTCGCTGCTCAAGAACCGCCACTTGAATGAAGCTTTTTTAATACTCTGTTAAAGCGCTCCCCTTGGCCGTTTACTTGTGGATAGTATACGGACGAATGTTTGACCTGGATGCCGCAATCTTGAAGAAATACCTCCTACTCCCGAGACGCAAACTGTGGACCGTTATCGCGAATAACCTCTTCTGGGTAGCCTTCGTGCGCGAACAAAGCGACTAAGAAGCGTATTACTGTGCTGATTGTCGTCTCGCTACAGAAATGCACTTCGGGCCATTTGAAATAATAATCTACAAGCGTAATTGCATCTCTGCAATCGTAGGGCGCCCTCTCAAATGGGCCTACAATATCCATGCCGAGTTTGAGCCACGGCTGCTCTGGAAAGGGGACTGGTTGCAAGGGTGAAGCTCGCACCTTGACGCTCTTGTCTGCTTCCTGGCATATGCTACACATCTAGATAGCTAGTTCGACTCGGCGGTCCATGCCCGGCCACCAGTACTTTTCTCTCAGCCGCGCTTTTGTTCGCACCATTCCGGGATGCGACTCATGTGCTGCAGCGATTACCTGCTGCGTAAGTGACGTGGGAACCACAAGCCGTTCACCACGCAAGATAAGATTGTCAAGCAGAAAAAGTTCGGCATGTACTTTGATGAATAGCTGAAGCTCGGCCAATAATGATTTGTGTACAGCCCACGACGATTGCACATAGATTTTGCTTTGTTGCAGTGCGCTATCTTGCAATTGGGACTGCTAAAACTGTTCTCTGGTAATGCAGGAAGGAATTTCGAGAACTGATACAACCTCGTCAAACAGCGTTTCTTCTTCCTGGAAAGAGGACGCGTGCAGGCGTGAGAGTGCGTCCGCCACTCGGTTTTGCGGCCCCTTGCGGTACTAGACTGTATAGTTGTACCGTAGTAGGCGCTCTGTCCATCGCGCTACCCGCAAATGCGCTTTCCTGTTCCTTGGGTTGAAAGCAATGCCACTAAGGCTTGATGATCAGTGAGCAACGTGAAGTGGCGTCCCCACAAGTGCACGTGCCACCGCTCGCACGCCCAAACACAGGCCAACGCTTCCCGTTCTCCTACCGAATATTTCCTCTCAGTTGGCGAAAGGACTCGAGAGGCGAAAGCAACAGTGTGCAGTTTACGTCCGTCCACCTGCTGTAGGACAGCCCCAACTCCACGCTCTCATGCGTCCGTCGACACTAAGACTGGAAGAGATTCATCGAACATTCTCAGTATAGAGCTAGATGCCAGCGCGTCTTTGGTCTTTCTGAAACTAGCGTCTACCTCATCCGACCAAACGAATCGCTGCCCCTTTCTTTACAGGACACGCATTGCTTCAACCATGTCAGCGAAATTGGGAATGAACCTAGAATAATATTCGACCAATCCCAGAAATGATCAAAAGCCTGCTGGATCCGTAGGCGTTGGAGTGTCTCGGATGTAAGCAACCTTTTCCTTCAACGGCACAATACCGTTTGCGGTGATCCTGTGGCCCAAGAACGCAAGCTCTGGCATGTCAATGACGCATTTCGTGTTCAATTTGAGTCATGCCTCTTTTATGCACCTCAGCATTGTTTAAGATTCGCCATGTGCTGCTCTCTGCCCTTCCCAAACACAATGATGTCATCGATATAGAACAGGACGCCGCTGCGGTCCTGCAGAATTTTCGACATCATACTCTGAAAAGCAGATGGTGCCGACGTGAGCCCAGAACACACACGCTTGGAACGAAAGAGGCCGTCGTGTGTTATAAAAGCCGTTAAATCGCGGCTCTCGAGGTGAAGCATGACCTGATGGTACGCTGATGCAAGGTCAAGCTTGGAAAAGTGGGTTGCCCCCACTAGACTATGTAATAGCTCTTCCGTATAAGGGAAGGGAAAGCTATCAGCTACGACGCCTTTGTTTACCTGTCGAAGATCTACACAAAGGCGGATACCTCCATCTTTCTTTTAGACCACAACGATGGGGGACACCCACTCGGATGCCTCTATTCGCTCTATCATGTCCATTTTTTCCAAGCGGCGCAGTTCTTCCAAGACTCGTGGCCGCAGTGAGAGGGGAAGGCGCCTGAGTTTTGAAGCAACTTGCTGAACTGTCGACCGCGTTTTGACGCGATAAACTAAAGCCTTTGCGATGCCAAGTCCTGGATTGAAAAGAGCGCCAAACGCTTCGACTAATTCTGATGGAAGGTGAATGGACTCCTCTGCCTCTTTCATGACCGCGGTGTGCTCCATTCGAGCGCTAGTACGCACCGCTGTCGTTTCAAGACACTGTAGTGACGACCCATAAATCTGCAGACTGAGCGCCCTAATTGCATCAATACCCAAAAGCGAGGTGACTTGTTCAACGACATAAAAAAGAAGCTTTGTTGTGCAGTTATTGTACGTGACATCAGCAAAGAAGCAGCCGCACACTAGAATGGGTTTCTTCGAATAGTTCAGTAGTCTAATTCGAGCAGCTGAAAGCTGCCCACCGGCAAAATGCTGCCTAAATAGGTCATGCGTCAAAATCGATACTGATGGCCCTGAATACACGAGGAAAGTTAACTTCGTTTCCCCAACTGCTACCGACACGTAGATTGCGGGACGAGTGTATGTCGTCACGGCAAGAATGCTCAACATATCTTCTGTTATTGAACTTTCATCGTCTAGTTCAAGAACAGGAGTGGCGTTTCTGTTGCAGACTGAGCGAGAATTTGGCGGGGCAGCGGAATGAAGATGCGTTGTGCCGAGGTGAACCGCAGTGATAACACTGGCCCTGTTGGCTGTGCGACCACTTCGAGGTATCGCTGGCAGAAGATGTGGGCGGAGGGGTGTTTTCGTGAGCATTTATGCTCTGGACATCTGCAGTATCAAATTCTTTGCAATCATTGGTCGCCTGCTCAAACTGCGTCGCTATTAGTACAGCTCGAGCGAACGAAAGAGAAGACCCCTTAAGCAGCAACCGCTCGCTCAAGTTCCGAGATAATACGCCGGCAAAGAACTGGTCACGCAAGGAATCTTCCTGAGAAGGAAAGAAGGAAAAGAGCACGTAGCAGAAAGCTCACGTAACGGGGTAATGTACTCATTGATTGTTTCACCGACTTGCTGCACGCGCCTACCGGACCGGTGCCGTTCGACCACAACATTTGTTGTCGTGAAGAGCGCATGCTGCGCTGCGACAGCGGTATCGTACGACGACGCTTCATGCTGTGTCCGAGAAGTGTACTTGACATTTCCCGAATCCGTATCAGCCCCGCCGCGTTGGTCTAGTGGCTAAGGTACTCGGCTACTGACCCGCAGGTCGCGGGATTAAATCCCGGCTGCGGCGGCTGCACTTTCGATGGAGGCGGAAACGTTGTAGGCCCGTGTGCTCAGATTTGGGCACACGTTAAAGAACCCCAGGTGATCAAAATTTCCGGAGCCCTCCACTACGGCGTCTCTCATAATCATAAGGTGGTTTTGGGACGTTAAACCCCACATATCAATCATCAATCAATCCGTATCAGTAGTTGGCTCACCGGACTTTGCGTTGGCCGTAGACTGAAGCGGTAGTGTGAGAAATATGTGCTGGCCTTGTATGCCGAGGCTGTGGATTAGGAGAGCCTTGCGACGGTCCGGCGCACAGTCCGAAACACCAGATGCGAGCAGAAAATTCTCGAAGATGCTGATCCACTGCGGCCAGGCGTGGGCAGGAACGGGGGCGGTGGTGCCAGTCCGGAGACACTCATGGTGCGGGAAACAGTCGGTGAAAATGACGAAAATCAGGCCCCCTCCTAAACAAACACCCTCATCGCCAATGTAATGGTGGCGTGTGCCACCGGGGAATGAACGACTAGACAACTTGAGTGCCCATCGGAACAAAAGCCTCTTTATTCCAAATTGCGCATGCTTATATGGGAAGGATGGATGGATGGATATGGCTGTACCCATTAGATCGGGCGGTGGCTAGCGCCACCAAGCCGTAATACCTAATGAACCAAAAACTATATTTACTTTTTTCCTTAAATAGTGAGTTTGAGGATTCGTACTTTGCAGTGAAGAGTTTAATTTTCACTCGTGCCTTGACTTTAGCCACCAATCAGATAACCTCCTTCTAGTTAAGTCTACCCGCTTAAAGTTTATTTTGCCCTCCCGGTCCCTAAACCCCAGTGCTTTGAAAAACTCTGCGCCATCATCCTGAACTATAGGGTGAAGCCCTTTACAGAACATTATCAACTGTTCGGCAGTTTCTTCTTCCTCTCCACATGCACTGCATACTGTGTCTACCCCTTCGTATTTGGTCCGATATGTCTTGCTTCGCAGTACTCCCGTCCTGGCCTCAAACAGTAGAGAACTACCCCGAGTATTATCATAGATCCTTTCCTTGGCGATTTCCTGCTTAAAAGTTCGACAGATCTCTAGTGCGGACTTCTTAATCATGCCCATTCTCCACAAGTCCGTCTCCGTTTCCTTCACTTTCTTTTTAACCGATAGTTCTTTTTGGTTTGGCCACCTGCTGTTTTCTAAGTATTTACCAGTCAACTTCCTGGTTTGCTTTCTCCATTTTGTATCGACATTCTTCATGTACAAGTAGCTGAAAACCTTCCTAGCCCAACGCTCTTCCCCCATTTCTCTCAATCGCTTCTCAAATTTCATCTTGCTGCTAGCTTCCCTGCCTTCAAATGATGTCCATCCCATATCACCTTGTACTCCCTGATTTGGTGTATTCCCGTGAGCTCCTAAAGCAAGCCTACCTATTCCACGTCGCTGAATTTCTAATCTTGCTTGAACTTCTGATCTCATGCACAAGACCGCATTGCCGAACGTCAGCCCAGGAACCATCACCCCTTTCCATATTCCTCTCACAACATAATACCTATTGTAATTCCACAATGCCCTATTTTTCATGACTGCTGCATTCCTGTTACCTTTATTCGTCACGTATATTTCGTGTTCCCTCAGATACTCGGTCCCATTGCTTATCCATACGCCCAGATATTTGTATTTATCTGTTATCTCTAGCGTGACCTCCTGTATTCTAAGCTCACTACCTTCGTTGTCATTGAAAATCATGACTGCTGATTTTTCCTTACTGAATCTAAAATCTAACGTATCTCCCTCATTACCGCAGATGTCCATCAATCTCTGCAAATCTTCCTTGTTGTTGGCCATTAGCATTATATCATCCGCGTACATTAATGCTGGTAGTGCCTGATCAATAAGTTTTCCTTGTTTGACTAAAGAGAGGTTGAAGCCCAGTCCACTTCCATCTAATTTTACCTCTATTCTTTGTAGGTACATCATGAATAATAAGGATGACAGGGGGCACCCCTGCCTAAGCCCCCGTTTTACCTCTGTAGGCTTGGATACCTGTTTTTCCCACTTTCTAACTACCTTGTTACCTTTAGAGATACTCTTTAAAAGATTAGTGACATATGTTCCACGCCTAGTGTGTCCAGTATTCCCCACAATTCCTCTTGAACCACGCTATCGTACGCTCCCTTGATATCCCAAAATGCTAGCCACAGGGGCCTGTGTTCCTTTTCTGCTATTTCGATGCACTGCGTCAGTGAGAACAGATTGTCTTCCAACCTCCTGTGTTTCCGAAACCCATTCTGCAGTTCCCCCAGCACCCCCTTATCCTCTATCCACGCCTGCAGTCTTTCCTTTATAATCTGCATCGCCAGCCTGTAGACCACTGATGTCACTGTTATAGGACGGTAGTTGTTCATGTCAGCTTTGTCCCCCTTTCCTTTATAGATCATGCTTATCCTGCTAAGTTTCCATCCATCAGGAACTTCACCATCAATTATTATTGTGCTCACTGCCTCTCTCAAAGCCTGCTTAGACTTCGGAACTAATGTCTTTATCAGCCTAATTAGAATGCCATCTGGGCCTGTTGTTGTACTACTAGGAACCCTTTTCCCAGCCCTTTCCCACTCTTGTTGTGAAAATGGAGCCATTGCACCACTTGATTCGTCCTTGCCTATTGTGGTGCATAAAGTACTTCTTTGTTGAAATTTTTCTGTCACCGTTGTTCTTATATATTCAATAGCTTCGTCCCCTTCTAGCCTAGCACCTTGGGCTGTAGTTATAAAACTCTGCTCTAGGCTCGTCTCATTTCTTAGGGAGTTTAAATGGTTCCAAAATTTCGCAGCTGCCTTTCTATCTTTTTTATGTACTTCTGCCAGCCACTGAGCTCCCTTCCTTCTAATCTTTTCATTGATCAGAAGGGATGCATTTCTTCTACAGCTTAGAAAGGTTGCCCATTTTCTTTCAACATCATCTGTCGGTTCACCCCGCTGCTTAGCATGTCTGTGTTCCCTTGAGGCTTCCTGACGTTTTGCTATGACGTTTTGCTATACATAAACAACACTGGCGCCACCAGCGGCAGTGATCGTGGAACCGAAACCAAACAGACAATTATACAACAAACAGTAAAATACCAACAGTAGACGCTAACAGACTTTCCGTCGCATCAAAGAAAATTCTAAGCTTATTAAACAGCACGGGTATGAGCTGAATCAAGCCCTGTGTGTCCCCCACTGGTGAGAGACTCTGAAAACTTAGAGGCATGAAGCAGCTTTGGGTAATTCTTCACAATATTCTTGGCAAAAGCAAAACGTCCTCACTATTCGAGGCGCTGGCGCTTCAATATGACCACGACGAGTACGAAGGGGCAATCTTTAAAACATTGTTTTCTCATGCCAGCACTACAGCACCTTCTCCAGTCAAAACAACCAAGAATAGAATTCACAAATTCAGACCTAGATGCTCCTTTCACGTTGGGAAAGCTTCATGCAGCAGTAAAATACGGCAGATGTGATTATGCACCGCGACATGACAGTATCACATGAAAAATGCTACGCAATCTGTCCGAAGAAGCTAAAACAGCCCTCCCAAAGGTCATTAACAAGCAGTGGTCTCATGGAGTAGTTCCTCAACACCTAATTCTATCGATCATCAATCCTATACCAAAACCAGGAAAGGATCCTACGATTCTAGTCAACCTCCGCCCCATATCGCTTACATTGACTATATGTGAATTGATTGAAAGAATGACCCATACGAGGATAACAAACTATGTCGAATATAAAACATCAGGTTTACACCCGTCTCAAGCCAGCTTCAGACCCAATATTAGAACGCACAAAAGTCTCTTGTTGCTTCGAGGGTTCCGAAATCGGAACTCACGATGTGGACCTTTCGACTATATTTTAGCAGATGACGTGCGGATAGCCCTTGATAACATCAAGTAGGACGACATCATCAGGAATTTAGAAAAAATATAATCTAGTGAACGAACGCTTGAGTGGATCACGAGATTTCTGGAAGCAAAACCAACAGGACTTCGTATCATCACGGATACAACCCATACTTATTACTATCTCCATCAAGGCGTTCCTCAGGGCTCTATTTGGGTACTCTACTTTTTAATATTGCTATGCTCATAGTAGCCCAAGAACTGTAATTGAACACTGGTGCCCGCTATACCATATATGTGAAAAGATGGGTGAAGTTTATTTGGTCCATCGAACGTTCATTAGCACGTTGCGGGCCCCTCTCACGTCGGAACAGGACGACCAAGTCTCTCTGCTGCGTCGCGGACCCGGTGGAGTGCCCATAGCTGTTGCTCAAGTCCGGAGCTTGCAATAGCATCCTCTCATTCAGATGGCGTGATGACTTCCCCACTACGTAACGCGGGGCACCACCAGAGTTCATGTTACAAGGTAGCTATATCGTGGCAGTAGGGACATGGCTGTATTTGGACATGGCTGCATTGGCTGTATTTCGAGATAAATTTTGTTCAATAGTGTGGGATTAGAGTACGCTCCGACCTGAAGAAGCCTTAGTGTCAGAGCCTGAGGTCTGCTTAGTTTTCTGTGCGGTAGATGGTACTGTCTCCGTGCCATGTAAAAATGTTTTGTTAATTCATTATACCATAAGGGAGGGTCACGGTTCTCCTAGACATCAGCGCCGCGCCCCCCGATAGCTATGCGGTTTACTAGTCCTCGTGCAGCTATGTGGGCTGACTCGTTGAGATTGGGCGGAGCTCCCTCAATGCGTCCCATATGAGCTGGAGACTGAATGAGTGTGTGTGGCTCAATGTCTTTGTCCCGAAGAATTCGCAAAGCCAGTTGCGATATTGTTCTCTCGGCAAATGCTCATCCTGCCGATCTTGAGTCGCTGTAAATTGTGGACCTCCTGTTATCCAGCAAGGCGAACGCAATCACCACTTGCTCTGCTATTTCAGCCACCGTCGTCCGGACCATTGTCGAGTTGGTGATACCACCCTCGTAGTTGATGCTCACTGCCGCATACGCCTTCTCGTCGGGATATCGGGACTCATCAACGAAGGAGCAGTCCCCGGCATGTCCTGAGCCTTTTGTAATAGAGCCTTTGCCTTGGCCCGTCTTCTACACTCGTTACGCTCGGGATGGACATTTTTTGAGATGGGAACAACGGTGATTGGTTCTCGTTGTTGACGAGAATTACAGCAGAAGTGAGACTTGATTTCCATCGGTGGAATCCCCAGCTCTCGCAGGATGCTTAACCATAACATGCTTACATAACCATTTGGACAGAAGCACAGGATTATAGTGGGAATATTCAGGATATGGCAAATGAATTCAAGCTGCTCTGATTGTACTCGAGGATATCATTCCAACATTAGGGCTGACTTGGCGGCAGAGAAAACTCAACTTCTCTGCATCAATGACAGACGTAGTGCCTTTCCACCTTAGCAGGCGATAATACTCACACCAAGAGCTCATCAAGTCACAGAAACGCAAGGTCATAATAAAATTCTCAGGATCCCCGTCCACAGCTGTAATAAAGGACATCTCTGAACCACCAAGCTCAAAAAAGAATGGCCAAAGTTATACTGAACAAAATAAAGCGCACCTCTAACAAATTTGGCGGAGCGCGACAATCAGCCTGCGCCACCATAGTCCCATCAATCGCAGTTGGCAAAATCACCTACGGCGGCACCGTGGTAACGCCGTCGAAAAGGGTCAAAAGGTCCCGGCAAGTCTTTCACTGACATGTCCTCCAGGCTATCACAGGACTACTGAAGTTTACCGATCTACAAAAGCTCCGGTATTTAACACTTATGCCCCCCATTCATATTTTGAAAAATACCCAGACATCCCTACACAATCGATTGCAATTAAGCATACAGAGACTCGATAGCCTGTTTTGGGACACCCGACGAGTCCGCAAGGAACTACCAAACACTGCTAGTGAAGATACTGCCCTAGTCTTCTCTAACCTGTGCCACTCGAAGACCTCTGCACCACTCCCAATCACAGCCCATGCGGCCAGAGAGCGGCTGTCTCAGCGGCACAATTTGTATACTCCCAATGCCATCTTTACCGACGCCGCTCTTGATGAACAGAGCTTGGCCTTTGCATGGTACGAACCCTCGACCGGTGCGGCCAAGTACTAACCATGCAGATTGAACTATGCGACGCCTACACAAGCAGAACTTTTGGCCATCTGAACCACCCTACAAGATAACTTAGCAAAGTCCACTACTTCCACAGACTCATTTGAGGGATTAAGAAACGTAGAAAATCCAAATACAGAAGATGTCACAGCTATACGCACTCGTGAAATTCTCCTACACAAACAGAAGAATGGCATTGACACTAGAGTCGCCTGGACACCAGGTCACGTGGAGATTCAGGGGGGAGGTAACGATATGACACACAGTCTCGCTACCCCTAATACAGGAGTTCTACCTTATCACCTCGGACCTCTCCTGCGTGCATCTCCCGAGCTCGGTGGTTCCACAAATCCTAATTTGTCACCAAGCTTTCATTCTGAAATGGCAAGCGTTCGGCGCTTTCTCAAGTACATTACCGGGAGCGATTCCAAGATGTCACCCCTCTTTGTATCTTTCAGAACCTCGCCTTTACCCGGTCCCAGAAAATATTAAGTAACGAAGTACTTGCAAACGCAGCCACCACCCCTCACACCATTCATAAAAAGCAGACTATTGACCGAAACAGGAGGCTGGACACCTCCATCCCCTGCATATGTACCTTTTGCCACTTATGTGCTTGGCCAACTTTGAGTACCTCAATCTTCACTGTCCTGTCCTACATATTTACAGCAAAAACAACACAATTTTTCTACATCTCCGTTTGGAAGTGGTACAAAAGAACATTTAAGAATTAGCAGCGGCTTGGCACACCTTATTTAGTGTGTGCCTATCGCCCCTCTCCCTCCTCCACTCTCACTTCAGTGACCTTAGGTCCTGCCATTCCCCAATAAACCGATTTATCTATCTATCTTGCTCCGCCTGCTCGTTAACAGTCTCCCGTGCCTTAGAGCGTTCTTCTCTTAATCTCTCCCATTCTTGGCGGTACGCTATAGTTCCTGCCGGCGATAAGCCCGTGGTCTGTCTAGCCACCAGTAACCATTCAAGGTCCATCCCGCTGCTCAAGACAGTCCAGGGCACGTGACGAATTTAAATGAATCCTGGGCAGGCTCGCCATAAGTCACGTTATGTCACTCAGCTCATTTTTGTTTGAGTCAAGCGGAATGGACGCAAAAAGAGACATGAAGGGTGGCACAAAAACACCCTTCAATACACACTCAAACATATAAAGTACACACAGAAGACTAACAATCTTTAAAAACAATTCGGTTCCTCAAACCACGTCTGACTAATCTCTGTCTAGAACTGGAGGTGGATTATTTATTTGTCATACTATTAACCTTCACATGAGGGTCGTTACAGGGAGGGTGAAAGATTTCATTGCACAAAATTAAATAGTTGAAACAAAGTTGTAAGATGAACTCTGTAACATATAGCATAATTATATGAGAAACACAGTTACATGCTTTTTCACTCAGTACATTTGCAACATAATATCTATGACCGATGAACATTTGAAAGGAAACACATACATGGACACTAAATACTATACATTGTCAACAAAATGCCTATCAAGAGCAACCTCAACATCACTCAAAGTTCTTTTTGCACCATATCATTCGGTAATTCATTCCACATAGTATTAGCATCGCGAAAGAAGTAAAATAGGAGAATATCTGTTGAAGCGTGTATTGGTTGTGTGAATGTTTTGCATGTTGTTCGTGGAAACCTTTTGTAAGAACGCTTCAAACATTCATCCCTGTTTATTTTCAGCGCGGCATACAAGATCTGAAAAAGAAGTTTCAACCTCTGTTTCCGCCTGCTTAATTCTAGCGATTCTAATTTACATACTTTTTAACATTTCTGTAACAGAATCTCTTCTTCGATATTTGGAGCAGATAAAGCGAGCTGACATTCTCTGAATGCGTCCTAAGTTAGTTTTCAAGAACTTTTAGTGTGGGCTCCACGCAGCGCTAGCGTATTCAAATATTGGACGGACATACGCTTTGTAGGCAAGCAGCTTGACATCTTTTGTGGCTCGCCCTACCTTCTTTCGTAGGAAGCACAATTTTTGACATGCTTATTGACAGATGTTATCGACATGAGGAAACCGGCTCAACTTATCTGTTATAGTTACACCCAAGTATTTAAAATTACAGAGTTTCACCAGCATATTATCTTCAATGTTATATGGAAACGAAAGCACTTTCTTCTTTTTTGTAATGTGTGTGTAAATGATTTTTTATGTTAATTTCCATACACCATTTAGAACACCATAAGTTTAGTGTTTGTAAGTACTGATTGATATTCATTTGATCTTCTCTGCATAATACCGGACAATAGATTAGACAGTCATCTGCAGATAGCCTAATTTTTTACTGGTGGTTGGACAACTGATGAAATATCATCTATGGATAAAAGGAAGAGTAGGGGCCCCAGTACAGATCCTTGAGGCACTCCCGAATACACCTCCTGATTTCCCGACATAGCATCTCCCACTCTAACTGCTTGTTGTAGATTGCCTAGATAAGCTCTGATCCAACTGAGAACACTCTCACTAATACCGACATTGCGAAGCTTGAATAGCAGAAGTGTGGCAGCTTGGGCTAGTTGGTATGGCATGACGATAGTTATAGCGCGAGAACAAAATGACGACGACTTCGTGTCCTTCTTGTCTCTGTGTCGTCGTTTTGTTCTCGCGTTATAACTATCGTCTTGAATAGCAGCTTACGGCGGGAAACTCTGTTGACCGCCTTTGAAAAATTGATACATATAACATCGATTTGCATGCAGGCATCTACAGCGGTACACAAGTGATGTATAGTTTCAATCAGTTGTGTGACTGTTAAAAGGCCACCGCGAAATCAATGCTGAAAAAAGCATAATAATTCATTTTGTTCAAAAAATTGCTGAATACTTTTTGCCACTATATGTTCAATATTTTGCAACATACCGACGTGAGTGAGAAAGGCCCAAAGTTGTTCAATGTTGTACTATCACCACCTTAAAAATTGGGACAACAATTATTCTACCTCAATCTTGAGATAATGAGTGGCATTTTAAATATTTCCCGAAAATAATCACTAGGTAGTACGAGAGCCACTCCGCCAATTGTTGCAAAAATTGATTCGATATACCATCAGGTCTATATGACGTTTTGATATCTAAAAGAAGTAGTTGATTGAATAGACCTTCTTGGTTAATTTTTATATCATCTTCCTGAAGTGTCACTGTAGCACCCGATTACATTTCCTCGTTGTCACCCTGATTCTTACAGAAAACTGATTGAAAAGTTTGATTGAGTCTTTCAGCTATATCTGTCTTTTCTGTGGATACTTCTTCTCCATTTACAATAAAAACAATTCCCTCATTTGCTTCCTTAACAAACAGCCAAAACTTACGTGGTGCGTTCTCTAGAAAGTTAGTGAGTGCGTTGTTGAAAATTGTTGGTTGAATTGCGCTATATTTCCGCTTTCAAGTTTTTTTAGCACATAATATTCTGTCGAGGCCTTAAAAGTTCTGAGCAGTCTTTTTAGTTTACGCTTCAAGCGAATTAGTTTCCTACTTTTCATGAATTTCTTCGTTTTGTCTATTTTAACGCGAGTGGGTATGAAGTTGTCTGAACAGTAACCTACAATTTTTTCAAAACGTTTCCAGAGCTGTTCAACGGACTCAAGTTATGATGCCTTCTGAAATTCGCCAAGCGACATTTCTTAAAAGTCCAGGATTGCCGTATCATCAGCACGATCGTAATTTTTAATATGTGCATACACACTGACCCGCAGGTCGCGGGTTCGATTCCCGGCTGTGGCGGCTGCATTTTCGATAGAGGCGGAAATGTTGTAGGCCCGTGTACTGAGATTTGGGTGCACGTTAAAGAATGCGAAGTGTTCAAAATTTCCGGAGCCCTCCACTACGGCGTCTCTCATAATCAAATGGTGGTTTTGGGACGTCAAACCCCACAAATCAATCCATATGTGCATACACATGACGCTTTGCTCGAAATCCAGTATCAAAAAATACATCAACCGCAACCATTCTGTGATCGGATATGCCGTCTTCAACTGATACGGCATAATAAGTCACCCTACTTGATATGAAAACGAAGTCTAACAATGACTGTGACGTAGGGGTAACTCGTGCATAATCTTTTAGGATTTGTGTGAGGTTATGAGAAAACATCAGCTCCATTAACCTATCAGCACTACGGGTTTCCGCATGACCAGTTGAAAAGCTTACCCAATTTATATGTGCTAAATTATCACCAGCCGTTATCAGCCTCGTGTTTTCATTTACATGATCACACAAAAACATATTTAATTCTAAAAACTTGGGTGGACTTCCGAGTGGTCTGTAGACGGCTCCAATGAGATGCGTATAATTAGCGTAATTCACCATGCACCACACTGTTTCTGGCAACTGGCAATGTACTGTTATTGCTGCTAAGTTGCTTTTATTTATCACCTCCGCACCGCCATCTCAGGTGTCCCTGTCCCGCCGAAAAATCTTGTATACTAGCGGTAGGATGCACTTATTCGTTAGAGCTTTATTCAACCATGTCTCCGTTAAGACAACAACATGGGGGCTATGTGTAATCAAAAAAATTTCTAAATCTGTTACTTTATTCCCAATGCTTCGCGCATTCAGTGAAAGAATTCTCAGCTATGAACGCGCTGTCTCGGATAATTTTATGCCACTTCCATCTGTCAGTTTTGACACATTCGAGCTGCTATGAGCGGAAGTTGCAGAGCTGTGGTTACGTCCCTTTTCATCTTTTGGTTGCTTGCATTGACTACGAGTATTTCGTGTCTGATCCCACTGATAAAGTTCACCATTCACTTTAAGCTTGTCATGAATCAACTTCACTTTTGTTCCTTTTGCCCTTTTGGTTTTGCAGCTTTGCTATACCTTTTTCCTAGCGTAGGCAGTTTTCTTTGCGTGATCATTGCTGACACTAATAGTAGTCCTCTTCAATTTTTTGCAGATTTTTAGCCCACTTTCTTTTTCGCGGTGATCGTAAAAATTAATGATGAACGGTCTTGAGCTATTTGGTTTTTGCTTGCCGAGCCGGGGAATTCGGTCAACTGATTTTACTTTAATACCCAATTTTGCGTCAAAAAGTTTATGAAGAACAGTTTCCGTCAAGTCTGACCCGGTTTCACCAGAATCTTCCGGTAGGCCGAAAACGAGTAGTTTAGTCTACTCCTGTTTTCGTAGTCCATTTGTTTCTGTTTTTGTTGCCTAACTATAGTTTCTAGACAGCTAATTCGCTCAATTATTTTCTCAATAACATTAAAATAGTCTGTCAACTTTTCAGTTTTGGTATTTAAATAGGATATTTCTTTCCTCATAGCATCTATCTTGGTTTCGGATGCTACCTGTTTTTCTAAGATTTGTTCCGACATCTCAGCAGTCCTTGGCTCCGGGTTTTCCTCAACATCACAAGACTTTAAAAGCATCAACACCACAGAACAGCAATCAATGACACAAGCAATACAAATGTGATGGCTCGGCAATACTAACAAAAGCCGATTGTCACTGCTATAACATGCTGTATTAGAGAAGTAACGAACCTGCATAAACAGCGATGCTGACTTAGACATGTTGCCTGCAGGCTATGTGCCGTGCCCTCTGAGGGTTCCTTGGTTGGGCTGCTCCTTTTCTAGCCGAGATGTTGATGACATCACTGATGATAGACGAGTCGTCCAGGTGCTGCTCTCAGAGTCCTGATAAGTTCCGTTGAAATGCAGCCAATTTGTTCCACCAGTTGACACTAATGATGATTGACCCACTCATTTGTTGCTCACAATTACCTGATGAGACTCATGGGAAGGTAGCCAGAATGTGCCGCTCGTAGTTGTCACTCCCATAATCCACAAAAATGCCTGCATAAACAGCAATGCCGACTTCGACATGTTGCCTGCAGGCCATGTGCCGGGCCCTATGCACAGTCGTGCGTTGTCAGAAGGTCGCCGCTTGATGGAGCGTTCGGCAACGATGTTGGGAGGCGTCTTCTTGGCGGAGCACGTTGCTGGCGAAAAGACGCGTGCCGCTAGGCACTCCTGGCACACCCCGTCTCCTTAGGCCTCTGTGTCGTTGACGTAGCAGACAGGTATCTGCGAGCCCGGGCTCGTTGAAGATCGGCGGCGTGACACTGACCGGTCCCGGCCACTCGCCCGCCAGCGGGACGCCCTGAGCACAAGGACGTTCGCTCGGCGAGGTCGACACTCGAGTGGTTCTCGACGCGTTACAGTCTTGAGTCTGGACCCAGGCTGCCTCGATCATCCACCGTCTTTTTCTTCCCTGCGTGTTCTTGTTCATTATGGCGTCCCCGCGTGCACTTCTTCCTTCTCTGCCTTCTTCCAGCTTTTCACTTTTGGCCTCTCACTCATTCATTCTCTTGTCTTGCTCTTCTTTCTTCATCTGGAATCCTTGGCATATGTTAAAGATGACTACATGCTACGCTCATAGCACGCTCGCAGCCGTTGCGCTAGCTCCACTTACACCAAATTTGCTATCAGGTGATGTGTATGGACGACGAAGGTAATTGACAAAGCTAAACATGGTAATCATGATATTTGTGTCATATGTGAAACATGAATACATGCTACGCTCATGGCGTGCTCGCGACCATCTCGCTAGTTCCGCTTATACCAAATTGGGTATCACTTGACGTGAATAGGTGACGAAGGTAAATGACATGTCCAAACATGATAATCATGACATGGAAGTCATGTACGGCATAATTTATTTCCTCCTCGTGATGTTATTCTGGCATACAAGTGACATATCAACTTTCCTCATTCGTGCTTTGCATAACATCGAATCCCACAAAAGGTGGGCTCTTTCAATTTTTCCTTCTGCTCTCCGCTTAGAAGGCTGGTCTCGTTAGCACCACCAGCGTGCTTCCTTTCCTTTTACTCTCTGCCAATGGAACTATCTTGATAGGGCACTCTCGATTCTCCCAATGAAACTTCTATGGCACTTATCTCGCGCTCTCGAACACCCGTTTTGGCTAGTGCCAGTCGCAGTTGGTACTCAAGCTGCTGTTTTTTCGAGCATAAGTTTCAAGCGGTAATGCATGTCTTACGAAATAAATGTTTGGGAAGCAGGCTTTAAGAGTCGTGTGAGAGACGCTGGCTAGGGCAGCAAGCAAGTGGACGCAACTTGCACGGCACACAAACATATATTCCAACTGAAAAGAGCACACACGAGATTTAAACAAAAGCATAGCGCTACAGTGAACATGAGAAGCATCTTTAAACACTGTTCAAAGAAGCGCCACGCCCACGCTATGGGCCTTGACTCAATGGTCGTGGCTGCGTCACAGATCGTGGACGCTGTCGGGCAAGAAGGGCCCGGAGAGATGTCGCTGGTGCTGCGTCCGCTGGGCGCCAGAGCAGAACAGGTACCCTGTACGGAGTTATTCGGGCGTTTACGTCCGAATAGGTACCTCCAGCAATGACCCCTCCCGAACGCTGACGCCTGGCCAGGCCAATGCGTCTTCTTCTCTAGAGCTTTTAGCTCCATCTTCCCGCACAAAGTGTCCTGTTTTTTAGGGGCGAAGCTCCTTAAAGCGGCACCCGTTCATCCATCGTAGTCGTAGACGTAGTCGTAGTCGTAGTGTGTAACCAGTGTTGCATTTTGACCTGCAAGGTGGTGCCGGTGGGAGATTTCTCCTGTGCTTTGCTGAACAATAAAAAGTTCACGGCATGCGCGTTAGCTAAAAGCCGAATGCTCGTGTCTCTCATTCCCTATTAGCAGCCATTTGGGATGTACATTGAGCACTATTTGACAAGAAAGGGTTGCTACGTTATACTCGCTGGGTGTAACCACCTTAGTTTTAGAAATGTTTAGCGAGCGTCGAGCCGCAGTGCCATGAATACAATGAACTAGTATATACCATGAACTCGAGGTGGTTAAAGGTGGGAAGTAGATACGAAGCACAAGCCATAAGAAAGTGTGCGTGTGCGACCTCTCGTTTTGTCCTTGGAATGTCCGCTGAATGGCGGTACTTCAATGTGGGGAATATATGATGAAAAGATGCGAGATGGTGGTACTTGGAGTGTTGAATAGTTGGACGAATGGACACACAGACAGATGCATGGATGGACGCATGAGCGGACGCAAGGGCGGATGCATGGATGACCGCAGGGACGGATGGAAGCAAGAACGAATGGACGGACGAATGCTTTGCCCCACTTTCCATCATTCACTCCATGGATATGCTGCCTTTTTTTTCTTTTGCGAATGCCACGTGGGCATCTGCAGCGAGGCTACGCTGAAGATGGATGCACGTGCTTGGGTGTTTTGCTGGCGCTCCATTGTCTTCTTAGAGGCGTCGGGGGACTCTATCACACCATGCCTTGCTTTAGATCTGCACGTATTCTTGCCTCGGGGTTGGCATGCTTTGCTTCTTATTTGGCACGTTCTACCTCTCGCTCGGCGCGCCTTGCCTCTATTTTGGCAGGTTCTAACTAACGTCACTTTTCCGCCTTGTTATCCCACTCTTTCTGAACACGGTCTATGTCTTCTGCACTCACCTTTAGACCTTGTTCCTTGTTGAGCTTTCGCTCGCGAATGTCTCGCAGTATCTTTAACCAGTTGATCTCCTCAACCCCCGACAATAACGTGACTGGGCCGCACAAGGAAAACATTTTGGCGCAGGCTCACCAAATAAATGTCAGCAACTTATCTCGGGAGCTCTAGTGAAGAATGAATTTGAGAGAGAGACGCGAAACGTGATGCGTGGTAAGGTAAACACACTTTACCCCCCAAAAATGGACAAGAACAACATACAGTGTTTGTGTTAAACAACACTCAATAACGCTCACAAGCTAAGTGAACGGGGTGTCGCATTATCCTTTCAGGACAAGGTCGCCTTCGGAAGTCTCGTGAGCTGGTGGTTACTCGCTTAATTTTAGCCTGTTCAAATTTTCGGCATTCTGATATGATGGAGTCGACAGTGGGGCAGTTTTTACACATTAGTATGTTGAAAGCATCATCAGCGATGTCTTTCAACACGTTGCTGATCTTGTCCGCCTCCGTCATGTCAGTTTTCCGGCGTAGTGCCAGTACTTCTTCGATGTACGCGACGTACGACTGTCGATGATTGAACACGTGACGATAGTTCGTGCATGGCTGCCATTTTACGTTCAACTGACCAACCGAACAAGTCGCGAAGCTTCTGCTTGCACACGTCCCAGCTGGTTCATTCTTCTTCATGCGTCTCATATCAGGCGTGTGCCCTACACCGTAAGTAGAAAAGAATATTTGCCAGCATAAGCGTCTCATCCCACCAGTAGTCCTTGCTGACGCACTCAAATGATACATCCGATTCTTCGACGTCCATGCTGTCTCTGCCAAAAACCGTGCCAGGGTCGAGAAGATTTGGGAAATCACAGGTGACGGAGCCGGCGCGGACTGTGAGGCCTGAGTGCCAGTTTCAGGCATCACTACTGGACAAAGGCGGCGCCCGCTGCGGAGTTCCGCAGCGGGGTTGTGTGATGACCCTGCACTTTCCACCAAAAAGATGTTACGGGGAACATTTATTCGCTGACAGTGGGTCCTGCTAACGCCGTACAAAGCGCACAGCACTTCAGGACAACTGAGAAGCTCGGGAGTTCCACCCACAACAAACACTGTCATCTTCCTCCTTTTGAGCGTCATTTGAGTGGTTGTGCCAGAGTGACAGTTCCACACACGTATTAGTATCTTAACACACGTACGAAGGCTCACACTGTAACGTGCTTAAGCGTGGCATATCATACTTTGGAACTGTGTCTGGCTTTTACCCACGAGAGTTGTGATGCGGGTTTGTTGATAATTACTGAAGATGGCTTTTACCACTGAAACAGACCTCCGCCTAGTGAAAATTGTCGTCGTTATAGACTCCGGCAAGATCTGTCCCGGTGGGTACAAGTATGACCACTGCTGCTGCATAAATCCCGTCACCGAGTCAACTCCAAACGCTCGCGTCTGACATTCCTTCCCAAAATCTGACAGAGTGCCAACGCCTTGACAAACACCGACACACGTTTTTTCGCATGCAGACATTATTCATTGTAAAAGTGCACTGGAACAATAATGTTATAGCAGCTCCACTTAGTTTATAAATTTTGTCAGCGCGAAGTGATGAAAAAAGGGTGAGTAAGCTGTTGCACAAACATTTTTGAGGAAAAAATTAAACGCACCCTCCCCCTCAAACCCCTGGCTATGCCACATATCTATACGCATTCGAACACGCGCGCGGTCACGCGTACGTATAGCATGCGTGTATGTTCATGCGTGTATGCAGGATGTCCGTACAGTCGCAACTTTCGTAGTGTGCATGTAAATTACCTGCTTTGAATAGCATCTACTGCCAACACGAAGAAGCGAGTGTTCGGATTCGCACGACCCCATTCATTAGTAACCTAATAACATAGATCGGCGAATGAAAGGAGCACGATAAAACGTACGATTTGCCTTATCTGAAGATACACTGGCCCAAGCATACCTCTGTTCCATAATAGAGTGAACGATGCGTAATTAGCTTATGACTGGACAAGGAAACTCAATGGGATACATGTGACAAGCAGCACGAGTCGCAGCGTATAGTTACCTCAAAAATTGTTAAGACCTCCTCTGTAGCAGCACAAAACTACTAGCCCCTTCGGGAGAGGCCCGCTCCACATCAGAAGCTGTCTTCAATCTCGGGCTCGCTGACTGGTTGTTCAGCTTGAAGTAAATGTGGTGTGATTCGCCGAATAGGCTCGACGTGCAATGAATAGGCTCGACGAGTACAAATTGTCTCCGTGCGTGCAAGCCGAATAGGCTTGCACGCACGGAGACACAATTTGTGCTCTTTGGCTGGTAAGATCGTTCATACCGATATATCACGTGGTCCACGTCCAGCACCATTTCGCCTTCGACGAAGCACCTTGACGCGAAGCCACAATCAAGAAACGTCAAAACAGCGCAAAGTGAAACCACAGTGAAAGTGACGTGTCGACCCCGTTAGGCGCAACCATCTTTGTTTTTTTACTAGTGTTGCCAGCACACGATGTGGTTTCTCGAGTGGCAAACCTAACAGGATACAACGCTGGTGTATCGACGCCGCTTGGCCTGATGTGCGACTGATAGCGGTGCTGTCACAGCGGGCATTCACGTGTTTTCTAGTCCCGGCGCTGTATAGCATCCATCATAGTGGTGGAACTCCACAAAGAAACAGCTCAATTAGTTATCTTCTGTGTTCTGGCTAGCGAGACTATTCAAAGAACTACGGGCGTAAACTTTGAGTGCTCCTGTTAAAAGCACAGCGCTTTGTTACCAAAAACTGCTGCCGCTGGTCTCCGAGGCGAGTGCTATGCAATGGCTAAGTACAGCTCTATGCCTCTGCACGATTACCCACCCATGAAGTAGGCGTTAACGTTCACAACTATCTTAACGACCCGAAGCTGAGGTCGATAGTGGCGATCAGAATAAGAAAGCGGTCCACGCATCCACCATGTACAGCAAGCACTTCGCTGAAAGTGACTTCTGCTATATCCATCATACAACTTCATAAATGCACAAGAATGGTGATGTGGGCTTGTTGGTGAAATATTTGAAAGAAATTTATGTAGCGCGAGGCTTCATAAATGCATTCGAAAACACTCGTTGCTGTGATCACTTTACCATAGCGAGACTCTTCATCCTACAAAGTTCCTGTTTGAAGCAAAATATCCACGTACACGAGCAGTGGCTTCTGCAGCACAGCGTAGTCCCAGTTGTGACGTCAGAGCGCCATTACATGATCTAGAGGCCAATAGCGGCAAAACACTCATTTACGTTGTGTATTCTCTTATGTGTCTCAAGATACGTTTCTCAACTACACATCTCAAGAAGTCAAGAGATACGATTCACCTTCTCTTTATACCGATTCCTGAAACCGAGGGGTCAATCATTTTTTTTTCATAACTGTGAAAGAAAATAGCTGTGTGTTGTTTACAAAAATGCCAGTGTATGTCCGAACTGCCACTGCGTCATCTCTCTGTAGGTTCGGCTTCTAAGGCGTATCTGCAATAAAAAAAAAACCTTGCCATAGTCTTTCACTTTTTTTTCATGCGGTGCTCAGTGCGCACCGCTTGCAGTGGCGGAAGGCCAGGTGCAAGTTCTGCGCGTGGTGGTTCTGCTATTGCTGCATCTCCAGCATAAACTGTTTTTATGTACTTCGTTTTTTACTACTTCGTTACGTATATTTTCGTTATTTTCAATTTCTTACGTTCTGTCAAAACAAAACATAAAATGGCTATTCTGCACACAGAAACATACAACATGCTCATGAACACTACAATAAAAAGGCATTTTTTACTCTGAAACGTTATCTTTGAGCTTCAAATAGAAATTATGATACAAGGACAATCTTCGTAGAGACGAATAACGTATACTGTAACAGCCTTCATTATGAAGCGACGCTAAGCATGCTAGCGCACACAGCCCCTCAACGTACGCTGAGATACATTGCCGTCTGAAAAACAAATAATATCAGGCCGTCGGTATTTGGCTATAAATTTCAGAAATTTTGACAAGAGTGGGAGAGAACAAGCTTAGCACTTTAACTTGCGGTGTACAACCTTTTTTATTATCATTTGAAAGCATTTCTTATAATTTGTTGTCCTTTTTGAAGGGACGATAAGTTATAGCGCCTGGTAGACAGAGAAAGAAAGAGTCATTGTGAAAAAGAAGAGATTAAAAGGTTCCTATGATCTACTACCCACTGCGGCGGCGTGGTTCAGCGCATTTAGGGATGAAGACGGGGAGGCAAAGAACATACAAATGGTAAGAAATTCTACATGTAAGGAGACACTAGCATGGTCAAATTGAAGCTCATAATCAAAGACTGCTTACCCATACTGGTGCTCACTGGAAACATATATAGTGCGCGAATGTCGCGCTTGCCAGGAAGATCTAGATGCACGTCTCAGATTTATTTATGCACAGTGCAATGTCTATTGAAACACAACAAGAATAGGCAGAGCGGTGTCATTCATAGCTCATACATGTGTTGTTAGATTGATCAGAAAGCTTTTTAACACGACCTTCTCAACATTACGTGCTCTTATAAGTGAGCCATTATATGCCTGACGAGGCGAAAACTCACCCGGCCATCTTGGAAGTCCAATGACCGCTGGACGTGGGCCAGGTGGAGGTGCTGGACGTCGTGATTTCGGTGCTGGTGGAACACCAGCATGAATATATTTTTTCAGATACAAGGTTTTCAACAAGAAACTACTATCGCAAGCAGCATGGCAAGCATGTAGCTGATTAGCAAACACTGCTTACATGTACTAGTGGTTTCTCGAAACACACATTGGGCGCGAGGATGTCCCTTGCCAGATAAATTCACCGGCAGGTCACACATTTATTTAGGCACAGTCCAATACTCATTGAAACAGAACAAGACTCTGCATAGATGGGTCATGCATAGCTGATACCTCTGTTGTTAGGTTGGTCATGGAGTTCACGACCTTCTCAACTTCGCATGTTCTTCAATGTGAACAAGTAGACATCTGGCGAGCTTAAAAATTTACCCAGCACTCTCGGACCCCTCCTCCCCCCATGGCAGCTGGAGGTAGGACTGGTAGAGGTGCCAGACGTGGTGTTGCTGGCGCTCGTGAAAAACCTCTATGAAATTGATTTATCAGATAAATTGTCACACGTGCTGAACACAAAGCTTCCAACACAAAACGCAAGAAAGATAGCTCATCAGCAGAGACTGCTTACAAGTAATAATGGTTACTTTCAACACATATTCGGCACGAGATTGCACTTGTCAGAAACTTAGCTGCAGGTTACACACTTATTTTTAAACAGTGCAAAGCGTATTCAAACGGGACAAGAATATGAATAGCTGTGTTGGCGTAGCTCACACCTGTGCCGTTAGATGGATGATCAAGCTTTTTACACAAGAACTTCGCAACTTTGCCTGTTCTTCTATGTTGGCAAGCAGACATTTGACGACCTGCAAAAACTCACCCGGTGGTTTTGGGCCCCCCATGACAGCAAGAGGTGGGCCAGGTGTAGGTGATGGGCGTGGTGGTCCCGGTACTTGAGCAACACCTGTTTGACAATGATTTATGTCAAATATAAAGTTTTCCACATGAAACTGCTAATAGAAAAAGAGCGTGCCATGGGAAGGAGGTGTCTGATCAACAAACACTGCTTAGAAATAATATTGGTTACTCTAAACACATATTGGGCGTGACAGTGTAGCCTGCCAGGAAGATCTTGCTGCAGGTCACAGATCTATTGGTTCGTGGTGCAATTTTTAGCGAAGCAGGACAATAGTATGCGTAGCTGTATCATGAATAGCCTATATCTGTAAGTCATGTATGATGATGACGCTTTTTACCAGCACCTTTGCAACGTTTCAAGTTCTTCTAGTGAGCAAGTAGATAACCAGCGAGCCAGAAAACTCACCCTGCAGTCTTCCGCCCCCCATGGCAGCTGGAGGTGGACCAAGCTGAAAAGCTCGACGCGGTAGTCCCGGTGCTAGTGGAATACCTGCATGACAATTATTTGTCTGATACATTGTCACAAGTGTTGAACACGAAACTATTATTGCAAAAGGCGTAGTAATATGTCAAGAATTTATATAATCAGCAAAACTGATAAAAAGACTAGGGCTTGGTCGAAACACATACTTGGCATGGGAGTTTCATTTTCCAGGAAGATTTCGCAGTAGGTTACAAATTTAGTGTGCACAGTGCAAGATTCATTTAAAAAGACAAGATTATGCAAAGTTGTATCTTGCATAGCTCATACCTGTTTAGTCAGATTGATCAGAAAGCAGTTCTACACGACACTCTCAACTTCGCAGGTTGTTCTATTAGGCAAGTTTATATCTTATAAGCCGAAAAAGTCACCCGGAACTCTTGGGCCTTCCATGACATCAGTAAGTGGGCCAGGTGGAAGTGCTGGACGTGGTATTGCCGGTGGTGGTTGAACACCTGCGTAACAAAGATTAAGGCTAGTATAAGGTGTTGAACACCAAGTTGCTAATGCAAAAGGAAACGTGGCATAGCAAAAAGGCAGCTCAACAAAGACTGCATTCAAATACTAGTGGTTGTCCGGAAAACCTATTGGCCATGAGAGTGTCGCTTGCCAAAAAGATTTAGCTGAAGGTCACACATTCATTTATGCACAGCGCGAAGCATACTGAACCAGGACACCATGATGAATAGCGGTGTCAAGCACAATTATTTATGCACAGTGAAGTCTTTATTAGACCAGGACAAAAATATTAATACCCGCCTCAGGCATAGCTCACACCAGTGTTGTTAAGTAGATGATGAAAGTTTTTAACATGACCTTCTCAACACTGCGTGCTACGTAGGTGAAAAAGGAGACATCTTAAGACCCGGAAAAACTCGCCCGGTGGTGTTAGGCGCCCCATGACAGCAGGAAGTGGGCCAGGTGGAGGTGCTAGACGTGGTGGTTTTGGGTCTTGTGCAACACCTTGACCACAATGATTTGTCAGGTGTAAGGTTTTCAATACAAAACTGCTTCTCTAAAAGGAAATTAGCAAGGAAAAAAGATATATCATTAACAAAGACTGCTTAGAAATATTAGTGGTTACTCAGAACACATATTGGGCGGGACGGAGTCGTTTGCCAAGAGGATTTAGCCACAGGCCACATATTTATTTGTGCACAGTTTAATGTTGATGAAAGGCGCCCCCCTTCACAGAAGGAGGTGGAACAAGTTGAGGTGCTTGAGGTGGTAGTCCCGGTACCGGTACGAAAGCTGGACGACATTGATTTGTCATATATATTGTCACAGCTGCTGAATACGAAACTACTATTGTGAAAAGTGAAGTACCTTGGCAAGAAGGTAGCCAACGAGCAAAACTGCTATATGCACTAATTGTTGTTCGAAACACCTATTGATTATGATTGTGTCGCTTGCCAGGAAGATTTAACTGCCGGTCACACAGCTATTTGGGCAATGTGCAATCGTTATTGAAACAGTACAATTAGCTTTATCATGCATAGCTCATACCTGTTCTGTTAGATTGATCATGAAGCATTTTAACATGACACTCTGAACTGTGCATGTTCTTCTAATAAACATGCAGGCATATGAAGACCTGGAAAACTCACCCGGTGGTCTTAGGACCCCAATGATAGCTGGAGGTGGACCAAGTGAAGGGGCTTGAGATGGTAAATCCGGTGCTGGTGAAAGATCTGCATGACAATGATTCCTCAGATACATTGTCACAGGTGTTGAGCACGAAACTACTATTACAAAAGGCGAAGTTTCATGAAAAGAAGGTAGCTAATCAGCAAAACTTATTACAAATACAAGTGGCTGCTCTAGACACCTATATATTATGAGAGTGTCACTTAACAGCCAAATTTAGTCGCAGGTCTTATTTATTTGGACACAGAACAACCTTTACTAAAACACGACAAGAGATGCATAGATGTATCATCCATAGCTCAGACCTATTTTATTATACTGATCATGAAGCACTTTGTCACGACACTCTCAACATTATATTTGCCCCTAATGAACAAGTACATGGGTTTCTTGAAGGGCCACTTGGTACATGATACCGAAGAGAATAGTGCAAAAAACAGGACGGAGAAAGATTGAACACATGACAAAAGCGCTGACGAACAACTGTGCATACGTTTATTACACCTAGAATTATATAGCTGAAAGAAGTAAAGAGGAACAAAAAATCATCACGTGCACAATTAGAGTGAAAGGCAAAAAGTAATCTGCCACGTGTAGAAATGTACAAGCGAGCTACTCAAAAATTCTATCTCTTTTTCTGGGAGGGCGAGTGAAGGCTCACCGACGCACATGTTTCTATTGGTCTTGATAGAAAAAGCCTCGTTAATTTCAAGCTCTGTTTTGTTACGATATCTCAAGAGTAGCTTGCATTCATAAAAGAGCGGGCCCAGCCGCACAAGGAGCAATGAGCTGCCGAGGTGCTACTTGTTGAAGTCCTGAGAATATTTGCGTGCTCGCTTAGGCGGTCGTTCAAACTGTGACTGGTGTGTCTAGACCACAGGACAATGGAATTTCGTACACTACGCTAATCACACAATCAGCGTGCTGCGTCCTGTGTTTCTTGCTGCACGCATGCTCCATGGGGTTGTCATCATTCACTTTCTTGCAAAGGCGGCCTAGCTTAGGATAAGCCGAGAAAACACGTCTTACGCCTGCCTTGCCAACAATCTTTTTGGGCTCACAGCGTGTACGTAAGAGATGACAGAAATGTTCTAGTTTCCTGTGCTGGGTGTGTCCGGTTGTCAAAATTCAAACGTTCACTCAGTAGAATTGTCGCTAACACACTGACTAATTCGGTCGGGTTGCCGGCGCGTTTCAATCGCTCGACCTGGGTGCCAAAAGTTCTTTCCACTTGGTGAGGGCAAGACCTCTTCAGAGCACTTTCTTCTGAGAACACAAGGCAACTACACGTTCCCCAAGCTTTGTGTGTGCCAAATTGAATGGGCGAAGATGTTTCCGTGGCCTCGGCGCATGGTCCCAGCAGGTGTGCAGTCCACCAACATGATGCATGAGGTCTTGATTGATTGAATGCTATGTTGGAGCCCCAGAAAATCATCCACAAATCTGAAGGCCTTTAGTACACTGTGGACTGAAAGGGTGTCCTGCAGCTGCCTGCCAAGCCAAGTCAGAAGTAAATCGCTCAAAACGGGGGCAAGACAAGGCTCTTGTCTCCTGTCTCCTCTCTGTAGGTTCTTGTCTTGCCCCCGTTTTGAGCGTTTTGCTTCTTGCTAGCCTCGACAGGCAGCCGCAAGACGCCCTTTGAAGCCACAGTGTACTAAATTTGAGATTGCTGTATGATTTCCTGGTACTTTTCAGGCTTGACAGTTCAATAGATGAAGAATCGCAGGAAATATTTGGCGTGTTTGCGGCCATTCTCCACACTTCAACATTAACCAATGTGCTCACCAGTGACGACTGCTAAAGATTTTTAGACCTGGTGCTGTATGTTGGTTGAATGCACGCTTGCTGGTACTATGCGCCGAGGCCTCAGAAGGGCCTTCCTTCGTTCAATTTGGCGCATCCGAAGTTTCGGAAACGCGGAGTTGCCTTAGGTGTTTACAGGAGGGCTCTAAAGAAGTCTTGTTCTCACCAAGTGCAAAGAACCTTTAGCGCCAAGGTCGACCCTGCTGACTACCCTCGCTGGCTACCCCACTAAAGGCGCTGGCTACCCGACTGAATTACTCAGTGCCTTGGCAAAATGTTTACTGAGCGAGCTTTCGAAAGAAGGCATCAGGACACGACGAACACAGGAAACAAAGAAAGCTTCTCTCATCCCTTATGTACGTGGTGTCAGCCATGCGCTCAAGAAGATTGTTGGCGAGGCAGGCGCAAGACTTGTTTTCTCCGCTCCTCGTAAGATAGGCCGCCTTTGCAAGAAAGTGAATGATGACAACTCCGAGAAGCATGGATGCATCAAGAAACACAGGACGCAGTATTTTGAGTGTGTGAGCGACGTGATGTACGACATTGAATTGTCCTGTGGTCTGTCCTATGCTGGACACACCGGTCGCTGTTTGAACGACCACCTGAGAAAGCGCGCAAAAAATCTCTGGACTTTAACAAGTAGCACCTCGGCAGCCCATTGCTCCTTGTGCGGCTGCGCCCTACTATTTTATGAATGCAAGCTACTCTCAAGTTATTGTAACAAGGCAGAGCGCGAAACTAAAGAGGCTTTTCCCATCAAGACCAAAGAGAACATATGCACCAGTGAGCCTTCCCTCGCCCTCCTTGAAGATGAGATAATGTTTTTGAGTATAACCCTTTCAGCGATATATTCCCAGTTGTAATAAACTTGTACACAGTTGTTCAGCAGCGCTTGTGTCATGCGTTCATTCTTTTTTATTCCAGTTTTTTTGCGCTGTTCTCCTCAGCAGCAAATAGATATCTGACTAGCCGAAAAAGTCACCCCGCAGTCTTGGGCTCCCCATGAAAGCGGGTGGTAGATCAAGGGAAGGTGCTAGACGTAGTGGTCCCGGTGCTGGTTGAACTACTGCATGACAAGAATTTTTCCGATACATTGTACCAGGTGTTCATCACAAAACTGCTAATTCAAAAGCAAAAGTACCGAGACAGGGAGGTTGCTAATATGCAATGACTGCTTACAACTACTAGTGGTTGTTCGGACCAGATATTGGCCATGAGAGTGTCCCTTGCCAGAAATACTTATTTGCCGGTCACACATTTATTTATGCACAGTTCAAAGTGCATTGAAACAGGACGAGATTATGACTAGCTGTGTCTGACATAGCTCATACCTGTGTTGTTGGATGATGAAACTTTTTAACATGACCTTCTCAACTTTGATTGTTCTTCTCGAAAAGCAGGCAAACCTCTTATGACCTAGAAAAACTCACCCGGCGGCCTTTGGCCTCGCATTAAAGAAAGAGGTGGCCCAGGGAAAGGTGCTGGACGTGGTGGTCCTGCTGCTGGTGCAACACCTGCAAAGAAATCATTTATGTCACATATAAGTTGTTCAACATGCAATTGCTCAGACAAAGGAGAGTAACATGGAAAGATGGTAGCTCATGCAGGAAAGATTGCTTACATATACTCGCGGTATGTGTAAGCAATCTGGACTTTGAAAAAAGCATTCGATGAAGCATCGCACATTCTTCTCATGCATAAAGTCTCGAACCTACACCTACACCCCAACACATTCAACTGGATAGGTGAATTTTCAACCGATCGCCTTCAATTTCTTTCCGCCAGCTCATCTTCCGCCTCTCTATTCCCTGTTTTATCTTGTGTGCCGTAAGGCTCCGTACTTGGACCGCTAGTCTTTCGTATATATAATAATGACCCTCCAGATAATGTATCATCAAATATAACCCTTTTTGTGGATGGCTGTGTTCAGTATCGTCGAATAACGAACTCCATAGACTCGTCCTCTCTCCAGCATGCTCTCCTAAAATTCCAAACACGATGCAGCCGATGGCACATGTCTCTCAACGTAAGTAAGGTTCTGTCACGTATCTTTTCATCGCCGCCGTAACTATGTCGCATCTTCGCACTCCCTCAACAACAACACCTTGACTCAATGCCAGACACTTGAATACCGAGGAGTACATATATCTAGCAATTTGTCCTTGACCCATCATATACTCCAACTAACCGATTCCAGCAATCGCTTGTTACGTTATCTACGCCATAACGTGCTATCAGCATGCCCTACAGTCGAAATGCTTGAATATAAAACGTTGTAACGATAAAAACTAAAATATGACTTTACTATCTATGACTACCACCAAGTTAACATAGCTAGTTCTCTTGAATTGTTCCAAAGCCATGCTGCGAGGTTTATTCTCTCTGATTACTCCTAGAAGACAAGTGTATCAACCCTCAAATTCTAGCTATGCATCCCCTCACTTTCTTCTTGCTGCTAGGCTGCTCACCTAATCTTATTTTTTTAGGTTATTTCATTCACTGCCTCCAGGAAACCAAGTTATTCCGGCACATCGTTCCTCTCGTCACTCTCACCAAAAAGCTGTGTATCAGCGACTTGCACACACGACCACCCATCAACATTCATTTTTTTCTGCACACTGCCGGAGAATGGAATGCCGTCATTACATATCGCCCTCATCACTGACATTGCTCAATTCAAAGCTTCCGTGGAAGACCATCTTTCAAGTCATAACATATAACCTGACCCTTCAGTTTTTTCTGCTCGCCAACCACTCATGTAAGGTCCCATGTGGGACCTTTTAAATATTATGAATTAATAATTGGTCATTCAAAACACATATTGGGTATGAGAGTGCCGTTTGCCAGCAAGGTTTATCTGCACGTTCACACATTTGGTTATGCAAGGTGCAATGTTACTTCAAAAGAGACAGGATTATGCATAACTGTGTAATTTTTAGATCATACTGGTGTTGTAAGATTGATCAGGAAGCTCTTTACCACCCAACGTTTTCTACATTTCCTGTTCTTACTCTTTTCACCACTGTGGCTCAGCACTACCAAAGCTGCAGTAGGAGCTGGAAAACAACAGGCTTGCGCAGCGAAACAAGGTTCCAGATTCAGTAAGCACCTTAAAAAACAGGGTAAGCTAAAATTGGTGTTTGTTCAGTGTGTGTTAGCCACATGGTTACGTGAAACAATTCTTATTCGCAATTATTTTCTACGCATCACATTGTTTGTGTCAGTTACTTTCGGTAACTGTGTTTTCAAATGAACATGGCAGCGACTGTACGCTTCGATCTAAGCTTGCTCTTGCTGCACTGTAAGCAAAAGCAAACCAACATGGAAGATTCTCCAGTAAATAAGCTCCCCGAACTCCCCTGCCCCAATTATTTACTTCCTGCTACGGAGTTAACTCAGCACGTGTTGTCGTAAAACACCCCCTGCTTATTGACAAAGTTTAGGAATGACTTGACCTTGTTAAACTCCCTACGAACTTTCAGGTCACGTGGTTACAAACTCCCTATGGGACATTTAACAATCCTTTTTGTTCGTCACGTGCATGCGTGTGTGTGTTTGTGTGTATGCATGGGCATCGTTCAACCATTGGTGTGAAACGCCAGCGTTTTGTGTGGCTGACCGTGTGGGCATCTGTCAACAGTAGTAGTAGTAGAAAACTTTATTATGTACATAATTCAGACAGGCTAGAACTCCAGTGCCCCGGTAAATATAGAGGGTGAAGAGCGAAGTCTGTCCGGCAGGGTGGTGCCCGTATTCCAGGGCCCCACTGGCACGAGCCATCCGTTCAGCTCTGTGGCTCAGTCACTGCTGATCCACCAGGGCTGGGCTAGACAGCAGCGCCTCCCATTCCTCCCATGTGCCATTGGAGTCATGTTCTTCATCGTGCTCTGTGCACTCCCTCGTTGTGTGAAAGAGTGTTGGGGTGGCTCCACACCACGGGCATATATCTCTGTACGCCGTGGGGTAGACCAGCTAAAGAGTGTGCAGAGTTATGTAAGTGTCAGTCTGTATTCTTCTTAGCGCGGTTGCCTCCGCAGCGCTGAGCTTGGTATGAGGACGTGGATACAGCTGCCTATTTCCTTTGTAGTACTTTAGAATCGTTGTGAAACAAGGGTCCAGGGGTGTAGGGCCATCAATTGCATTGTCTTGAGTGGCTCGGTGATTTGTGAAGCCTCGAGCCGCCTCGTCCGCGTGCAGGTTTGCGGTAACGCCCTTGTGCCCCGGTGCCCAAGTCACAGTCTGTAAGTATCTTACTGTGGGGTCTCATCCTGCCCCAACCAATATACGGAGCGCCTGTGCTCCAATTTTGCCCTTTAGATAGTTTCTGCAAGCTTTTTCGAATCTGTTATGATTGTTAATGGAGCGTTACGTGTCCGTCCCTCTTTTATTGTGAGTGCTATGGCAACCTCTTCTGCTTTTCTGCTTGTGTTGTCGAAGCCTGATCTATGGAAGCACAGGCAGTAATTTTCTATCTGTGGTCAATGACTAAACACACAGATATATTTGCATTGGTCTAATAAGGCGCGCCATCAGTGAAGCTGGCCGTGTTCAAAAATCTTGTCATTGTGTCAATGTAGTCAGCCCTTGCCTTCTCTCTCCCAGCATGCAGAGTAGGATCCATGTTGCTTGGTATTGGCAATATGGTGTACCATTCTCTAAGTTCGCTTGGTACTTCTTTAGTTTCTTGGTATTTTTGTAATACTGTATCACGTTCTAGTTTTGTTAGGACGGCTTTGCCCGTTGAAATCTGGATAAGGCGATTTTCTCACGCAAGTAGCTTGGCCTCGGGTAATTCTTCAATTGTGTTATGAAGACCAAGCGCCAGTAGCTTGTCGTTTAAAGTATTGCGCGGTAATTTTAGGGGTGTCTTGTAGGCCATTCTGATTATTTGGTTTGCTTTCTTTTCTCTTCCCTGTTCATAATTTGATACGGAAGCGAGTGTGTAATACGGCTCATGACGAGGCTTTTGAGCAATTTTAGTGTATCTTGTTCTCTCATGCCTTTACGATAGTTTGTTATTCGCGAGATTATGCGTGAGATCTGCTGTACAGATGTTTTGTGTTGAATAAGTGTATGCAGACATCTCCGATTAGCTTGAAGCCACATTCCTAGTATTCGTATGGTACATTTCTCCGGAATCATATTTCTGTAGATCTCGACTTCCAGCTTTTCATTCACGTTGATCCTCCGTGCTTTGGCCTTCGTGAAGCGAATGAGCTCTGACTTTCCGGCTGAGCACTGAAGACCCCGTATCGTTGCGTACTCTTCTATGGTGCTAGGTGCCTGTTGTAACTTATCTTCTTCCTCTGCTAGGCTGGCTGTGGTTACACATACCGTGATATCGTCTGCATATATCGCATGTTATAGACCGGCAATATCTTTGAGTTTTCCTGCAAGGCCTGTCAAGGTGACGTTGAAAAGTGTCGGTGAAACGACCACTCCTTGGGGTGTTCCTTTGTTTGGAGGCCGAATGATGGCGGATTCGTAATCTCCCAGCTTTATTGATGCAGTCCTGTGACTAAGAAAACTTTTGACGTAGTCGAACATTCGTTCTCCACAATTAGCTTTCTCCAGACATTCTAGTATTGCTTTGTGACTGGTGTTATCAAAGGCTCCCTTCATGTCAACTGCCATAACAACGTTTTCCCCAACCTTAGAGAGGTCCATTATTACTTGTTCTTTTAAAAGTAGAAGAAGAGCTTGCGTTGAAAGGTGTGGGCAAAAGCACAACATGGTTTCGGGCATGAGGGTGCTGTTCTCGAGATGGTTGAGGAGCCTGGTGTTCACCAGCTTTTCAAAGATTTTTCCTAAGCAGGACGTGAGCGGGATAGGTCTCATGTTCTCAATGGCAAGTTTTTTTCTTAGTTTAGGCACCATGGTCACAATCGTATGTTTCCATTCTGGTGAAACAGTTTCAGCGAGCCAATGTTTGTGTGTGTATTTTGTGAGGGCTTCAATGGCTTCGTCAATTAGGTTCCTGATCATACCAATAATGATTTTATCTGCACCCGCGGCTGGGTTCTTCTTGCTACTAACTATGGCTGCTCTTATCTCTGGGTCCGTAAAAGGCTTGTCTAAATCAGGTTGCCGTGATCCTTTATACCTTCCTTGATATGAAGGCGTCGCTCCGTCTTCCCCAAAGCATTTTTTATGCATGGCTTGAATGAGGACCTCTTTTGTACCAGGGTATAAAGCAGCAATCTTTCAACGGTTTTACTGTTTTCTCTCTTTGTCTTCGTGGGGTCTATTACGGCTTTCAGTATGTTCCATGTTTTGGCCGTACTGAGCGTTCCATTGAGTGAATCACAGAAATCGGCCAAATTAGTTGCAGCTAGTTGATTGCCGTATTCATCGGCGTGCTGGGTGATATCTTTGATTCTTTCTTTCAATTGATGGTTACAATTCTGTCTTTTCAGTCTTTTCGTAAGGCTTCTTCTTGCTTCCCAAAGCTGTAGCAGGTGTGAGTCGACCTCCGGGACATTGCTTGATTGCGTTATTTCTTTCTTGTACCTTTCTTTTTGACGCCTTATTTCATCACAGCAATCACTCAAGTTTGTTATATCTGAGGCAGTCAACCTTTGTTCCAGTGATTTTGTGAGCGCATGCCAATAAGTTATTTTTGCAGCGCCAATCTTTTTACGTATCTGATCTGTGTGTATAGTGGTGCATAATATTTAATGATCACTGCCTAGATTTTTTAGAGTGTTTTGCCATTCCACCCCTTGACAATTTTCGCACGTAGTTAGACCCGGAGTCGTGTCTCTGGAGTTACTGTTTCCTAGTCTTGTTGGCATTGCTGGATCCGTCAGGAAAGTCATACCTGTAATTTCTATTTGCTGGGCTATGCTTTTGCCTTTGGCATCCTGAGTGAGGTATCCCCAGCTTGGGTCTTTTATATCGAAGTACCCCACCACTATGTGCGTGTTCTGCTTCGCTAGTTTTGCTGCATCTTCGAATAGTTTGTCAAAAGTTGGTTTCCTTTGTTGAGGTGGGCTATAAATGTTGAGGATGAATATTCTTTTGTTTTTATTCTCTTTGCAGGCAACGAAATTATCAGAGCAGCAATTACTGATTGGTGCTTTGTGTGAACGTTTCAGCATATTTCGCACCGTTGAACCATGATGGATATCGGTCCAATTCCTCAACGAAACGCTGAGAATGCCGCGCTTCATAGAGCTGAGTTACAAAAAAAATTCAAAGAATAATTTAATGGTAATACAAGGAAGCTGTTACGATCGTCAGTAATTACTTCTCGAGTTTTATCGCCTAAGACTGTGAAGCGGTCTGAAGTAGGCTTCGCTCTACCACGACAGGAAAGCCGGCAGCCAGTGTGAGAGTTGTGCCGGCGACGCGCTCTCCTCAACTCCGTTGAAGGTGGCTTCTCGGAGTGTCACCGGTATTTCACCGGCTGCAACATCTAAGCGGTAGTAAGACCTCGTTATGCCATCGGTATTAAGCCGGTGCCGTAGAGAGCTTGCACTGTGCTCTGGCTGCCATGTCGATCTCTACGAGCTAACACCGACCACCGTTGAGGCAAGCAATGCGTTTCACAAAATATAAATGCTCCTACAACGAATAACAGTCTTCTGCGCCGTGCGACCACAGCTGTCAAAGAACTAACGCGAAGGCGAGCTCCGAAGGAGGTGGAGGCACACAAAAACCGCGTGCGGCATACATGCCCATGCAATGCATGCCAGCAACAGGAATTACGACTGCGAACCGTCTCCTTCGTTTAGGTCTATCGCTCCGTAGCTTAAACTGCGGGGATAGAGGATACCTATTTCTATGCAGGAGAAAAATAACGAGATGAAAACTGCACAGCAGCAAGCATTTCATGATCGCCAGCTGCCATTCATCGTATAACCGTGCCATACTCCTGAGTGAGGCCTATTCGTTGAACGCAGTAGCGGCGGTGTATCTCGGTTCATCGCTGGAGCTGCTGAACGTGCGTCTCAGTGAAGTGTTCATGCACGGCCGCTCCGGCTTTGTGTCCGATTCAGTGCATTTTATGGATTCACACGCAGTACTGCCAATACAAATTCAGCCCGTACGATAGAGCACCAACTGATAAATAACTGATTGATGATTGATGTGCTGGCTTTAACGTCCCAAAACCACCATATGACTATGATAGACACCGTAGTGGAGGGCTCCGGAAATTTCGACTACCTGGGGTTCTTTAACGTGCACCCAAATCTGAGCACACGGGCGTATAACATTTCCGCCTCCATCGAAAATGCAGCCGCCACAGCCTGGATTCGATCCCGCGGCCTGCGGGTCAGCAGAGGAGTACCTTAGCCACTAGACTACCGCGCCGGGACAACTGATAAATAACTAGCGCTAAAGGTAAAAAAAGTATTGAATATTAGGTGGGTTTATAACAGGTATGTGTGTTAAAGTGCGTATCAGGCCACCACAAATTTATAGCTGCGCTGTGCACGTTTATTGCCTAATTATCAGTAAAACAACGGTCCTTTCAGAAATACATGAGAGGTCAGAATATGGTGCCTATATATATCCAGAGACGGAAGCGTGGGTGTGCAGCGGGATCGGCAGGCTGTGGTGAGTGTGAGTGCTGTAATATTACGTGAACGTTTTGTGCGTGTTTGTATACTGTGACCAATATTGTGTGCTTCGAAGGTAATAAAATTTAAGTTACGCTTGCACATAATATGGCAGTGGACATGATTTGTTTCCCAGTGGATGTAAAAATTTACTCCCATACAGACCTGAAAAAGATCCCCGTTAGATGTCAATAAAAATTTTCCTACCAAACGCCCCCTACTGCTGAGGAGTAAATTGTTTACTCCTTCCGCACGGTGTTTATAGAACCTGCATTAGGCCATGCGAAAGAGAACAAGTCATTCACTCCCACCTCGGCTTGTTTTTTTTTGTACAGAGTACACGCCATCTGCACTGACAGCGGCAAAGAAATGGTGAAAGGAGTGGTCGTTTTATTTCGTCTTAATCTTAGGGTAAAGCATCAAGTATGATTTGTCGTTATTAGTGAGATATTCTGCTTGCTTACTCACATCTACTAAGCCTAACGTGCCGAGGCAGGGCTTCGTCTGCGTCATCAGCCCAAGAATGGTGTATGTTCAGCGGACGTGCAACATGGCTCAGCGTTTCGGGGACACTGGATCCTACTTCAGTGGAAAAAAAAGCGAGAAAACAAGCGTTCCAGTGGGAGACACGAAAGAACGCGTCTGCTGAAAAGCAATCGTAGGAGAGTTACGAACAGAGCATTATCGGAGAAAAACAGCCACCATATGAAGCTATGCGCTGGCTTGAGCGCCTAGCGATCTGCTGCAGAGCGGCAAACCAATAAACAATTGCGTCGGGCCAGTTCAAACCAAACTTCAATTTCCTGCTGTGGTTGCTGGCCTCAGTGTTGCTGTATATTTAAGCTAATAAACCAGTCATATAAGTTGCCAAGAGCTTGTATAGACAATAAGCCGATCAGACAACATGAATATGGTGACCAAACGACATGACGCGGATGTATGCATGTGGAGAGGCTAATCACCCTTCCTATTGGCCGAGGTGCCTTGTAGCCTCCACAGTACTGAAGGCAATTTCTGAAACATAATGCACGGGAGCAAGTAGACACCTCGCAAGATAAAAATTTTTGCAGATCTCTCGTGCCACTGGAATTCACGTTATGTTAAGCCAGCGGAGGGAAACATGCTGTAGAGACCATGTCATAGTTTTTCATTGATCGATACGTCACGAAATCATGCTTATTATTTGTGAAATTGCTGCATGCACGGACATATGTACAATAGTTGGAGATGTTACTTATGCAGTTGTTTGCACTTGTACAATGATGCCAACAGTACGATGATTGGTAGCAACACAGAAGCGATAAGCAGATATGACGCGCTGGACGCGCGAGGATGGTAGCCCTGGACACTGCTACGTATATTGTGAGGAACCGGTTCATTCAGCCAGGCGCGAGCTGAATCACACTGGTGATGATAGTTACAGATGAAGAAGATGTACAGGTGATGATGATATTAAAGAGAATAAAGAGTCAATTGCTTGTCGCGCTCACACTAATTACCCCACGCGGTGAAAGCAGCCGCCTGGTCGCTTGACAGTATTCTGAAATGCGGCTCACATAAGGCTTTAAACGAGATAGGTGCACTATCTCTGTTCTCGGCAACGATGATCAGGATTAGTGCGAAGAAGATAAACGCGATAATTGACAGGGGATGTCTGTTCGGCTACCGTGTACGGCCCAATAAAGCAACTGATGAATTTGTCGCATAAGCCGGGGACGCGTAGTGGAGTCCATAGAAGGACTTCGTCACCAGAGGAAAAACTCACAACACGGCGGGACGAGTCGTAGCGAGATTTTCGAGTGTCTTGAGAGAGGCCGGTGTTGACACGGGCCTGGTGACAGCAGTGTGCGAGACGAGATAGAAATTCTTCAGAGAAAGGAGCAGTCGAGAGTGCAGGGGCCGAAAGGAAAGAGACATCACAAGAGTGGAAGCTTGGGATAGTTGGTGCGTAGTCATATTTGCAAGATTGTTTGAGCGCGCGAACAAAGGAAGAAGGACAGGGTAGACAGAAAGAGCACTGTTTCTGTCTACCCTGTCCTTTTTTCTTTGTTCGCGCGCTGAAACAATCTTGCAAATATGAAAGAGACATCCTGAGCGAAACTCTGCGAGCAACCATGGACGAGAAAAAAATGGAGAAAAGCCGGTTTTGCGTTGAGCAGCCGTATTATAGGTGAATGTCACGAAGGGCAGAATTGGATCCCAGTTCGTGTGGTTGGGGTGAATATACATGGCGATCATGTCCGATAGGGTCCGATAAAACTGTTCAGTCAATTCGTCGGTCTGCGGGTGGTAGCTAAAAGTGGTCTTATGAACAGTGTTAAAGGCACGCAAAACTTGCTCGACAATGTAAGAGAGAAACACTTTGCCACGATCACTCAGGAGAATGCGTGGAGCTCCATGACGCAAAAAGGTGCAGCGAAGAAAGAAACCGGCGACCTCAGTGGCAGTCCCAGATGGTATAGAAGCTGTTTCTGCGTAGCGGGTAAGGTGGTCGACGGCCGTGACAATCTAGCGATTCCCATTGGATGATGTAGGAAGAGGGTCATACAAGTCAATTCCAGCGACTTCAAAAGGCGAGGTGGGACAAAGAAGAGGTTGCATTAAGCCAGCCGGAGCAGCTGTCGGTCGCTTCCGCCGTTGGCAATGGACACAGAAGGCGACGTACTTAGCGCTGGCTGAAGAGAGGCCAGGCCAAAAACAACGACTTCGTATTTTGTCGTAAGTCTTGTGATAGCCTAGATGAGCAGTGGTTGCATCAACATGAAAGGCTTCAGAACTTCGCGTTGCAGAGAACGTGGGATGACTGGTACCCACTTGTTGCCTTCGATGTGGTAAATGTAGTGGTATAAGGCACCACCGACAAGCTTAAATTGTTGAAGTTCTCGACGGAGTCTGGCGTTTGGAGGAGTAGTAGAGCCGGTCAAGCGGTCAACAATGGTGCGGCAGTATAAGCCGACACGTTGTTGTGAAACAAGAACGGATTTGGTGGCAGGTGATGAACTTAGCGCTGCGATTGGAGAGGTGCTGTCGTTTTGGAGTATCGATGGTGAGTGGCTTCCGCTGGGCAAAGAACAGCGCGATAGAGCATCAGCATCTTGATGCTTCTTCCCAGATCTGTAGGCGACATCGAAATCATACTCCTGCAAGGAAAGCGCCCAGCGACTGAAGTGACCCGATAAGTTTTTCAGCGATGAAAGCCAGCATAGGGAGTTATGGTCGGTCACGACGGTAAAATGACGGTCGTGAAGATATGGTCGGAATCTTTGCACTGCCCAAACAACAGCAAGGCACTCCTGCTCGGCGATAGTGTAGTTCTTTTCTGGAGCGGTAAGAGCACGACTTGCGGAAGCAACGACGCGTTCACGTGAGTTTTTGTCACGCTGCAAGAGTACAGCACCAAGACCATGACTACTTGCGTCGGTGTGAAGGATGGTGGGTGCGGTGGAATGGAAGTGGCACAGTACCGGATCGAACGTGAGGGCTTGCTTCAATGCCGTGAAAGTGCTTTCGCAGTCTTCAGACCAAATGAAGGGGACGTTCCTTGCGAGGAGTTGATGGAGCGGAGACGCAAGTTCCGCGAAGCCACGTATGAAGCACCGGAAGTAAGAAGATAACCCCAGAAAGCTGCGCAGGTCCTTTTGACGTAGTGGTCGAGGGAAATCGAGGACGGTGGCAAGCTTTTCGGGGTTCGGCCAAACTCCTTCTTTGCTGACGAGGTGGCCGATAACCTTGATTGTCTTGCTAGCAAAGGTACATTTCTTGGTATTAAGCTGTAGACCAGCTTTTGCAAGGCATGTGAGGACTTCATCAAGACGTTGTAGATGCTGCGAGAACGTGGATGGAAACGCTACTATGTCATCGAGATAGCACAGATGTTTTCCATTTCGAACCACGCAATACACCGTCTATCACGCGTTTGAAGGTGGCGGGTGCATACAGAGTCCAAAAGGCATCACATTGAACTCGTACAACCCATCTGGCGTTGAAAAGGCAGTCTTCTCTTTATCAGACTCCGACATTGGTATCTGCCAGTAGCCTGACCTAAGGTCGAGGCAGGAAAAATACTCTGCGTCCAGTAATGAATCCAGTGCATCGTCGATCTGAGGGAGAGGATAAACATCCTTGCACGTTATTTTGTTTAGCGCACAGTAATCGACGCAGAAACGCACTATACCATCTTTCTTTTGAACGAGAACAACTGGGGATGACCAAGGACTCGAGGAAGGACGTATAATGTTGCGTCCTGGCATGTCTGAGACGTTTTACTCGATGATCTTGCGTTCTGCCTGAGACACGCGACATGGACGCCGATGTACAATACGAGAGCCGTCAGTCTGGATGCTGTGAGTAGCGGTGGTAGTGATGCTGAGGGCGGGCAAGTTCACGTCAAATAGAGAACGGTGTCTATTCAACAGGGCGAGCAAATCTTCAGTTTGATCAGGTGTTAAGTCAGTGCTTATGGCTGCCGACACAGGTGTGGAAGAGGCATTGAATGTCAGTGATTGTGACTTAGGGACATTGTTGTGGTTGTTGTTCGGAAGAGTAACAATCGCAACAGGCTCACTGTCGACCACGCAAGATACTGTTGAGCCACAGGGGAGCAGTACACACTCTGAGGTTTGATTTATGGCGGTGAGGTAGGTAGACCCATCGAAGAAGTGAATACGCCCTGGTGTGATCACAATGCCCCTACGTAGGGTATGGCCGTAAGGGAGAATTAGTACGTCACCATCCACAATGTAGGTGCAATTAACACTTATAATTTCTTTGATGTATGGCCGAAGTACATAATCTGACGTGGTGACAAGACGGATGCGTCTATTGTGTTCAAGCGGAGTAGAGTCAGTGGTGTTTAGATGCAGGAGGTGCTGATGACAAGATATGAAAGCGGACAGAGAAGACAAGAAATCCCCCCCCCCCCCTGAATGAGAGCGTGAGTGCACTCACAAAATACCGCGAAAACGATGTGATGACGAATCCCTTCTATGCAAACACGAACGGTACACTGTGCAAGTGGACAAATGAGAGCGTTGGTCGCCGCACGTAGAGGTGGGCCGCCATAAGGCGTGGTGACTTTTTGAAGGCGTGAACAAAAATCAGCACGAATAATTGAAACGGCAGCGCCAGTGTCTACAAGAGCCTCAACGCATACACCTTCTACAAACACTACTATCAAATTCGATGGCCGCTCTGGAGGAATTGTTAGCTGTCCGGTGGATGCAGTTTACCCTTCTAAAAATGCATTGGGGAGTTTTCCGCGTGGGCGTTCGTGAAATGGGAGGCGGGCCAAAGAGGCGACACTGGACGGCGACCTGGTGAAGGCGACCTGCGACGAGACGTACGGGAATTCCCAGGCCTGTCAGTACGGTATGTAGGAGACGGTGAACAGTAATATGACGATCGGGAGGGTGGTCGTAGGTAGTTCATGGTCGAACGGAAGCTTCGAGCGTAGCCGCGCTGCTCGTCTTGTTGGCGCCTTCGACAAAACCGAGCGATATGTCCTCGATAGCCGCAGTAGTAACAGATTGGTCGAGGTGAGCGCTGAGATGCGTAGTAAGGCGGTGCACGCACTGGCGGTGACAACGAAGCCACAGGCACATGGTGTGCTAATGTAGGCACAGAAATGGTGGGTGCGGCAGAGAGCGCGGCAACTTCGATGTACGCGCGCGGATGGCGCACGCAGGGACCGTTGGAACACGTTGGTCATGATGCGGACGCCATCTCTTGTTTAATCAGGTCTCGCAAGCTATCTTTTTCAGAAGCGAGAGTAACATCCGCAGCACAGGAAGAGCAGCACCCGTGAAGCTCTTCACGAACGATGCCGCGAATAAGCGCACGCAAGTCGAGGGGGGCAGGCAAACGAATGTCGGTGCCATCGTAGCAAAGGCGAAGAGACTGAAGCTCGTCAAGTCGCTGACAGATGGTTATCACGTCCTGGGTGGTGGCAGGATTTTGCATGGCGAGGGTGTTAAAGGTGACGATGTTAATGCCTTTATTAATGTGGCGTATTTGGTCGTTCTGAGACAAGCTGGTGTTAACGCGCTTGCACAGTGCAAGGACATCCTCAATATAAGAGGTGTAAGATTCACCCGGCAGCTGCGTGCACTCAGCGAGCTTCTTCTTTGCTGTCTCAGTGTGAACTGTAGAGCGCCAAATATTTGATGAATTTGCTGCTCGAAAGTGTCCCAGTCGGGAGAATACGGGTGGTGGTTCCAGAACCAAGTTTTCGCAACATCGGACAAGTAAAATGGGACGCTGCGCAACTTCTTTGGATTGTCCCACCTGTGCAAATCACTGACAAAATCGTAGTTCTTGATCCAGTCTTTGACATCATCGCCTCAGAGACCGGAAAATACAGGTGGATCACGCAGGCGAATCTTGCTGGGCGGAACGGGGGGCGGTGGCTGCAGTATGACGGCGACGTTGGATGGGCCAGGGTTTTCTTGGGCCGCCATGGCGGGGGGTTGTTTGTGACGATCCGAGCGGAGCTTCAGCGAGATAGGGCGAGAGTACTTGTAGGAACGAAAAGCACCGTCCACCACTTGTGAGGAACCGGTTCATTCAGCCAGGCTCGAGCTAAATCACACTTGTGATGATATTTACAGATGAACAAGATGTACAAGTGATGATGATATCAAAGAGCTTAAAGAGTCATTCGCTTGTTGCGCTCATAATATTGATTTCAACGTATGGTACCTACGTACGATTCTCGTCTAGAAGCGGTGACGACTGTATCATAGAAGTACAGATGTAATTTTCAAAATGGGAAAGCCAGCCCTGCAACCACAGTTGACGTTTAACGAACATAATAATAATAATAATAATAATAATAATAATAATAATAATAATAATAATAATAATAATAATACGTTTATTTCATCATCATTGTGTACATGATGACAGGGGCCCGCAGTAAAAGCTGCAAAATCCGAGGATCGTTCCAATGAAAACTCCAAAAAAAAACTGCTTGACTGAGCTGCTGACCCCTAACTTGGCGAACAGCAAGGATTCAAGAATAAAAAAAAACACAATCAAATGTGCCTAACATAACAGAAAAAGAAAAATGAAAGACACAATACAAGGAAGTACACATTTAAGGCATAGAAATCGCCAGCAAACAGATAACAGGAATTATGAAAGAAAAAATGATAACTCTTTATTTGTCAATGTTTCAAGAGGTGCGTTTTTAGCTGCGAAGCTATTGAGCAGTCGCGGAAGCTGGTTTTCCAGGGTTTGCGTACCGTCAGTTGTTCTGTATGTTTGAACGTGCCATGTATCTGTATTTTAGTTCTGCATATATGTTTTCGCGGCTCTTTCAGAGCAATCTTACGAAGTAGAAATGTACTATACTTGATTTAACGCTTGAAGGAATGACAAAGACGATACTCATATAATTTAGTTACTCGCACAATTTTGTGCGTGGTAAAAAAAGTGGTAAAAAGTTCGGTTGTTGTGTGCCAGCGAGGAACGTTTTCCATTACGCGTAAGAAGCTCTTATGTAGGACGTGTAATTTGTTTAGGTTTTCTTGTGTCGTGGTGCCCCAGACTAAGTGACAGTAGTTTAGATGAGAATAAAATAAAGACTGATAGATTAGGATCATCACGTTCAGCGGCAGCATCTCACGTTTTCTGTAAACAATGCCTATTACCTGCGACAGCTTGCTACCAAGATAGGTTACATGGTCGTCCCAGGACAGTTTTTGATTTATCATAACTCCTAATGTTTTAATCGATGGCACTATTTCTAGGGGAATACGTTGAAAACATATATCTCTTGTTAATGCGACTTTTTCGTTTTTTCCTCTAAAGATGACGACTTTAGTTTTTGAGCTGTTTATCTGTAATGCGTTCTTTCGTGTCCAGTTATCAAGTTTGTCTAGTGCGTCATTTGCTTGTTCTGTCAACTCGCCTATATTATCTCCAGCTAGAAATATGCTCGTGTCGTCAGTGTAGCATACAATTTTTGCGAATTTTTGCCTGCACAATATCATTTATAGACATGTTAAAAAGAAACGGGCCTAAAATGCTGCCTTGTGGGATGCCACACTGAACAGGCCGTGTATCGGATAAGAATCCGTTTACAACAACCGCCTGCCTACGGAATTCAAGATAAGATTTTACGAGTGCAGATGCATGTCCACGAAATCCGCAACGCTCTAACTTGCGCAGCAATAGTTCATGGTTTATTAGGTCGAAAGCCTTCGTAAAGTCGACCTAGATCCCAATAAATACTTTATTTTTGTCAAGTTCCTTTAGAATGTGTTCTTTTTGTTCCAGTAACGCGAGCTCCGTCGAACAGTGTTTTCTGAAACCAAATTGAGAGTCGCTAATTAGGGAATGCTTAGATTCAAAGTTCACGAAGTGCTTATGAATAACTATTTCAAACAGTTTTGAAAATATTGGTAGTATAGATATTGGCCTGTAATTTCCCAATTGATTTCTGTAACCCTTTTTATAAATTACTGATACACGCGCAAGCTGCATACCACGACGAAACACTGCCCTAATGATACACTTGTTGAGAATATGCGTAATGTACGGCGAAATAATGTCAAATATAAACTTAATTGGTTTAACTTGGAATCCATCAATGTCACAAGATGTCGTGTTGTTTAGCGTGTTGAATGTGCCCATCACCTCAGCTTCATCAACCGGGCTAAGAAATAGAGTATTTTCAATCGAGGTAATGTTTAGGAGGTCACTGAACACTTTCGCTTCACTAAAAATGCTTACAAAATGGCGATTAAATTCATTGGCCAGTTTCTGGCCGGATATAGCTTCTCCGTTTAGTACAAGTGTGGAAAGTTCTTTTTCACAACTTTGTTTCCCTACAATATTGTTTAGCTTTTCCCACGTTAAATCAGTGCGACCCTGGCATGCAACAAACTGATTTGTGTAATAATCTGCTCTAGCTTTTGTAAGTTCCTTGTTCAGGCGATTACGGAGATTCTTAAAGATACGCAAGTCACTCACATCTTTAGTTTTGATAAACTTGTGATACAAAGTGTTTTTCAACCTAATCTTAGTAAGCAGCTCTTGTGTGATCCATGGCTTCCGAGTTCGGTTGTTGTTCCTCACAACTTTGAATGGAAAACGTGCGTTGTAAATTAGCTTAAGAACATTTATTAACTTGTCGTATGCTATTTCCGGATCATTTTCTTTCAGAATAAAATCCCAGTTTACTTGCGCTACATTTTGCCTAAATATAGAAAGGGCATTTTTAGTGATAGGTTGAAAAGAGCGGGTATTGCTAACATTTTTTTTGAACTCTTTTGTAAAACATAAATAAATCGGTAAGTGGTCACTAATGTCAGCGCTAATTTCTCCAGATTTTAGCCTTGCTCTGTCTATGTTCGGAATGAACAGATCTAGCAACGTGGAAGAATTTGGCGTGATGCGGGTTGGTAAATCAATGACATTTGAAAATCCATTTGCCTGTAGTGACAAGTCGAAACTCCTTTTCGAAACATCATTATTCCACATGTTAATGTTCAGGTCCCCGCCACATACTAGGTCCAATCGCTTTTCGCGGTAGTATGAAAGCAGAGATTCAAAGCAACTAATAAAGGCTGTGACTGAGCACTGTGGAAGACGATAACACACTGCAAAAAGGGTGCTTCCTGAACATTCAGATAACACTTCATAGTCGCACGTGCATACTGTGAATAACGGTAGCAAGTCTGGTTCCCAAATATTTTTAAACAGCATACAAACACCTCCCCCGCGACCATTATCGTGGTTTAAAAAATGTTTGGTATATAGGAAGACAGATAAGATCACAATCATTTTTCGACCAAGTTTCAGTTACCCTAATTACATCCAAAGATGTATATAACTGTTGCAAAAATAAATTTAGGTGCATTTCTTTATTTCCGAGTGACGGTGCGTTAAAATGAACAGATTTGAAAGATTTTGCGAAGGCTAGACCAAGCATTTTTGAAAACTGGTTAGGATTAACGTAGGACGTATGGCAAACAGGTGCCATCTGGTGATTCTTGTACACACAAAAACCTAGAAATACTAGTCAGACATCTAGGTGAGCTTAGCAGCATCGCGGAAGTCCGAGATAGGCTTCGTTGGATGCCTCTCCGCCTTTTTTACGAGGATTTTGTAGTTTCTATGCCAGACGAACTTATAGTCGTTTACCTTTGCCCAGTCTTTTACTTCCTTCAACAGTGTTTTACTGCGTTTTGTGAGGTTTTCCAGCACGCGAACTTCTTTGTTCATTTTCGAAATTTTAAGCCGGTTGTCCCACCACGCTTCTCGGACGTTTAGTTCATTGAAACGACAAATTATTGCGGGAATCTTATCTTGCTTGGATGGGAAACGGTGAATCGCTGCCACATCGTCGCGTGATAGTTCAAGAAGCTCGTTTTGGATAGCTAACGCATTTATCTTGCCAACAAGATCTTCTTGTTGAGTCTGTGGTATGCCGTGAAATTCGAGATTGTACCTTCGGTTACGCCATTCAAGGTCGTCAAGCTGGCGGTTTAGCGATTCAAGCTTTTTGTCTTGCATTTCGAGATTTTCAATCCTGGTACGTAGTTCTTTGATGCTGCGCTCATTTTCTTCGGCGCGCTTCATTACATCCGTCATCTGATCGGACATGAACTGCACAGACTCTTCTATCTTAACAACGGTTTCTTTCAGGGGCATCAAAACATCTAGCTTTATATTGATCGCCTGCAGCATCAAAAACACATCCCGTACGCAAGGTTCATCGGTTTTTTCTGTTTGCCCACGATTTTTTGATGGTCTGCACTTCAGACATGTCCAACTTTTGCGATATGCCTCCCCTTTGGACTTCAATGTTGCGTCAGACACACCCGCACATTTCCCGTATGATACGGGAGCTTACATAGAGTGCACACTATGCCATCGCTAGCACGCTCTAGTAACTCTTTACACTCAGGGCATTCAATGTTGTCACGCATAACACTTTTTGGCGGCAGCAGCGACAAATATGAGCACAGGCAAGAGCCAAGTGAGACACTTTACAAACCTGTAATAGTACAGGGCGATAGGTTAGGGCGACGTTCCAGTAGCCACCGCTGCCGCCAAAGTGATGCTCGGGCGAAGAAGAGGTCCCTTTATAGGCTGCGATGACCGCGCCAAGTGCAGATTGCGGCAGGTCCCGTGCCGATGAAGTCAACAATTTGCTGTCCCTTCGGTTGTCGGCCACGTTGTTATCGGCGCATGCGCGGCAATTTGCTGTAACAGTACAGAGCGATAGGTTAGGTTCCAGTAGCCACCGCTGCCGCCAAAGTGATGCTCGGGCGAAGAAGAGGTCCCTTTATAGGCTGCGATGACCGCGCCAAGTGCAGATTGCGGCAGGTCCCGTGAGGTCCCGTGTCGATGAAGTCAGCAATTTGTTGTCCCTTCGGTTGTTGGCCACGTTGTTATCGGCGCATGTGCGGCAATTTGCTGTAACAGTACAGGGCGATAGGTTAGGGCGACGTTCCAGTAGCCACCGCTGCCGCCAAAGTGATGGTCGGGCGAAGAAGAGGTCGCTTTATAGGCTGCGATGACCGCGCCAAGTGCAGATTGCGGCAGGTCCCGTGAGGTCCCGTGTCGATGAAGTCAGCAATTGTTTATCCCTTCGGTTGTTGGCCACGTTGTTATCGGCGCATGTGCGGCAATTATCTGTAACAGCACAGGACGATAGGTTAGGGCGACGTTCCAGTAGCCACCGCTGCCGCCAAAGTTAAGGTCTATTTCAAAAGCAGTTTCATGGCTCTGTGGTAGAATACTTGATTGCCAAGCATGCTTGGCTTTGATTTCTGCTGGGACGCTCAGATTTATTATTTTATTCATTAGGTCAACGCTCCTGATCTTTGGTTTTGCTCACCACTGATGTATTGAAATTGCTCATGTACATAATCGTCGTTCGTCGGTAGGCACCTAGTTTCAACCACCCGTGGCACATACCCACATATAAGCGGCACATACCCGACCACGGGTATATGCCACTTTTTGTAAGGAAGTGTTGAGTGACGTGCGTGGCGAAATTGTACCGTTATCAATGCCTTGAACTGCGCGTTGATTGATTGATATGTGGGGTGTAACGTCCTATAACCACCATATGATTATGAGAGACGCCGTATTGGAGGGCTCCGGAAATTCCGACCACCTGAGGTTCTTTAACGTGCACCCTAATCTGAGCACACGGGCCTACAACACTTCCGCCTCCATCGAAAATGCAGCCGCCGAAGCCGGGATTCAAACCCACGACCTGCGGGTCTGCAGCCGAGTACCTTAGCCACTGGACCACCGTGGCGGGGCTTGAACTGCGCGTTATATATGTCGGACCTTCTTACCATCCCATACAATTTTTCGTTCGCGCCAAGTTAAGGGCGTCAGCAAGAGAGCACGCAGACGTGAACGGCTATAAAGATAGATGAACGAATTGCATAGACAGACGGACTGACGAACGGACGGACGGACGGACGGTCGGTCGGTCAGTCGTTAGGTTGGTTGGTTGGTCAGTCGATTAGTCGGTCGGTCGGTCGGTGCTCACCAATATTAGTGGTTTCTCAAAACACAAAATGGGTGCGAGAATGTCGCTTACCAGAATATCCACCGGTAGATAGCATGTTTTTTTATGCATAGTTCAATGTTCATTGAAACAGGGCCACACTCTGCATAGCTAGGTAATACATAGCCTATACTTGGGCTTGTTAGATAAGTCACAGAGCTCACGAACTTCTCAACTTCGCATGTTCTTCTAGGTGAGAAAGTAGACATCTGACTAGCTCAGGGTTTTGGGACGTTAAACCCCACAAATCAATCAATCAATCATCAATCTGACTAGCTCAGAAACTCACCCGGTGCTCTTGGGACCCCCATTACAGCTAGAGGTAGGCCAGGCGGAGGTGCTAGACGTGGTGACCCCGGTGCTGGTGGGGCACCTGCATGAATATGATTTATTTCTGTAGCTACGTGTTCAACATAAACCTGCTAATGCAAAAGGAAAACCAACATAGCAAGAAGGTAGCTAATTAGCAAACACTGCTTACATATTGTGACGTGCCGTTGTGCTCGCCGGATATACTGGGTTCCGAGGTAGCCTAAGAAGGACGTCCACACTCTTTCAAGATAAGAGGGGACAGCAAGACCCCTTTTTATTTGACGTTCGTCCGTGAGCCCGGCGCCAATTTACTGCATTTTCCTCACGCAAAGGTGCGAGATACGCACCGAGTGTCGTCTGCTATAGCTCGTCACATGCCCAGGTTTGGAAACTAGTCGTTCTGACTTCATACAGAAAACACTAAGACCTACATAACTAAACTAACTTAAACAGTGCTATCTGTAACTATTTACAAAACTCCACAAAACTTTGTGTATTCACTTTCAAGGCCACAAAACTATATACAAGCACTAACAACTATTTACACTGCATGGCACCTATGTACACCTTAGTCCGAAGCACTGGGTGGCTCTATGGGAGTAATGGGGCACAGATATAGACCTAATTTTTCAATATGCGCAATGTCAACTTCCCGTACTGTTCGCGAGTTGGATCTCGTAGTTCACGGAAGACAGCTTGTTCACTATATTGTGAGGTCCGGAGTACGATGTAATTGTTTTCACAGCGGACGTTCGAGTCTTGGGGAGCACCAGTTGTCCTCTTTCAAACACAACGTCCTTGTGGTGCTTGTCAAAGTGCCACTTCTCTTTTTCTTGAGCCAGTCGGATGTGTGTGGCGGCGAGATCCTCGACTTTTTGTAGTCGTTCACGCACTAACGTGAAATAGTTTATTCTTCTTTGAGCTCTTGAAGCTCTCGGCGACTGTATACAACATGTAATTGTAGCACCAGATCCCTACCCTAGACCATGAAGAAGGAAGTTTGGTGAACCGTGTCTTGGAACCCGGTGTTATAACATAATACATTATAAGGAAGGACATCAGCCCATTTTTCTTCCTCGGTGGTAGTCATGGCGATGACATGTCGGATTGTCTTGTTGACTCTTTCGCATAAGCCGCTTGCTGTAGGGTGATATTCGGTTTGTTTGGTGCCCCAATGTTTAAAGTATGCTTTAGTTTGATGCATGTTTGATGCCCCAATGTTTAAAGTATGCTTTAGTACATCGCGCCAATATTACAGTACCGCCGCCTGTGATGATTGTGGCTGGTCATTGGTGCTTCAATATGACACGGCGTTTGACACGCTTCTGGACGGTTGTGGCCTCTATGTTTCGAGGTGGTTTTGTGTCCACAAATTTTGTGACGTAATCAATTCATTCATTCATTTTTATTTTTTAAGCACCCCACTGGGGTCTTTAAGGGGTGGAGACCCCTTAAGAGAACATTTGAACACGTTAGTTTTCGCAGAACAGGTGATTTGTAACATTTGTCGCGAAGGATGATGGGCAGAGGTGCAATTATATACAAATTCAAAATCCGGACGGAGGCGGTCTGTCGGTGACGTCGAAAATTGGGCGGTCCGCAGCGGTCACGAAGACGGAGGGAAGTGAACAGCCAATGAGTGAAATGAAGCCTTGCGTCATCATTTTGACGTGGACTTGGGGACCGTATAGCAAAGTGAAAAGTACTTGTTACGTGTTGAGAAATGTTTAGCTACTATTGATCACTATGAAAATGTGTTGGCACAAGTTTTCAAACGTTCAATAAGGAATACGGCACAATATAAACGTATTTATCTCGTTATTGTTTAGAAATTAGGCTAAATTTAGCGGGACGGTAAGCAGTGGCGCTAAGTACAACCCCGTTTCAAGCAGTTACTGTTTCCATATCTCCACCACTATACAAACCTAAACGGCACAACTTTCGAGGTTGTTGGCTCAGTCGAGCGCAATCATGGTGAAGGGCAACGGCACCAGTAGCCAACAGCAGCAGCGGCTCATCCGCGTTTCCGAAGCTCGGCGCGTGCTGGTGCTCGCTTTTATGGACGAACACCCCCAGCTCGTGGCGAAAGCCATCGAGCTGCGGCACGGCGTCACCGACCGGCCACGGCTGTGGCAAGAGCTCAGCGATGTGCTGAACCATGAAGTGCCTGCGCAGGAGTGGCAAGCTTGGTGGCGCAGGCCGGTGCACGAGGCCCGCCGTGACGCTGCCGCCATCAGAGAGGTACAAACGTGAGTGACAATCGAATGGCGCGTGCGATTTGTTCTTTGACATTGGTGTATATTTTCAGAGCACTGGAGGGGGTTGGCTGCCCGGCTTCCGCGGCCGGACTCTACAGTTGACTGGGATGACACGCTTCAGTGGCGTCTTTGGTCTCACCTATCTACAGGTAAGCACTCTGCCGCCGCAGTATCATGGGTTCCTGAGCAATGCCATGACAGAGTTTGACATCTGAAGGGGTGCTTTTAGCGGAACCTTGTTAAACGGGAATATAGCGCAGAAGAAAGTATTAAAAAGTGGGTAGGTTTATTAACTAAAATCTCAGTTTGCCGCCCTTGCAGTACAAGGGGTATTAATTTATCATAAAACACGCAATGCCTGCGGGCAAGTGCATGCACTAAAATGGTAATACATGATATCAATGACCACTGAATGGCTGCAGAACATTTCCGCAGTTGTTTAGTACGTAAGGTTGCAAAATAGCCAGAGTAACGAATACCCAATTTCTGAAAGATCATGCTTACTACACTTTCCAGCAAGCGGATGTTCCCACATCTGGGGTGGAAATAGATGTGGAGGCCACTGAAGCGGCTGAAGATGGCAGTGACACAGTAACACGCAAGCATCTGAGAACTTAGTGCTTTATTGAGTGCAGGACTGGAACCTTGAGCAGGGCGACAATGTGCTCAAGGTGAGTAGACCCTTTGTTTACATTTTACATAAGGGGCGTAAGCATTCTTCATGCTCTATTATGATGACTGAAACCAACTTGGGCTCTAAACAAGAACCATGCATTGTATTGAGGGCATGGTATCGGGTATCTGCAATGATAAACTGCCGGGCAAAAGGTTGGTTAGCCCTGAAAAGGTTGGTTAGAGATGCATTTGAGGACATTAATAGAGAGTAGCTTCAACAAATGTTTGTTGGTCCGCACAAGGAGGGCATAGCTTGTACACAAAGCTTCCCACTTTCAAAGGATGCCATCAGGCCAGTTGATCTTCAACTGAGGGGATATTGTTGTGCCCGTTGAAATTCTTGGCAGCAGCAGCAGCTTTTAACAACGAGATGGTTAAGGGTTTTCCGGCAGCTCAATTAAACATTTAGACCATGATGATTCATCGCAGGTGCTGTGGGAGATGAAAAAATCAACCACCCGCATCGCTTCTGCAGCATGGCGTGTGGCAGCGGTACAAGAGGGCACTGGCCGTGGCTGAGGGCTTTCTGCGAGAAAGCGATACGCATTTTAGTTTAATTTTTCGTCATGTGTTCAATGCTTTTTCTTGTCATCATTTATTACTGATTTGTCGGTTTAAATGTGTTTAGGTGCTGCTGTTCATGTTCAATTTTATACGCTTCGGGAGACATATACATAGTTTAGTTTGTTTTTCGCCATGTTTTCAACTTCTTATCATTCATAATTCGTTTAGTGTTTTTGATATGTTTACGCGTTGGCGTTCATGTTATATTTTATACATTTTTGTTTGAATTTAGTACATATTACTAGATTTAGGTTAGCATTTACTTTGTACAAGGAGTGCAGCATTTTTTATGTTTGATATATGCATTTCTCAATGTATGTTCAAGCTGTTCCCGTGGCAGTGTTTTTTTCCCACATTTCAAAGGTGTCTAGTCATCCACATGGAGACCACGAGTGTATAGTTGACATTTTTTGTTAATTTTTCTGCGATATTTGTATTGTCGCACTGTGTTTTCTAGCTCACTGTGCTTTTTACGCAGCATTACCACATAGTGTAGTAATGTGATATCTTTTCGCATCACATTGTTTTGCAGTTCACTGTGATATTTTCATTTCAGCACAATGAGGCTAAGGTGCAACAACTACATTCTGAATCTTGTTTGAGAGCGCTAAGCTAGTAAGTGGTCATCTCGCACAGTTTCACAAATGAAAATGATTCTTCACAGCAACATGCTAGCGATTGATTTCATCTAGTTTTCATTGTAAACGACTCGTTGCGGGAATAAATTTTGAACGTTGTAAGGTTTGGGAGCCGCGAGATGGCTGAGCAAGTTATTCATGCTGTATGTTATCAAAAGAGCTCGCCTGTTGTTTGTCGTTTTGATTTGCGTATTTTTTATCATTGCAGCATGACTGCAGTCGAGAATTCAAATCAAACGTTATTTTAACATTCATACAATGTTTAGGACAATGAGCAAAAAACCAGCACAACTTGACAAGCACAATTGCTCGTGAAGCCTGGAGTGCACAATTGAATGCTTGTAGTCAGTCACTATGAGAAGACATGGACTTATGTATCATGTGCTCATGCAACATGTTACTAATGGAATCGCGATTTTTATGCGTTCTTGTGAAAGAAATTCTGAGACGTTGCTGCTTTGTTCGCACAATTTTGTGATAGCAACATTCAGCACAGAGTGCCGCTCATATATGCTTCCTCCAATCTAGTCTGTTGTGACTGTGATCACTGATACGGAAAAGGGTGTTTGTGTTGCATATTTCATGTGCCATTTAAAGAAAATGCAGCATTTTGACATTGCCACCTTGCTTCATATTGAAGCACAAGTATATACTTTGTGTATTCAAGTGTGGCAAACACAGCCCTGTCATGTCTAGATGCACTAGAATCAGTGTAAATAAATTATGTGTGGGATATGAAAACATGAAAACTCACCTTTCCTCTGCACTTCAAAAAAGGTCGAAGGCAGCGCTGCGCTCCTGCCGTCTCTGAGCAGCACGTTGCGATGTGTGAGCATATTGCTCCCCCTTGGCTTCACATCGTCATCCTCTGCTGGTGGCATGTCCACAACCTACTCGTCCAAGGTCCAGTCGCCTGCATGCAACGCAATGTTGTGGAGAGCAAAGCAAGCATAGATGATTTGCGCTACCGATCGGGGTTATAGAGCATCGTTCGAAAGTGCTGCAAGCAGCGGAACTTGCTCTCCAACACAGCGATACATCTTTACCCAACATTGTGCATGAATGCGTGCTTCTTGTTGTATCGGCCTTCGGAAGTGTTGCACGGTTGACTGCCAAGGACTGGAATTAGAAGCCATGGCTTGAGGGGATAGCCTGCGTTTCCTGCAATATAAGCATAAAAGCTGAGTGCTCTGCCCAGATAGTACACATTAATTCTTACCAAACAGATATTCGCCAGGCTGCAGATGTGCTGCTAGAGGTGCACGTAGTTGGTTGTGTTCTCACACCCAGGAGTCGTGGCACGAATCTGGGAATCATGGGTCCATGTCAATTATGCGCAGCCACGCTTTGCACACCTGCGATGAGGAGCGATATAAATTAGTACTGCGTTTATACTCAGAATAAATCCCTTTTTTCTACGCATACGCAGGAAAGAATGCGTACTAGTACAGTCATTGGTACAAGGAGCATCACTTAGAAGGAAACCCAGGGTGTAGCACACTGAGGAGGGGCGAGGGTGGGGGCAACGACCCCACCTCTGCTGTACACATGACTACGACTTCCACTGAATGATCGATAAGTGAAAACCTACGCGTTGCTCTTGGGAAAGAACACTCGTAAATGCCAAAGCCAGCTCGTGCAATAGAGATTGTAAGCACTTTCGTGTTGGAAATACTTCCCTGTCGTGTATATATTTCTGCTACGTCTGCTGCCCATATTACCGATTACTTCGAAAATGCACAACTCAATTGCGCATGCATGCCAGTGCAAAAAAAGGCAACTGGCTCACGCACAAAACACTTGTCACTTATTATTACCGAGGTCTTGCGAGCCACCAACTAGCTCGCACGCAATCCCTGCAGGTTCTTTTTCATTCGTTGCATCGTTACTTTTTCCAGCTTTGGCGTCACAACTGAACAATTGCTCCAAAGGGCGAGTAAGAAAGGATCCTAACGGTACTTACGATCATGACGTTCAGGACATAATAGCCCCTTCTGGACATGAAGCTCGCCGTGTCGGCCAGTCTGAATCCCTCTACTTTTCGAATGGTGACCAACGTGCCATCGGTAGACGCCAGCACCCCTGGGATGCAACCACGTAGCACAAACTCCGCCTTTGCCTCATCGTTAGCAGCTGTTGTCAGTGGGAAGTCCGCCAGCTTTTTCCTAGCAGCCACGGTGATGACGGCCTGTGTCACCTCGTGGATAGTGTTGCTCACGGCCGGCTGAGACTTGCCGATGTGCTCCTCGCGACCAACGCTCCTCTAGATGCAACCGGTGGCGAAAAATCGCATCGCACACAACACTTTCATCTCTGTGGAAAGGCCACTGGCTCGCTGGCGTCCGATAACAGGGACAAGTTCGTCGCACAAGCTACGGACTGTTCGCTCGGACAGACGAGAACATTGCCGGAATTGTTCTTCGGTGAACTTTTCAAATGAATCTTTAATCTCGCTTCGTCGTCTCTGCTTGGCTGCAGCTGCCGCAAAGGCGAAACGAAAAACCGTGGCAGTGGGAAACGCCATGTTGTCCAAGTGCCCGGATGCTTAAAAGTCGCAAAGCCCTTACATTTCAATCCGATCCAGGCCACCTTGCAGCCATTTCAATCCATCCGGTTCCTTTTGAATGGTCCCGCCGACCGTTCCATCGCCTTCCTCCGAAAACCGGACAAAAACAGTCACGTGACACCCCAGTCCACGTCACTCAGAACGTCACAGCATTCGTCACGGCTCATATAGGCCAATCGCGTGCGACTCAATGGAACAGACCGCCTTTGTCGGGATTTGGAATTTTTATTTAATCGCACCACAGGTGGTTGAAGCAATGGAGCAGGGAAGGTCGTTACAATCCTTGACGGTGCGGGAAAAGAATAAGCGGAAAAAGTGGCAGTTCTGTTGCGATAACGGGACACTTGAAGTGGATGGCTTGTGCGGTGTGAAATATATGTCGGGGGGAGGATGCAAGGAGCTGCATTGAGAGAAGAATGAAAAAATTTATGAAAGAGAGAAAGGGTGGCGATACGGCAGCGAACAGAGAGGGGTGATAAACCGTATTGTGCTTTCAAGGATGAAAGGCTGATGTCGTATGAGTACTGAGAGTGAATGAATCGAACGGCGCAATTTTGGACAGATTCGAGGTCGTTAATGAGCTATGTTTGGGGCGGGTTCCATATGGGGGAGGCATATTCAAGTTTCGATCTGATGAGGAACTGATATGCAAGCAACTTCACATGTTTTGGTGCAAGACGTTGGTGACGCTTCAAGAAGCCCAGAGTTTTATTTGCCGAATAAATGACGTTAGTAATATGCGCATTCCAAGTGAGATCGCAATAAAATGGGACACCTAGATACTTGTAGGATGGTTGTGATTGCACAGGAACGTTGGCGATATGATATGAAAATATGAAAGGATTCTTACGGCGGGTAAACGGAACAAGTTTGCATTTGTTAGGGTTAAAAGACAAAAGCCAATTATCGCACCATTCTTGAATGTGATTAAGATCGTTCTGGAGAAGATTTTGGTCGTGAGTGTTAGTTACTGTCCGATAGATTACACAGTCATCTGCAAACATGCGGATTTTGCAGGATACGCTGAGAGGTAAGTCGTTGATGTATATCAGAAACAGGAGGGGGCCAAGAACTGAACCTTGAGGTACGCCTGATGTTACTTTGAGGTAAGCAGAAGATTTATTATTGACATGCACAAACTGAGAACAGTTAGTTAGAAATGCTTTGATTCAATTTAGTACACTTGGGTCTAAGTTTAACTGGGATACTTTTAGCATTAGTCTTTGGTGGGGTACTGTGTCGAATGCCTTTGCGTAATCTAGAAAGATTGCGTCACTTTGTAAGTTGTTGTCAAGGTTAGCAAGCAGATCGTGAAGAAATATTGCTAGTTGTGTTTCGCAGGAGAATCCTTTCACAAAACCATGCTGGCTGGCATGAAAAAAGTTGTTAGAATCTAGAAAATTTACAATCTGAGAGTAGATGACATGTTCCATGATTTTGCATGGGACGCTTGTTAAAAAAATGGGACGGTAGTTCAATGGACCGTTCTTATCACCTGATTTTTAGATGGGAACGACCATGCCCATGTTCTAGTCATCTGGAAGAATGCCTGTGGAGAGCGACTGCGCATACATCAAGCACATAAATGGGGCGATGGTGTCATGGATGTTTTTAACACTTTTGAGTTAATAACGTCGACACCACCTGATGATGACAGTTTCATGTTTTGAATAACACTTGAAATACCACCTGCGCAAAAAACAATTGAGCCCATAGAGGATGTCAACAGCACCGAAGCAGGAGAGGAAGGTACGCTAGATTTGTTAGTAAGAACAGATGAAAATGCGCTGTTAAAAGCATCAGCACATTAATCATCTGAGAGCATGTGACGAGAATCATTAGCAAGGCGGATGGAGCTGGTAGACCGAGGGTTCATGATCCGCCAGAATTTACGTGTGTTATCGGTTAGCATGCCTGGTAAATTCTGGTTCAAAAACGTATATTTTGCGTTACTAATAGCGGTAGTATAATCTTTTTCGGCTGCGTCGTATTTCATCCAAGCCTCAGGCGTCTTGTTTGCTTTTGCTGCGCGAAAAAGGCGCTTTTTTGTATTCGCTAGACTCTTTAGTTTGTTTGTAAACCAGGGTTTCTGCGGCGTGCTACGGAATGATGTTGTGGGGATAAATTTGCTAATTAATTTACTCATCTTATTTTAAAAATCTCCCAATCATCGCTGACAGATCGGGAGTGAAAGCTATGTTTGAAGTCTGGAAAGAAGGTTTCTAGTTCTTTGTTAATGGCCTCATAATTACCTTTATCGTATAAGGTAAGTGTTTTCTTGAGTTTGTCGCACCGCTCAAGAGGGAAGAAAAAATCTAAAAATCTGCATGTATTACTTTGTGGTCACTAATTTCGGGTAGGTATGAAATGGACGATAAGGAATCTGGGTGGTCGGTTAGTATTAAATCTAGGATGTTAGCACAGCCGCCTGCTATGCGCGTGGGCTCTGACACAAGTTGAGATAAGTTATAAGTCAAACAAACGTCTATAAAATCTTTCATTTCGACATCGTATGTCGACGAGGATGCAGGGTTATGCCAATCAATTTTTGGGAAATTAAAGTCCTCAAAAAGTAAAATGTGAGCGTTAGGGCAGGTGGTCGTGAGTGTGCTAATTATATTGTTTAAATTACGTGAAAAACCTGTATTGGTGCTCGGTGGCCTGTAGCACACCCCGAGTAGGAATGTTTGAGGGGAAGCGTGGCAAACCAGCCACAGAATTTCAAAGGCAGATTTTATGTTGACAGCAAAGCAGGGCATTTCTGGGCCAACAGCGGTTAGCACACATCCCGCCCCGGCCGCGTTTGCGGTCGTTGCAGAATAACTGATAATCGGGTAAGTCCGAGACAACTTCGCCGTCAGTAACTTCATCAATTAGCCAAGTTTCTGTTAGTGTCAAGATATTACTGTTTGAAGACGCCACAACGTTCGGCACGAGTTGGCATTTCGGCATGAGACTACGAACATTAGTAAAGATAACAGAAAAAGAAAGTTCATTACGTGTTTGGATTTGGTGGTGGGGCGATTTAGTCTGCCGGCGCGGTGATCGCTATGCGACTTCTATAACCGATTGTGATCCGTGGTCAAAAATGTACCGTTTGGAACCCATATACAAAGTTTTGAAACGGATCTGAAATTTACCTGATTTCTGCTTAGCGAAAGCAACGAGATGACGGCGGGAAGTACGAACTGAGAGGGAATAATCTTCACCAATGCTTAAATCAGTTCCTTTCAACTTTTTGGCACTTGAGAGGGTGTTTTCTTTGGCTTTGTAGAATGTGAACCTGGCAATTATCGGGCGGCAACGATCATTGGTGTGGCGGCTGAGGCGATGCACTCGGTCGATTTCTTTCGGGTCAATTTTTATTTTCAAGTGTTCAAGACAGTGGTTAATGATAAGTTTTTCTGTTTCAATATTTATTTCTTTGGCGTTAGTATCTGGAAGGTTATAGAAGAATAAGTTGTTGCGGCGTGACCGGTTTTCTGCGTCATCCAGCCGTTATTCAAGTTCGGAAACTAAGTGCGTGATTGCGGTAGTGTCGGCTTGAATTTCGGCAATGTCAGCTCGTATAGGAAAAATATTTTAGTAATGGCGTTCTAGTTCGGTCATACGCTTTCCTAGATCCGACGATGTTTTGTCGGTTGTGAGGAGTTGCTGCTTTACTTCTCCAAAATCGCATATTAGTTAGTTTTGTCCAGCGCTAATCTTTTCGAGTTATGCGAGAATTTCGTTCATTTCCGGACCAGGGTTAGTTTCAACGTCACCAGATAACAACAAGAGTACGGAGTAAACGGCATATAAACACTCGGCAATGATAGCGACAAGACACTGTGGCCCCGGCAGCTGGACTAGAAAGTAATCACTTGATTTTTTTCTGCGTAAAGACTGCTGTGCTTACTAACCTGCATTGTTGGGAGGAACGGGTAAGCGAACTGCGTTGTGTCACAACTGCTAAGCCCACAAGCTGACGCCGGTGACCGTTCGCGATATATAGGTGCTCGGAGTGGTGATGTTGACTTCGATGGAGCTGTCCAAGGTGAAGTGGGGGAGGAGTAGTCTAGCCACGGTGCTGGAAACAGTGTCGAAGCGGTAGCGGAGGGGGGCGGGACAGTGCCTGCTTCGCCATTGCCAGGCAAGAAGGGGCAGTTTGATGATGGGTCCAACGAAGTGATTGCCAGGCCGGCCATCAGCAGGCCAGCGATAGTTACAAGGAACACTTGTATTGTTGGGAGGAACGGGTAAGCGAACTGCATTGTGTCACAGCTGCCAAGCCCACAAGCTGACGCCGGTGACCGTTCGCGACATATAGGTGCTTAAAGTGCTGATGACTTCGATGGGGCTGACCAAGGTGAAGTAAGGAAGGAGTAGTCCAGCCTCGGCGCTGGCAACAGCGTCGGAGCGGTAGCGCAGGAGGGCGGGACAGTGCCTGCTTCGCCATTGCCAGGCAGGAAGGTGCAGTTTGATGATGGGCCCAATGAAGTGATTGCCAGGCCGGGCATCAGCAGGCGAGCGACAGTTACAAGGAACACCTGCATTGTTGGGAGGAACGGGTAAGCGAGTTGCATTGTGTCACAGCTGCCAAGACACCTGTCACAGCTGCCAAGCCCAATGGCTACAATGATGTACTTGTAACCTCCTGCAAGTTCTGAATGGCCTATTATGTCCATCTCCACTGTGTGAAAGGGGCTGTTGACTTCTATTGGCTGTAATAGACTGTAAGGCACCGATGTCGTCATCATCATCCTCTGACAAAACTCACAGTGACACACGTACCCTCTGACGTCTGCATAGAGCTTCAGCCAGTAATACTTAGGCTTTAGGAATCGAATGTTCGCCTGGTGCAAATGTGATCACCGTATCGTCCTTCATGCATTTCACGGAGTGCCTCAGCTTGTCATTGTGCAGGAAGTCAAAGAAGAAATCAACGGCTGACTGGGCCTTGGTCTCTTTTATACAGCACGTCGTTATGCGTGATAAACCTATTTTTCACCTGTTTCTGTTGCGTTTTCATGCCCAGCGGACACCTAAGCATATCAAGCCCCGCCGCGTTGGTCTAGTGGCTAAGGTACTCGGCTGCTGACCCGCAGGGCGCGGGTTCAAATCCTGGCTGCGGCGGCTGCATTTCCGATGGAGGCGGGAATGTTGTAGGCCCGTGGGCTCAGATTTGGGTGTACGTTGAAGAACCCCAGGTGGTCTAAATTTCCGGAGCCATCCACTACGGCGTCTCTCATAATCATATAGTGGTTTTGGGACGTTAAACTCCACATATCAATCAATCAATCAACCCTAAGCATATCCAGGACATTAGTGAAAAATGAATCCTGACGCTGCTCCTCACCCATGTTGTCACAGAATCGAGTGATGAATATGATACTGCCAGAATTGGTTCAGCATCGTCAACAATGGGTGGATTCCTGGAAAGACAATCTGGTGTGCTGTGCAGGATTCCTGATTTGTAGATGACATAAAAGTAAAATTACTGCGTAACCAGTGACCAACGAAGAAGGCGTTGGTTTCCTTCCTTGTAGCGCAAGACCCAGCACAGTGCTTAGTGGTCGCTGATAACCTGAAGTTTTCGGCCTATCAGTTATGGTTGTAGCTCTTTTAATGTCCGTTTTACTGCAAGAGCTTCCAGTTATGTTGAAGAATAATTAAGCTCTGCGCCTTTTAGAGATCAACTCCAGTATAGCGCTGAACAATATCGTCGCTCTTCATCTTCTTGCATCAACAGACCTCCCAAGCCGAGCCAAGATGCATCTGAGTGTACTTAGGCAGCGAATTCTGGTTTTTCAAAGAATAGCTTTAGAACAGACAGCTGGCACAACGCGCGCTTTATTGTCTCAAATGCCACTTGCTGATCTTCTTCCCAAGAAAACGTAGCATTTTTCTTTAGAAGTGATCGAAGAGGTGCCGGGATAACGCTGTCCTTCGGGATAAACTTTCTGAAGTACGATGTGAGCCTGATGATTGATTGTAGTTCCTGTAAATTTCAAAGAGTTGGGAAAGCGTAAAACGCGGGCAGTTGTGATGTTTCAGAACATACACCGTCTTTTGTGCCAACATGTCCAAGGTAATTGATTGCAGTACAAAAAAAGAAACACTTCTGAGCCTTGAACGTCAAGGCTGCTATTTCGAACCTTGTAAATATCTTCTGAAAGTGCAAAACGTGTTCTTCAAATGACCGGCTGAAGACTACGCAGCCATCCATATACACAAGGACATCGTCGTATTTAATACCGTCAGCGACCGTATCCATGGTTAACTTAAATGTGAATGGGGCACCTTTAAGGCCAAATGGCATCCGGAGGAATTTATAAAGACCCCACGGCGTGACGAAGGCAGTATTATGTATGTCATCTGGATGCATGGCGATCTGATAAAATCCAGACAACAAGTCCATAACAGAAAAGTACTTGCTGGTGAGTGCCTGCAGCGCCTTTTGAATTCTTGGTAAAGGGTACACAATGGCCTCCGTGACGGCGCTGAGACGTCGATAGTCAACGCACATGCGTGTCGTCCCGTCTTTCTTTGCAACAAGGACAAGGGGTGACGCCCAAAGCTCTGAGTACATTGCGCTTTATTGGCATACATGAGGTCCTTGGTCATACTCTTGACGAGATCACGCTCTGCTGCTGACAATCTGCGAGGCCATTGTGCTATTGGCTTTGAGTTTCCAGTCGGAATGCAATGTCGTTCAACTGTGCAGCAGCTTACATATGTATTTGACTGTGCAAAACAAACCGAGTGTTGCGCCAACAAATCCTTCATGACCTGCAGCTCATTAGAAGATAAAGTTGTTCCAATGTTAAAGCTGACATCGCCTATTGTGATTTAACGGTGCTGCGAATCGACGACCATATGAGCTGGTGGCCCATCATGTTCTACAGGAGAGAAAGGCATTAAATTTGGAGTATCTGTTGGTAGTCCTCTCTAGAAAGTTCAATATCCTCAATTCTGCTTGCTTCATCAATTAGGTCAATTGTCATCTGATATGGAAGCAAGACGGCTTGAAAAGAGCAGTTCGTGATCAAAACCTTCGTTGTATTTGTCGATGCAGCTGTTACCATGGGCTCCACTCAGATTGAACTGTGGTCGTACAAAAGAATTATCCCGGTGATGGCCATTAAATGATTTTCATCTTCCAACATGTTTTTCCAGGCCACAGGAACTAAATTCCGCGATAAATCTGGCAGTGGTTGCTCCCTAATCAGGCAGATCTTGCATAGCCTTTGGGGGACTGATAGCGCGACGCTCTCCGAGCCCCAATCGATGATGGCCCCTAAAGCCGGCAAGAAGTCATCGCCTAGCAGTGTTCCTTCGTGAGGTAACTAGGGAGGAACAACAGTCATGTGCAGTGTTTGGTCGTCCACTGTCAACACAGCACTGGCTTGACCTAAATTTTGTAGCTGATGGCCAATTGCTCCTACCAAACGTAGATACAAATGCCTTATGCCTAATTCGAGTTTGTCAACTATTGGTGCCGTAATGAAGATTTTGACAGCTCCGGAGTCCAAGATGCCTTTAATCGTTTGTACGTTCATGGTGACAGGAATGAAAAAAGTACCCGCTTCAGAGACACACGACACCTGCTCAATTACTGGCGACTGCTCTCGGGCATCAGCGTCACCAGCTGATCATTTCCCCGCTGTTGTGAACTGGAAGATTCGAAATCTTCCTGCCACTTCAAAGAATCTGCAGTTAGCGGTAGACGACACTGCGTGACAAAACGGCCCCTTCTGGAGCAGTTCAAGCAAAGTTTACGAACTCTCACGGCAGTTCCTTGCGACCATTCAAAAACACGCGTTGCGGAATGAGTCGATTGCCGCGACGGTGAGAACTTCGCTTTCGTATCCCGTTTCATCTTTCTCTCAGATGCTTCATCATCTGAGGAACCGCTAGACTCTATGCTGTCCGCACGTTGACGATGGCGCATAGGCTACCGAGGCTAACTCTTTGCCATAGCAGTTAGCGCTGCTCAATTAGGTCAAGCTTTCGGTATGCGAAGTATATATATGACTCGCCTGCGCGTTGCGTCGCTCCGAACATTCGCTGCTTAGATGTTACATCGCAGTCCATGTAAGAACGTCAGCGGAATGCTGCCTTCATGTCAACCCAAGTACTGATACTAGCCACCTTCATGTGGTGGCGCATCCATCTAAAGTCTTTAACTGGGAGCCTTGAAATAATGAATGGTATGGTGACGTCTTCGGGAACGCTGAACATTCCAACCATAGTAAACTTTCCCGAGATGCGGTAAGGAGCTCGCCCCGATACTCGGAAGTCTGTCACCAGCGTCTTCTCTGTTAGACAGAAAAGATGCTGGTGCACATAGGAGTATAGCTTCTGGCTTGTCTTTGTTACTTTCTCGAGCCGCGTTTGAGATTCAACGACGCAATGCTCTTTTTTGCACTCGTTCTTGATACGGCGTCAGAATTTTCACGCGTTTTTGAATATAGACGCTCGATGCGCTCAACTTGTGGAGCAAGTAAGTTACACAACAGGTCGTGACTTGCCTTCATCTGCGAATTAGGAGGTGGTTTTGGTGCATCGTCGTCTTTGATGGCGTCGCGGTCCTTGACAATCATCAGTTTCAGTTCCTTCCATTCGCTTCAGAGGTGGCCCACCTTGGTCCTTAGGATATCGGCTTTGGACGCAGCTGACCGGTAGGCTTCCACACAAGCGGCGTCATCCAGCTGCTTGAACACGTTGACAGAACACGAGGCCGTCGCCATCTTGAGATCACGGAGCCGACGCCGTCCAAACAAGTGCTTGAACCAAAGGAGCGCGTAGGCTGCGACTTCCCTGCATAAAACTTGTAAACAACTTCTTAGTTCACTCCGAGTCGTTGGGCACCAATTGTCACGTGCCATTGTAGCCGTTGGATATACTAGGTTCCGAGGTGGCCTAAGAAGGATGTCCACACTCTTTCAAGATTAGGAAGGGACTGCCAGACCCTTTTTCTTATTCGACGTTCCTCGAGCATCCGTGGCCCTGGCGTCGATCTACTTCGTTTTCCTCGCGCAAAGGCGTGAAACACGCACCGAGCGTCGTCTTCCATAGCTCGTCACACGTATACTAGTGGTTTCTTGAAACACCAGTGAGGCGCGAGGTTGTCACTTGCCAGGGAGATTCACCGGAAGGTCACACATTTATTTATGCAAAGTTCAATGTTCTTTGAAACAGGGTGATGCATAGCTGATACCTACCTCTCTTGTTAGATTAGTCATGGAGCTCACGATCTTCTCCACTTTGCATGTTCTCTTAGGTGAGGAAGTAGACATCTGACTAGCTCACGCACTCACCCGGCGCTCTTGGGCCCCCTATGGTAGCTGGAGGTAGGCCAGGTGGAGGTGCTAGACCTGGTGGCCGCCGTGCTGGTGGAACACCTGCATGAACGTGATTTATTTCATATACAATGTGTTCAACATAAAACTGCTAGTACAACAAGAAAAGCAGCATAGCAAGAAGGTAGCTCATTAGCAAACACTGCTTGCAAATACTAGTGTTTTCTCGAAACACCAAATGAACGCGAGAGTGTCGCTTGCAGGAAAGTTCACCGGCAAGTCACACATTGTTGATGCAAAGTTCAATGTGTTTGAAACAGGGCCACACTATGCATAGCTGTGTAATACATAGCTTATACTTGGCCTTGTTAGATTAGTCATGAAGCTCAGGATCTTCTCAACTTCGCATGTTCTTTCAGGTAAGAAAGTAGACATCTGAGTAGCTCAGAGACTCACCCGGCACTCTTGGGCCCCCTAAGGCTGCTTGAGGTGGGCCAGGTGGAGGTGCTACACGTGGTGGTTCCTGTTCTATTGAAAAACCTGCATGAATATGATTTATTTCAGATACAAGGTGTTCGACACAAAACTGCCATGGCCGCTGGATAAAAAAGGTGTGGCTTCTTGCTTTACGTCCACGTGAATGGGCGAGCACGTGTGATCAGGGTTGACAGTTTCGGCCCCTTTCTGGGGTAGGGTGCTGATGCTCCACCCGTCAAAGCGAACAGCATTTTTTGTTTCAATGTGGTCATGTGAGGATTTCTGCATGTCTGTGCACTTTTTTCGTCTGCTTTCTCTTGCTTTTTTGCAATAGCAATTACATGGACACTCCCGGCTTGTTATTGCCACCGGCGTCAGCGTCGGCGTCACTCACCGTATATGTATACATATATCTATATATGAAAAGGCAACGAAGAAAAAATAAACAAAAAGATTTCAGTGGGCGGAATCGAACTTGGATCGTCTAAATCGTGAGTGCAACGTGGTCGGTCAGTCGGTCGGTCACATAGATAGATAGATAGATAGATAGATAGATAGATAGATAGATAGATAGATAGATAGATAGATAGATAGATAGATAGATAGATAGATAGAAAGATATAGATAGATAGATAGATAGATAGATAGATAGATAGATAGATAGATAGATAGATAGATAGATAGATAGATAGATAGATAGATAGATAGATAGATAGATGCCTGAAGTGCATGAAGTACGCGAAGAAATACTGCGCTTCCAATACTCACCCGGCACCCCTGGTCCCTCCGTGACAGCTGGAAGTGGGCCCGGTAGAGGTGCCAGAAGCGGTGGTCCTGGAACTGGCGGAACACCTGCATGAATATTATTTATTTCAGATACACGGTTTTCAACGTAAAGCTGCTAGTGCAAAAGGAAAATCAGTATAGCAAGAAGGTAGCTCATTAGCAAACACTGCCAACATATACTCGTGGTTTCTCCAAACACACGTTGTGGGCGAGAGTGTCCCTTGCCAGAAAGATTCAACGGCCGGTCACACATTTCATCTATGCACGGTGCAATGTTCTTTGAATCAGGACAAGGTTATTCATAGCTGGGTCACGTTTGGCTGCTACCTCGGTTGTTAGGTTGGTCATGGATTTCACGACCTTCTCAACTTCGCATGTTCTTTCAGGCGACCAAGCAGACGTCTCAAAAACTGAGAGACTCACCCGGTGCTCTTGGGCCCCCCATAACAATTGGAGGTTGGCTAGGTGGAGGTGCTTGAAGTTGTCTCCCTGGTGCTGGTGGAACTCCTGCATAAATATGATTTATTTCTAATACAAGGTGTTCAACATAAAACTGCTATTGAAAAAAGTAATAGCAGCACAGCAAGAACGTATCTAATTAGCAAACAATGCTTACAAATACTAGTGGTTTTGTGAAGCACAAAATGGCCGCGATAGTGTCGCTATACAGAAAACCCACCGACAGGTCACACATTTTTTATTCAAAATTCATTGTTCATTGAAACAGAGCCGCACCGTGCATAGCTAGTTAATACATGGCTTATACTTGGTCTTGATGTTAGATTCGTCGTAGAGCTCACGACCTTCTCAACTGCGCTTGTTTCAAAGCATTTCTTAGCGAGCTTTTGCTACTTTGAGCGTATCTATCTATCTATCTATCTATCTATCTATCTATCTATCTATCTATCTATCTATCTATCTATCTATCTAACTCTCTATCTATCTATCTATCTATCTATCTATCTATCTATCTATCTATCTATCTATCTATCTATCTATCTATCTATCTATCTATGTAGCCGCCTATGACCTTTAGCTCTTCTGGCCATTTCGATAATGGTAACAATAGCGAACTTGGTATGGCATAACATTACTGTAATAAAAACATACTTCTATAGTCAAATACATGAAAATCAAGGCATGTATGTCATCAATGTCATGATTCCAATTTCATGGTCCGGCAGCTCTTGCGGTGGTTTCGTTCACATGACATGTTGCGAAACTTGTATGGTATGCTATGATTGCATGCCGAACACAAGCGACCGACACTAACATGTCATGCGTGTTATGTAAAAACATGGCTACATGCCCAGCTCATGATGCGCTGGTGGCCGTTTCACTAGCTTCACTTATACCAAATTTGGTATTACGGGACGTGAGTGGATTTCAAGGGTATGCGACTGGCGCAAACATGATAATCATGAGATGCGTGTCATATAAGAACATGACTACATGCCACAGTCCAGGTGCAAATACATTTCGACGTGACGCGGTGCACGTGCTCGCCGGCTTTCATTTCGTCGCGTCAAGCCAGCGTTGCCACGCCAGGTGCCGGTCCTGCCATATACTCGCAGGCGCGTGCCGTGCTGCGCCGCTTTGATGCATGCGCTTTTCAGTGCGGCTGGCGTCCCTCCGTCACAAAAAGAGGCAGACGCAGTGTTGTCTGGGCAACACATCGGCGTGAAATGCAGCATGTCGCATTTCGCACAGGTTGTCGTCGAGCCGCTGCGGCGGACGCTGGTCGCGCCGGACGTGCTTGGTGTCAGGCTATAGAGTGCTCGAATTTTGCTAACATAGCGTCGCTGTGCCCAGCAGGCATGCGCGTCAACGCTACATTGAAGTATATTCGGTCCTTCATGATGCGTTCGCGGCCGTTTTGCTAGCTCCACATATACCAAATTTCGTGTTACGTGACATCAGTGGATGACGAAATCTATAAATGGTGCAAACGTGATGATCCTCACACGCGTGTCATGTAAGAACATGAGAACATACTACGCTCTTAGCGTACTTACGACCATTTCGCAGGCTCCCCGTATACTAAATTTGGTATCACGTGACGTGAACAGATGGCGAAGATGCACGACACATCTAAAGATGATAATCATGACACTGAATTATTGTACGGCGTTATTTACCTCCCCCCGTAACGTTGTGCTCATTTTAAAGTGTCATATCAAACTTTTTTGTTCGTGCTTCACATATCATCGATTCCCACTGTACGTGGAATCTGACTTTTTTTTTCCTAGGTGAGGAAGTAGACACCTGACTAGCTCAGAGACTCACCAAGCGCTCTTAGGCCCCTGTTAAGAAATTACATCCACTACGGACAACTGGGGTCACCTATCGTGATGTTGTGGAACTACTAGCGGTTAAAGAGGGTGGCCGCAAGGGGAACGGGGAGATGGTTGGCGAGCGCGAAGCGGTCCACTAGGTATCAGTTATGTAATCTCTTTGAATCGTTAATAAATCAGTTTTTTTGTCGTTCAATCAGTCATGTCATCGTATGCATCAACCCCTGACATGGCGACGAAGACGTAACAACGAACCTATGGCCGACGTTAAAAAGACGAAGCGAGAAGATAACACTGTACGTACCGAGGCTTAGCAACAGCAAGTTCAGCCAGCGACAACGACCAGTATAGAGACCGACCACACCGAAGTGAAAAACTCCACGCTGATCGCGGACGAAGCGGCTTTGGGCATGAACGAGCTGAAGCTTACGACGCCTCAAGGTATTTTAGAAGACAGCATCTCTCCAACTCGTTTGACACACACGGACGCCATCGAAAACTGAACTAAGCCGAATGAAAACGCAAACGGAACAACGGAGCTCGCGATGCTCAACACTACTTTGCCAATGATGGCGCGACTTCTCGAAAGGCAGTTGGGAACACCACCAGGCACATCGAACGACAACGCCACCAGTGCTCAGCTGCAAATAACTACGACACCAGGTCTCACGTGAACGCTGCCGACCTATTCGGGAACTGAATCAGACAACTTCGCTCAATGGAAGACTGCCGTAGAATCAATGCGCGAGCGGTGCGCATGGACTGAGGCAGCAACAATCAACACAGGAATCTCTCGACTTAGGAGCCGCGCAGCCGCTTGGCACCAAACTACCGGGCACCTGCACGCCGACTGGACATCATGGGTGACGGCATTAAAAACTGAATTTGACAAGCCTTTCCTGTTCAGTCAATGGGTCGCCTACGTCGATGCAAGAGCTCAACGAGAGAACGAAGCTATGACAGACTATATGAACGCACGCCTCCAACGCATCAGACGAGCCTCGTATGAACTGTTCGATGACGATGTGGTCGACTGGCTCATACAAGGAGTACGGTCAACAAGCGTAAAACCCTTGTTAGCAGCTTTTCACGACCTGCGACGTGAAACTATCACCGAGTTCTTGCACTACGCCAAACAGATGGATAGACGAGATGTTGTAATCAGCGACGAAAAAAAACTTCCGGCAGTCAGCAAATCGTCAAAGCTCAGCGAGAGAAACGCAGCTGAACCGACGACCACAACGACACCAAAGAATGCATGCTTGCCGGCCGACACGTGCGCACGTTTCAAAAGGAAAGGACACAGAGCAATCGACTGCCCTGATCCAGACACACGCACAGAAAATGAAAAAGCAGCAGCTTTGCGACGTCGCCAAATGGAAATCTCACCAAAAGGCATCAATAGGGTCGCCATCGCAGAGATGAGTGGGCGAAGGATAATACTACTACAGACCAGTGTAAATGACATCACATCACAAGCACTTTGGGACACAGGCTCTGCAGTAACACTCATTGACGAGCAGTTTGCACAAAAGCACGATTTCGAGGTTGCTACTGACGTGGGTTGTGTATTGGGTGGTCCATTTGGCAACTCGTGCAAGCCAACCGGTGTGACTCAACCAAGGATCATCATTGGTGATGCCTGTTCTACAGTTGAAGCTAAAGTGATCAAGAATCTTCCATACGAAATCATGGTAGGCCTTGACTAGAGACAGGTAAATCCGTTTCACTATAGTAAACGCTATGATAACGGCATTCACAGTATCAAGTTCATACAGAAACTGAAAAAGAATGTCGGTATATCAACCAGCAGTGACTCGGACACACAACCGTCTCTGTCAAACTTCGGGACAGAACTGAGCATGGACAACTTCGTAAAGTGCGAAGGCATCAAATACTCCAAATAAATGCCCAGCCGACCAGAAGTACACTAAACAGACTTCATCGAAGTGTGTGGAGCCATTGATGCGAAGACAACAGTGACACGTGAAGTGCCCCAACTACTATCAGCGGAAAAAATCGCCCAGTTGATTCCATGTAAACCTGTTCCCAAGGATTTCACAGAGAATCAAACAAAAATGTTGAAAGCGTCTCTGCTAAACAACTATAATGCCTTCACCCACCCTAACAATGACTTGGGTCTGTGCACACACGTCGAACATACAATCGAGCGCACTGACCAAAAGCCGGTCAGGATGCAGCCCTACAGCACAAGCGATGCCAACAGGAGATTTATCCGGGAAGAGACACAAGAGTGGATCAGAAGAGGTATCATCCGCCCTTCAAAGTCCGCCTACGCCTCCCCTGTAATCGTTGCCGACCAACCACATCATGAGACTGCACCGAAACGATTGTGTGTGGACTATCGATTTTTGAACGCGAAGACGGTCAAGCGAGCCTACCCGATGCCAAAGTCGACACACTCATTCGGAAAGTGGCCGGATCCCGATATATGTCAAAGCTGGATGTCAAGAAGGCCTTCCTAAATATACCACTATGCGAAGAAGACATTTATAAAGCAGCTTCTGTGACAGAACATGGACAATTCGAACCACTACGAATGCTCTTTGGCCTATGCACCGCACCCGCAACAATGCAGAGCGTCATGAATGAAGTCTTCAAGAACTCATCGACAGTGGTCATGTGATCGTCTACATCGATGACGTGTGTATCTTCACTGACACTATTGAGGAACACGTTGAAGTGCTTGACAAGGTACTGAAGGCTCTTCATGACTTAAGACTGCGTGTTGTATACAACATGTGCATGTTTGCAGAAAAGCAGATACCACTCCTTGGATTTCTGATATCACAAGAGGGAGTGACGATCGACCCACAACGCATCGCAGCGATAAAGAACTACACCGCGCCAAAAACAAAAAGCGAAGTTAGATCATTCCTTGGACTCACATCACATTACCGCCAGTACATAAAAGACTTCGCAAAAGTTGCTCGACCACTGACAATTCTCACGAAAAAAGATATCATCGTTCAGTGGACGCCTGATTGTCAAGGCGCCATGGACACGCTGAAGGCAGGACTGACGGAGCCACCTATCTTGGCGACGTTCAACCCAAAGCTGCCGACACAAGTTCATGTCGACGCCTCCCACACAGCGCTCGGAGCAGTACTTACGCAGACACACGGTGACACCACGCGGCTAGTGAAATATACAAGCAAAAAGGTCTCCGACAGCGACAGCCACAAGCATTTGACGGAACTTGAGGCAATCGCAGCTCACTGGGCCATAACCGAACGTTTCCACTGTTACCTGCAAGAACTAGAACATTTCGAGCTCATAACAGACAATTGGGCTGTTACGCACATTATGTACAAAACGAATCCCAACAGGCGATGTACACGCATGGTCCTAGACCTGTCCACATACCATTTCACTGTGCGTCACATATCTGGCAAGACAAATACCATGGCAGACACACTATTAAAAATGGTGAACGCAGTTTTCGTGCTGAGGGCAAACGATTCACGTCTGTGTGAACTCCAGCGCAAAGATGCAAAACTGGTCACTATTATTAAAGACATCGAAGCTGCCACTGAAACAGGAAACCAAAGTAAATCTGGCAATAGCTACCAGATCATTATAGGCATGCTCATGCACGGTATAAACCAACACTGGAAGACAATACAAGAGGTTGTCGTGCCCAAATCGCTACAATCTGCTCTAATGCAAAGTCACCACGATCATGCTGGTCACGGAGACGCCCTGCGAACGAAGTCCAAACTATCCAAACGTTACTACTGGCAGAATATGGACCAGGACATTGCACAGTATGTGAGAGAGTGCCGGGTGTGTCAGCAGCACAACCACGCAATTGGTGTACAACTAAAAACTCTCAACCCAAGGAAGGTGCCACAAACACCCTTCCACACAGTGGTCATCGACCATGTGGGGCCAATCAACACAGCTGACGAGAACAAACGTGTCATAACAGCTGTACACGCAGCTACGAGGTTCATTTTCACACGGGCAGTGCTGAGAAAGTGTGCTTCACATGTGATCCAATTCATTGAAGAAGAGGTTGTCACTAAATTCGGAGTTCAAAAAACCATAATCAGTGACAATAACAGCGCGTTCACGTCGAAGACAACGAATGACTATCTACATCATCATCACATCGAATACACGCTCACAGTGCCGTACGCACCACGGACAAACGGACATGTTGAGAGAGCCAACGGTCGAAATCTCCCACCTTTGCGCAAGAATGTTAATGGAGATGTCGACCACTGGTGTGAATACCTTGCCAAAACCACCTTCGAAGTCAACGCAATGTTCCAGGCTGGACTCAAGACTTCACCATTCGAACTGTCGTTTATTTACACACCTCGAAGGATAATTGACAACGAGCTGCAGGTATACAACAACGAGCCCACACAAGACATCGAGATGGTCCGTCAAGAAGCATTTGACAACATAACAGCCTACCTAAATGTTATGAAAACCGAACACGATGAAAGCATCCGCCAGCACCCTATGAAGTGGGTGATCAAGTCTGGTACGAGACACCATCCAAAGCCGGGCAGTTTGATACTTGGTACGACGGACAATACACGAGTACTGACCGCGACAAGGAAACTTTCACGATCACCAGAATGAAGACAAATCGCACAGAAACAAGGCTGGCCAGCGCATCGCAGTTAAAGTGCTTTCATGAAAAAACACAAGACACAACCCCATAGTGCACGATGACTCCATGCAATATCTCTTTGATTCGTTAATAAATCAGTTGTTGGTCGTTCAATCAGTCGTGTCATCGTATGCATCAACCCCTGACACCCCCCATTACAGTTAGAGGTAGAAGAGGTGGAGGTGCTGGACGTGGTGGGAACGGTGCTGGTGGAACACCTGCATGAATATGATTTATTTCAGATAAAACGTCAGATAAAATGTGTTCAACATAAAACTCCTAGTGCAAAAAGAAAAGCAGCATAGCAAGGAGGTAGCTCATAAGAAAACACTGCTTACAAATACTAGTGGTTTCTCGAAACACAAAATGGGCGCGAGTGTCGCTTGCCAGAATATCCACCAGTAGGAAGCATGCTTTAACGCAAAGTTCACTGTTCATTGAAACAGGGCCACACTCTGCATAGCTAGGTAATACATAGCCTATACTTGGTCTTGCTCGATTAGTCATAGGCTCACGACATTCTCAACTTTGCATGTTCTTCTAGGTGAGGAAGTAGACGTCTGACTAGCTCAGGGACTCACCCGGCGCTCTTGGGACCCCCACTACAGCTGGAGGTGGGCCAGGCGAAGGTGCGAAACGTGGTGACCCAGGTGCTTGTGGGGCACCTGCATGAATATGATTTATTTCAGATACAACATGTTCAACATAAAACTGCTAATGCAAAAGGAAAACCAGCATAGCAAGAAGGTAGCTAATTAGCAAACACTGCTTACATATTGTGACGTGCCATTGTGCTCGCCAGATATACTGGGTTCCGAGGCGGCCGAAGAAGGACATCCACACTCTTTCAGGATCAGGAGGGGACTGCAAGACCCCTTTTTTATTTGACGTTGCTCGAACGTCCGTGAGCCCGGCACCGGTTTAGTTCATTTTCCTCGCGCAAAGGCGCGAGACACGCACCGAGTGTCGTCTGCTATAGCTGCTCACATGCCTGGGTTTGGAACCTAGTCGTTCTGACTCCATACAGAAAACAATAAGACCTACATAACTAAACTAACTTAAACAGTCGTATTTGTAACTATTTACAAATGTCAACAAAATAATGTCTATTCACTTTCAAGCACACAAAACTATATACAAGCGCAAACAACTATTTACACTGCACGGCCCCCAGGTACACATTAGTCCGAAGCATTGGGTTGCTCTATGTGAGTAATGGGGCACAGATATGCACCTATTTTTTTCAATATGCACAATGTCATCTTCCCGTGCTGTTCGCGAGTTCGATCTCGTCGTTCACGGAAGACTCAGTATATTGTGAGGTCCGGTGTACAATGTAATTGCTTTCACACCGAACATTGGAGCCTTGGGGAGCACCAGTTGTCCTTTTTCAAACACAACGTCCTTGTGGTGCTTGTCAAAGTGCCACTTCTGTCTTTCTTGAGCCAGTCGGATGTGTGCGGCTGCGAGGTCCCCAACGTTTTGTAGTAGTTCACGCACTACCGTGAAATAGTTTAGTCTTCTTTGTGCTCTTCAAGCTCTCGGCGACTGTATACAAAATCCAATTGTAGCACCAGATCCCTACCGTAGACAATGAAGAAGAAAGTTTGGTGAACCGTGTCATGGTACCCGGTGTTGTAACAGAATACAATAAAAGGGAGGACATCTGCCCATATTTTTTCCTCGGTGGTAGTCATGGCAAACACATGTTTGGTTTTCTTATTGGCTCTTTCGCAAAAGCAGCTTGCTGCAGTGAGATATTCGGTATTGGCAGCATGTTTGATGCCCCAATGTTTGAAGTGTGCTTTAGTAGATAGCGCCAATATTTGAGTCGTGCGGTCTGTGATGATTGTGGCTGGGCATTTGTGCTTCAATATGACACGTCGTTCGACAACCTTCTGGACGGTTGTGGCCTGTATGTTTCGAGCTGGTTTCGCGTCCGCAAATTTTGTAAGGTAATCAATGGCTACAATGATATACTTGTAACCTCCTGCAAGTTTTGAATGGCCTATTGTGTCCATCTCCTCTGTGTGAAAGGGGCTGTGGTCTTCTATTGGCTGTAATAGACTGTAAGGCACCGATGTCGTCATCTCCATCCTCTGACAAAGGTCACAGTGACACACTTACCCTCTGACGTCTGCATAGAGCTTCGGTCAGTAATACTTAGACTTTAGGGCATGGAATGTTCGCCTGGTGCGAATGTGATCACCGTATCGTCCTTCATGCATTTCACGAAGTGCCTCAGCTTGTCATTGTGCAGGAAGTCAAAGAAGAAATCGACTGCTGACTGGGCCTTGGTCTCTTTTATACAGCACGTCGTTATGCGTGATAAACCTATTTTGCACCCGTTTCTGTTGCGTTTTCGTGCCTAACGGACCCCTAAGCATATCCAGGACTTTAGTGACAAAGGAATCCTGAAGCTGCTCCTCACCCATGTTGTCACAGAATTGCAGTGATAGATATAACACTGCAATAATATGTTCGGCATTATCCACAATGAGGGGATACCTGGAAAGACAATCTGGTGTGCTGTGCAGGATTTCTGGTTTGCAGATGACAGGAAAGTAAAATTCCTGCATAACCAGTGACAAACGAAGAAAACGTTGGTTTCCTTCTTTGTAGACGACACTGCTTGAAAAAATGGCCACTTCTGGAGCAGTTGATTGATTTGTGGGGTTTAACGTGTCAAAACCACTATTTGATTATGAGAGACGCCGTAGTGGAGGGCTCCGGAAATTTTGACCACCTGGGGTTCTTTAACGTGCACCCAAATCTCAGTACACGGGCCTACAACATTTCCGCCTCCATCGGAAATGCAGCCGCCACAGCCGGGATTTGAACTTGCGACCTGCGGGTCAGTAGCCGAGTACCTTAGCCACTAGACCACCGTGGTGGGGCACTTCTGGAGCAGTTCAAGCATAGTTTACGAACTCTCAAGGCATTTCCTTGCGACCATTCAAAAACACGCGTTGTGGAATGAGTCGATATCCGAGACGGTGTGAACTTCGCTTTCGTATCCCGTTTCATCTTTCTCTCAGCTACTTCCTCATCTGAGGAACCCCTAGACTCTATGCTGTCCACACGTTGACGATGACGCATAGGCTTCCGAGGCGAATGCTTTGCGATAGCAGTTAGCGCTGCTCCATTAGGTCGAGCTTTCGGTGTGCGAAGTATATATATATGACTCACCTGGCTGTTGCGTCGCTCCGAACATTCACTGCTTAGATATTACACCGCAGTCCATGTAATAACGTCAGCGGAATGCTGCCTTCATGTCAACCCAAGTACTGATACTAGCCACCTTCTTGTGGTGGCACATCCATGTAAAGTTTTTACCTGGGAGCCTCGAAATAATGAATGACATGATGTCGTCATCGGGAACGCTGAAGGTTCCAACCTTAGTAAATTTTCGCGAGATGCGTAAGGAGCTCGCCCCGAAACTTGAAAGTCGGTCGCCAGCGTCTTCTCTGTTAGATAGAAAAGACGCTGGCGTACATTGGAGTATAGCTTCTGGCTTGTTTTTGTTACTTTCTCGAGCCGCTTTTGAGATTCAACGATGCACTGCTCTCTTTTGAGCTCGTGCTTGATTCGTTGTCAGAAATTTCACGCGTTTTGGACTCTAGACGCTCGATGCGCTCAACTTGTGGAGCAAGTTAGTTACACACTAGGTCGTGACTTGCCTTCATCTGCGAATTAAGAGGCGGTTTTGGTGCATCTTTGTCTTTAAAGGCCTTGTGGTCCTTGAGAATCATCAGTTTCAGTTTCTCCAATTTGCTCAGGAGCTGACCCATCTCGATCCGTCGAATATCGCCTTTGGACGCAGCTGATCGGTAGGCTTCCGCACGGGCGGCGTCATCCAGCTGCTTGAACACGTTGACAGAACACGAGGTTATCGCCATCTTGAGATCACGGAGCCGACGCCGTCCACACAAGTGGTTGAGCTAAAGGAGCGTGTAGGGAGCAACATCCCCACATAAAACATGTAAACGTCTTCTTAGTTCACTTCAAGCCGTTGGGCGCCGATTGTCACGTGCCATTGTAGCCGTCGAATATACTAGGTTCCGACGTGGCCTAAGAAGGACGTCCACACTCTTTAAAAATCAGGAAGGGACTGCCAGACCCTTTTTCTTATTCGACGTTCCTCGAGTGCCCGTGAGCCTGGCGCTGATCTAATTCGTTTTCCTCGCGCAAAGGCGCGAAACACGCACAAAGCGTCGTCTGCTATAGCTCGTCACAAGTATACTAGTGGTTTCTCGAAACACACGTTAGGCGCGAGGTTGTCACTTGCCAGAGAGATTCACCGGAAGGGCACACATTTATTTATGCAAAGTTCAATGTTCTTTGAAAAAGGCCCACACTATGCATACCTTGGTCATGCATAGTTGATAACTGTCTTGTTAAAGTGATCATGGAGCTCAGAAACTTCTCAACTTCGCATGTTTTTCTAAGTGAGGAAGTAGACATCTGAGTAGCTCAGAGACTCACCCGGTGCTCTTGGGCCCCCCATGACAGCTCGGCCATGTGGAGTTGCTGGACGTGGTGGCCCTAGTGCTGGTGGAACACCTGCATAAATAGAATTTATTTCAGATACAAGGTGTTTTACATGAAACTGCTAATGCGAAAGGAAAAGTAGCATAGGAAAGAGGTAGCTAATTATCAAACACTGCTTACATATACTAGTGGTTTCTCGAAACACACGTTGGACGCGAAGCTATCACTTGCCAGAAAGATTCACCAGAAGGTCACACTATTATGAATGGAAAACTCAATGTTCTTTGAAACAGGTCCTAACTATGCATACCTGGGTCATGCATAGCTGACGCCCGTCTTCTTAGACAGTCCAAGAAGCTCGCAAACTTCTCAACTTCTCATGTTCTTCTAGGTGAGGAAGTAGACATCTGACTAGCACAGAGACTCACCTGGCGCTCCTAGGCCCCGCATGAAAGCTGGGCCAGGTAGAAGTGCTGGTCGTGGTGGTCCCAATGCTGGCAGAACACCTGCATGAATAGGGTTTATTTCAAATACAAAGTGTTCTTCATGAAACTGCTCATGCAAAAGGAAAAAAGAAGCATACCAAGAAGGTCGCTAATTATCAAACACTCCTTATATATGCTAGTGGTTTCTCAAAACACACGTTGGGCGCAAGGTTGTCGATTGGCAGAAGGATTCACCGTTAGGCTACACATTTATTATGCAAATTTCAATGTTCTTCGAAACAGGGCCACACTATGCATAGCAGGGTCAGACATTTATTTATGCAAAATTCAAAGTCCTCTAAAAACATGGCCACACTATGCATAGCTGGGTGATGCAGAGGTGATACCTGTATTGTTAGATTAGTCATGGAGCTTACGACCTTCTCAACTTCGCATATTCTTCTAGGTGAGGAAGTAGACATCTGACTAGCTCAGAGACTCACCTGGCGGTCTTGGGCCCCCCATGACAGCTGGAGGTGGGCCAGGTGGAGGTGCTGGACGTAGTGGTCCCGGTGCTGGTGGAACACCTGCATAAATTTGACTTAATTCAGATACGACGTGTTCAACATAAAACTGCTAGTGCAAAAAGATAAACACCATAGCACGAAGATAGCTAATTAGCAAACACTGCTTAGACATACTCGTGGTTTCTTGAAACACACGTTGGTCGCGAGGTTGTCGCTTGCCAACAAGATTCACCAGTGGGCCACACACTTAGTTATGCAAAGGTCAATGTTTTTAAATCAAGGCTACACTATGCATTGCTGGGCAATGCAAAGCTGATACCTGTCTTGTTACATTAATCATAGAGCTCACGACCTTCTCAACTTCGCATGTTCATCCAGGTGAGAAAGTAGACATCTAGCTAGCTCAGAGACTCACCCGGTGCTCTTGCGCCCCCCATGATAGCTGGAGGTGGGCCAGGTGGAGGAGCTAGACCTGGTGGCTCCGGTGCTGGTGGCACACCTGCATGAATATGATTTATTTCAGATACAACCTGTTCAACACATTACTGTAAATGCAGAAAGAAAAGGAGCATACAAAGAAGGTAGCTAATTAGCAAATACTGGTTACATATACTAGTGGTTTCGCGAAACACACATTGGGCGCGAGGTTGTCGCTTTTGAGAAAGATTTACCGTGATGTCAGACATTTACTTATGCAAAATTGAATGTCCGCTAAAACAGGGCCACACTATGCATAGCTGGGTCATGCATAGCTGATACCTGTAATGTTAGATTAGTCATGGAGCTTACGACCTTCTCAACTTCGCATATTCTTCTAGGTGAGGAAGTAGACATCTGAGTAGCTCAGAGACTCACCTGGCGCTCTTGGGCCCCCCATGACAGCAGGAGGTGGGCCAGGTGGAGGTGCTGGACGTAGTGGTCCCGGTGCTGGTGGAACACCTGCATAAATTTGACTTAATTCAGATACGACATGTTCAACATAAAACTGCTAATGCAAAAAGATAAACACCATAGCACGAAGATAGCTAATTAGCAAACACTGCTTAGACATACTCGTGGTTTCTTGAAACACTCGTTGGTCGCGAGGTTGTCGCTTGCCAATAATATTCACCAGTGGGCCACACACTTATTTATGCAAAGGTCAATGCTTTTAAATCAAGGCTACACTATGCATTGCTGGGTAATGCAAAGCTGATACCTGTCTTGTTATATTAATCATAGAGCTCACGACCTTCTCAACTTCGCATGTTCATCCAGGTGAGAAAGTAGACATCTAGCTAGCTCAGAGACTCACCCGGTGCTCTTGCGCCCCCCATGATAGCTGGAGGTGGGCCAGGAGGAGGAGCTAGACCTGGTGGCTCCGGTGCTGGTGGCACACCTGCATGAATATGATTTATTTCAGATACAACCTGTTCAACACATTACTGTAAATGCAGAAAGAAAAGGAGCATACAAAGAAGGTAGCTTATTAGCAAATACTGGTTACATATACTAGTGGTTTCGCGAAACACACATTGGGCGCGAGGTTGTCGATTTTGAGAAAGATTTACCGTGTAGTCAGACATTTACTTATGCAAAATTGAATGTCCGCTAAAACAGGGCCACACTATGCATTGCTGGGTCATGCATAGCTGATACCTGTAATGTTAGATTAGTCATGGAGCTTACGACCTTCTCAACTTCGCATATTCTTCTAGGTGAGGAAGTAGACATCTGAGTAGCTCAGAGACTCACCTGGCGCTCTTGGGCCCCCCATGACAGCTGGAGGTGGGCCAGGTGGAGGTGCTGGACGTAGTGGTCCCGGTGCTGGTGGAACACCTGCATAAATTTGACTTAATTCAGATACGACGTGTTCAACATAAAACTGCTAATGCAAAAAGATAAACACCATAGCACGAAGATAGCTAATTAGCAAACACTGCTTAGACATACTCGTGGTTTCTTGAAACACTCGTTGGTCGCGAGGTTGTCGCTTGCCAATAATATTCACCAGTGGGCCGTCACTTATTTATGCAAAGGTCAATGTTTTTAAATCAAGGCTACACTATGCATTGCTGGGTAATGCAAAGCTGATACCTGTCTTGTTATATTAATCATAGAGCTCACGACCTTCTCAACTTCGCATGTTCATCCAGGTGAGAAAGTAGACATCTAGCTAGCTCAGAGACTCACCCGGTGCTCTTGCGCCCCCCATGATAGCTGGAGGTGGGCCAGGTGGAGGAGCTAGACCTGGTGGCTCCGGTGCTGGTGGCACACCTGCATGAATATGATTTATTTCAGATACAACCTGTTCAACACATTACTGTAAATGCAGAAAGAAAAGGAGCATACAAAGAAGGTAGCTCATTAGCAAATACTGGTTACATATACTAGTGGTTTCGCGAAACACACATTGGGCGCGAGGTTGTCGCTTTTGAGAAAGATTTACCGTGATGTCAGACATTTACTTATGCAAAATTCAATGTCCGCTGAAACAGGGCCACACTTTGCATAGCTGGGTCATGCATAGCTGATACCTGTAATGTTCGATTAGTCATGGAGCTTACGACCTTCTCAACTTCGCATATTCTTCTAGGTGAGGAAGTAGACATCTGAGTAGCTCAGAGACTCACCTGGCGCTCTTGGGCCCCCCATGACAGCAGGAGGTGGGCCAGGTGGAGGTGCTGGACGTAGTGGTCCCGGTGCTGGTGGAACACCTGCATAAATTTGACTTAATTCAGATACGACGTGTTCAACAAAAAACTGCTAATGCAAAAAGATAAACACCATAGCACGAAGATAGCTAATTAGCAAACACTGCTTAGACATACTCGTGGTTTCTTGAAACACTCGTTGGTCGCGAGGTTGTCGCTTGCCAATAATATTCACCAGTGGGCCACACACTTATTTATGCAAAGGTCAATGCTTTTAAATCAAGGCTACACTATGCATTGCTGGGTAATGCAAAGCTGATACCTGTCTTGTTATATTAATCATAGAGCTCACGACCTTCTCAACTTCGCATGTTCATCCAGGTGAGAAAGTAGACATCTAGCTAGCTCAGAGACTCACCCGGTGCTCTTGCGCCCCCCATGATAGCTGGAGGTGGGCCAGGAGGAGGAGCTAGACCTGGTGGCTCCGGTGCTGGTGGCACACCTGCATGAATATGATTTATTTCAGATACAACCTGTTCAACACATTACTGTAAATGCAGAAAGAAAAGGAGCATACAAAGAAGGTAGCTTATTAGCAAATACTGGTTACATATACTAGTGGTTTCGCGAAACACACATTGGGCGCGAGGTTGTCGATTTTGAGAAAGATTTACCGTGTAGTCAGACATTTACTTATGCAAAATTGAATGTCCGCTAAAACAGGGCCACACTATGCATTGCTGGGTCATGCATAGCTGATACCTGTAATGTTAGATTAGTCATGGAGCTTACGACCTTCTCAACTTCGCATATTCTTCTAGGTGAGGAAGTAGACATCTGAGTAGCTCAGAGACTCACCTGGCGCTCTTGGGCCCCCCATGACAGCTGGAGGTGGGCCAGGTGGAGGTGCTGGACGTAGTGGTCCCGGTGCTGGTGGAACACCTGCATAAATTTGACTTAATTCAGATACGACGTGTTCAACATAAAACTGCTAATGCAAAAAGATAAACACCATAGCACGAAGATAGCTAATTAGCAAACACTGCTTAGACATACTCGTGGTTTCTTGAAACACTCGTTGGTCGCGAGGTTGTCGCTTGCCAATAATATTCACCAGTGGGCCGTCACTTATTTATGCAAAGGTCAATGTTTTTAAATCAAGGCTACACTATGCATTGCTGGGTAATGCAAAGCTGATACCTGTCTTGTTATATTAATCATAGAGCTCACGACCTTCTCAACTTCGCATGTTCATCCAGGTGAGAAAGTAGACATCTAGCTAGCTCAGAGACTCACCCGGTGCTCTTGCGCCCCCCATTATAGCTGGAGGTGGGCCAGGTGGAGGAGCTAGACCTGGTGGCTCCGGTGCTGGTGGCACACCTGCATGAATATGATTTATTTCAGATACAACCTGTTCAACACATTACTGTAAATGCAGAAAGAAAAGGAGCATACAAAGAAGGTAGCTCATTAGCCAATACTGGTTACATATATTACTGGTTTCGCGAAACACACATTGGGTGCGAGGTTGTCGCTTTTGAGAAAGATTTACCGTGATGTCAGACATTTACTTATGCAAAATTCAATGTCCGCTGAAACAGGGCCACTCTATGCATAGCTGGGTCATGCATAGCTGATACCTGTAATGTTAGATTAGTCATGGAGCTTACGACCTTCTCAACTTCACATATTCTTCTAGGTGAGGAAGTAGATATCTGAGTAGCTCAGAGACTCACCTGGCGCTCTTGGGCCCCCCATGACAGCTGGAGGTGGGCCAGGTGGAGGTGCTGGACGTAGTGGTCCCGGTGCTCGTGGAACACCTGCATAAATTTGACTTAATTCAGATACGACGTGTTCAACATAAAACTGCTAATGCAAAAAGATAAACACCATAGCATGAAGATAGCTAATTAGCAAACACTGCTTAGACATACTCTTGGTTTCTTGAAACACTCGTTGGTCGCGAGGTTGTCGCTTGCCAATAATATTCACCAGTGGGCCACACACTTATTTATGCAAAGGTCAATGTTTTTAAATCAAGGCTACACTATGCATTGCTGGGTAATGCAAAGCTGATACCTGTCTTGTTATATTAATCATAGAGCTCACGACCTTCTCAACTTCGCATGTTCATTCAGGTGAGAAAGTAGACATCTAGCTAGCTCAGAGACTCACCCGGTGCTCTTGCGCCCCCCATGATAGCTGTAGGTGGGCCAGGTGGAGGAGCTAGACCTGGTGGCTCCAGTGCTGGTGGCACACCTGCATGAATATGATTTATTTCAGTTACAACCTGTTCAACACATTACTGTAAATGCAGAAAGAAAAGGAGCATACAAAGAAGGTAGCTCATTAGCAAATACTGGTTACATATACTAGTGGTTTCGCGAAATACACTTTGGGTGCGAGGTTGTCGCTTTTGAGAAAGATTTACCGTGATGTCAGACATTTACTTATGCAAAATTCAATGTCCGCTGAAACAGGGCCACACTATGCATAGCTGGGTCATGCATAGCTGATACCTGTAATGTTAGATTAGTCATGGAGCTTACGACCTTCTCAACTTCGCATATTCTTCTAGGTGAGGAAGTAGACATCTGAGTAGCTCAGAGACTCACCTGGCGCTCTTGGGCCCCCCATGTCAGCTGGAGGTGGGCCAGGTGGAGGTGCTGGACGTAGTGGTCCCGGTGCTGGTGGAACACCTGCATAAATTTGACTTAATTCAGATACGACGTGTTCAACATAAAACTGGTAATGCAAAAAGATAAACACCATAGCACGAAGATAGCTAATTAGCAAACACTGCTTAGACATACTCGTGGTTTCTTGAAACACTCGTTGGTCGCGAGGTTGTCGCTTGCCAATAATATTCACCAGTGGGCCACACACTTATTTATGCAAAGGTCAATGTTTTTAAATCAAGGCTACACTATGCATTGCTGGGTAATGCAAAGCTGATACCTGTCTTGTTATATTAATCATAGAGCTCACGACCTTCTCAACTTCGCATGTTCATCCAGGTGAGAAAGTAGACATCTAGCTAGCTCAGAGACTCACCCGGTGCTCTTGCGCCCCCCATGATAGCTGGAGGTGGGCCAGGTGGAGGAGCTAGACCTGGTGGCTCCGGTGCTGGTGGCACACCTGCATGAATATGATTTATTTCAGATACAACCTGTTCAACACATTACTGTAAATGCAGAAAGAAAAGGAGCATACAAAGAAGGTAGCTCATTAGCAAATACTGGTTAAATATACTAGTGGTTTCGCGAAACACACATTGGGCGCGAGGTTGTCGCTTTTGAGAAAGATTTACCGTGATGTCAGACATTTACTTATGCAAAATTCAATGTCCGCAGAAACAGGGCCACACTATGCATAGCTGGGTCATGCATAGCTGATACCTGTAATGTTAGATTAGTCATGGAGCTTACGACCTTCTCAACTTCGCATATTCTTCTAGGTGAGGAAGTAGACATCTGAGTAGCTCAGAGACTCACCTGGCGCTCTTGGGCCCCCCATGGCAGCTGGAGGTGGGCCAGGTGGAGGTGCTGGACGTAGTGGTCCCGGCGCTGGTGGAACACCTGCATAAATTTGACTTAATTCAGATACGACGTGTTCAACATAAAACTGCTAATGCAAAAAGATAAACACCATAGCACGAAGATAGCTAATTAGCAAACACTGCTTAGACATACTCGTGGTTTCTTGAAACACTCGTTGGTCGCGAGGTTGTCGCTTGCCAATAATATTCACCAGTGGGCCACACACTTATTTATGCAAAGGTCAATGTTTTTAAATCAAGGCTACACTATGCATTGCTGTGTAATGCAAAGCTGATACCTGTCTTGTTATATTAATCATAGAGCTCACGACCTTCTCAACTTCGCATGTTCATCCAGGTGAGAAAGTAGACATCTAGCTAGCTCAGAGACTCACCCGGTGCTCTTGCGCCCCCCATGATAGCTGGAGGTGGGCCAGGTGGAGGAGCTAGACCTGGTGGCTCCGGTGCTGGTGGCACACCTGCATGAATATGATTTATTTCAGATACAACCTGTTCAACATATTACTGTTAATGCAGAAAGAAAAGCAGCATACAAAGAAGGTAGCTCATTGGCAAATACTGGTTACATATACTAGTGGTTTCGCGAAACACACATTGGTCGTGAGGTTGTCGCTTTTAAGAAAGATTTACCGTTATGTCAAACATTTACTTATGCAAAATTCAATGTCCGCTGAAACAGGGCCACATTATGCATAGTTGGGTGATGCATAGCTGATGCCTCTCTTGTTAGATTAGTCATGGAGCTCACGACCTTCTCAACCTCGCATGTTCTTTTAGGTGAGGAAGTAGACATCCGACTAGCTCACGGACTCACCCGGCGCTCTTGGGCCCCCTATGATAGCTGGAGGTGGGCCAGGTGGAGGTGCTAGACCTGGAAAACCTGCATGAACATGATTTATTTCATATACAACGTGTTCAACATAAAACTGCTAATGCAAAAAGAAAAGCAGCATAGCAAAAAGGTAGCTCATTAGCAAATATTGCTTACAAATACTAGTGGTTTGTCGAAACACCAAATGAGCACGAGAGTGTCGTCTCCAGAAAATTCACCGGCAAGTCACATATTGTTGATGCAAAGTTCAATGCTCATTGAAACAGGGCCACACTAGGCCTAGCTGTGTAATACATAGCTTATACTTGGCCTTGTTAGATTAGTCATGGAGCTCAGAATCTTCTCGACTTCGCATGTTCTTACAGGTAAGGAAGTAGACATCTGAGTAGCTCAGAGACTCACCCGGCACTCTTAGGCCCCCTATGGCAGCTGGAGGTGGGCCAGGTAGAGGTGCTAGACGTGGTGGTTCCTGTGCTAGTGAGAAACCTGCATGAATATGATTTATTTCACATATAAGTTGTTTAACACAAAACTGCCGTGACCGCTGGATAAAAAAGGTGTGGCTTTTTGCGTTGCGCCCACGTGAATGGGCAAGTGCGTTTCTTCAGGGTTGACGGTTTCGGCCACTTTTGGGGGGAGGGCGCTGACGCTCCACCCGTCAAAGCGAACGGCATTTGTTGTTTCAATGTGGTCGCGTGTGGATTTCTGCATGTCCGTGTACTTTCTCCGGGTGATTTCTCTTGCTTTTATTGTGATAGCAATTATATGGACACTCTCGGCTTGATTTAGCCACCAGCATCAGCGTCGGCGTCACTCACCGTATATGTATACATATATCTATATATAATAATGCAAGGACGAAAAAAATGACGAAAAAGACTTCAGTGCGCGGAAGCGAACTTGGATCGTCTAAATCGTGAGTGAAACGCGTTAACCACTGAGGCACCGAAGAGCACGTTCCTTCAAAGCTCAAAGGCAAACTATATCTTCCACTTACCGCTGCTAACGGGCATCTCGGGAGGTGGGGGAGCTATCGTGTTTTCAGCATTACCAGCAAAATGGCGCAATGAGCGCAGGTAGCAACATCGTCCCGGCACGGCGGGCACGATCTCATCTTCCACGCGCGCTTGGCCCCGCAAAGGACCGAGGGTCGACGCTCCTCGCGCGCCTTTATCTCGCGGTATGGAGGATAGTGCGTCTTAGCTGGCATTCGGCTTTCACCAGAGCAGTGCTGTTTTAGATATGGGGTGCAAAAAGGTCACTGCAATCGTTGCACAATCTACGTTTGCGAAAAGAGCATGCTTTTCAGACACATCGAAGTAACAACTGAGATGCTTATTCGCGTTTATCTGTATCTGAGAGTACATTTCGTGTGTTATTTGTGCGCGAGAAACATGGGGCACGTTTCTACCTGCTAGACAATCTGCGCGCGACCACCCAATTTGTTGCTATCACATTCATTGCGTCGCATTTGGGGCAAAGCTGTGACTTTTTTGTGTTCAATTGTGTGTGGGGGGAGGAGGCCTCATGCTTTTTTGTAATTGAGTAAGATTTTGTGATGCGCGCGTGTGTAGCAGACGGTTGTTTTTCAATCGTATGACGCCGCGAATCAGTTGTGTGCCGCTGAGAATCTCCAACGCGAATAAAGACGCTACAATGAAGCACAGTGTATTCGCCGGCAATTTACAGTTTCAAAAAGCGTATCGCGATGCGTGTTATACGTAACTAAGCACATCGTTGTGTCACAAACGAGCGCTGAAGCCGGCGCGTTCCACTGCCTCCAGACGACAGCATCAAATCATCCTGTCCAATGTTCCTGTCACGGCAAGCGCAGCGAACCAAGAAACCAGGCATCAAAAGGTGCCCATGGTGTGCCCTTACCCTCTAAGCACGCGACCGCCAACTAGAACAGACGGCGAGAAATAGCAACATCGATGTGGGGCCTCTCTTGATGATGATATGTGGGGTTTAACGTCCCAAAACCACCATATGAATATGAGAGACGTCGTAGTGGAGGGCTCCCGAGACTTCGACCGCCTGAGGTTCTTTATCGTACACCCAAATCTGAGCACACGGGCCTACAGCATTTAAACCTCTATCTGAAAATGCCTATATGAAGACGACAATTTTGCAGACAAACCGGCGAGATGAAAGCCTTTCCCCTGGCTGCCACCCTTGTACGTGCTACGCGCGGTACAATGTTCGCAAAACCAGGAAGGATCCAAACTAGAGATGTTGCAGGGTGTATCCGATGGTGAACCTTGGCCAACAAGTTTTGATGTTTGAGCAGTGAGTCGTGAGAGTATTTAGTCGATATTATAGAATGCAGTTATGACGCCGCGGCAGTACATTGTTGATGATTATCGCTGGGACGACGACGACGACAAGGGCTGGAGTTCGTTTCAGTGATTCCTTGAAGAAAACTTTTGACACACCCTCGAATAATTGCGAAGTACAAACGTGTAGTTGGCCGCTCAGTGCTCGGGCGCAGTTTATGATGCGTGAGATTACATTTGCAGTGCGGTAGGTTTGTTCCCCTTTTGTTTTAAATACCTTCTACGTGATCTTGTGGGTTGTAATTGGTGGCTGCCGAGTGTGCGAGTTTTTGTGATGGGTTTTCTGGGAATACATACATTGTTTAGGTCATAAACTCATGCTTCTTCTCTCCGTCCTTGAACCACAACTGGCGTTGTAATTCACTAAACGAACTTGCAGGTACAAGGTGTTCCTCGTAAAACTGCCTATCCAAAAGGAGTAGTAGCATGGCGAAAAGGAGGCTCATTAGTAAACACTGCTTACATAGACTAGTGGTTTCTCGAAACACATATTGGGCACGATAGTGTCGCTGGCCACAAAAGCTTTCCGGCATGTCACACATTTATCTATGCACAGCGATGCGCTCTTTCTAACAGGACAAACTTATGCATAGCTGGGTCATGTGCAGCTGATACCCATGTTGTTAGATTGACCATGGAGCTCTTTAACACGACCTTCCCGATTTCGTATGCTCTTATGGAGGAGGAGCAAGTAGACATCCGACAAACTCTGAGACTGACCCGGCGCTCATGTGCCCCCCATGACAGCTGGAGGTGGGCCAGGTAAATGTGCTGAAATTGTTGGTCGTGGTGCTGGTGGAATATCTGCATGAATATTATTTATTTCCGATAGAAGGGGTTCAACATAAAACTTCTTATACAAAAAGAATAGCAGCATGACAAAAAAGGTAGCTAATTAGCAAACACCACTTATATACACTAGTGGTTTCTCAAAACACACATTGGGCGCGAAAGTGTCGCTCGCCAGAAAGATTCATTGGAAGGTTGCACGTTTATTTATGCATAGAGTAATGTTCATTGAAACAGGACAATACCATGCATAGCTGGGTTATGCATAGCTTGTACCTATGTTTTTTAAATTGGTTATGAAGCTCCCAACCTTTTCAACTTCGCATGTTCTTCTTAATGAGAGAGTAGACATCTGACAAGTTGAGAGACTCACCCGGCGTTCTTGGGCCCCCCATGACAGCTGGAGGTGGTCCCGGTGGAGGTTCTCTACGTGGTGGTCCCTGTGCTTGTGCAACACCTTCATGACAATAATTCATGTCAGATAATAGGTTTTCAACAAGAAACTGCTAATAGAAAAGGAAAGTGGCATGAAAAGAAGGCAGTTTATTAGCAAATACTGCTTACATATACTTGTGGATTCTTGAAACACATATTGGTCGCGATAGTCTTGCTAGACAGAAAGATTCAACGGCAGGCCACAGATATGCTTATGCTCATTGTAATGTTTATTGAAACAGGACCAGACTATGCATAGCTGGGTCCAGTGTTGCGTATTTGCCATTCTGGAATTTGAATCAATTTTTAATCATTCCACCCATTCGTGACCTCGGGTTGCGATGGGAGTGGAATAGGGAAAATGATTGGAAGAATGGAATGAAAGTAGAATTAGGCACCTTTTACTAATCACATATTTTATAAAAATAAGCACGTTTTCGTCTACGTGCTGTTGTGCAAACTTCAAACACTAGTGAATCAGAACCATAAATTTAAATATAAACCAGCATTTCTATAATGGCTTGCCTGATTACAAACAAATTACATTTATAAGCAGCATGCCTACTACAGGTTTGTCCTTATAATGACTGTGCTCCTCTGATGTTTGTCTCAATTTTTTGCGTAACCCCAGTTGAGCTGAACAATGGCAGAAACATGTCCCCCCCCCGCCCATCTCTTCCGGCCTTGTTATTTTTTTTTTGCCCTCGGCGACACCCAGCTACTGTCCACTGCCGTCTCCTTTTTTCAAACCCTTCACGTATTTGTGCTAGCGTCTGCCAACGTCAGTCGACTCGGACGCATGTTTGGAAAAACACTAAGTTGTGATGTGTATTAACGCTACCGCGATGCTTTTGTTCACTGTAATCTCACTTCGTACTACCCCCTCACCCTTACTTTCGCCATACCACCCCCCTTTCTCTCAAACAAATGAGCGCCTTTGCCCGATGGTCCGTAGGCGAGGGTTTCTAGGTCAGTGCAGCGCACAGTCGTACACAAAAAACTGAGTGCACTCCCCCTCCCTACAGACAGAGAGAATATACATTTGAAAGCATTGGTTCCGGAAGCCGCTCGAAGCAGAAAAGCCCACGTAACCATGGCCATGGCGGTGCCTCGCCTGCTTCCGAAGAAAACCCACGTGGCGAACTAAACCTCCTTCGCTCTGTTCTAGGGGAGAAGGAAGGCCCGGGTGGCGGCGCCGCCACCGCCGCGCGAGTTGGCAGCTAGATAAGCACTACCATAATGCACTACCACCGAGGCTCCTATGTCCAGTGGTTCACTCTAGAGCAGCTCACGTTAGTGAAAAGCAACTTGTATTTAGGTACACGGCAATTGTTTTATTACACTTTTTTTAGAGCCAACCATTCAAGGAGCCGTTCAGTTAAAATTCGGGTTTTAAATGCAACCAGCGAATTATCCTAACAGCTCTTCACACTTCGTTGCAATATTTTGATAAATGAAACCAAAATGAAGTTATTTTAGCATCTTGTACTACTTGCGACCTTTATTCAAGCACTCAAAATGCCAAAGACGCCCAAGCACTTTTTGTGACCTAAATCTATTGACCAAAGAAATAGTGACCGATTGTCAAACGTGTTTCGGAAACAAGGCGTAAGAGAGATGAAGCCAAGGAAATCCGACGTCACAGCATCTAGAGCTGAGAGCTGGCTATCCCGCACACTTAGTGCTCCGGGGTGGGGTCATTTCATTAGCATTGTTATTTTTTGTAAGTTCGCTTACTTTCTACGACTCGGCACATATTAGTGTTCGCATCGCAAAGCAAAGAGGACATTGCGGAGTATTTTTACACAAAAATATTTGCTAGTACTGTAATATTGTTGCGAGGCAGTGGGCATGGCTCCGACGTCGTAAACGCATTGATGAAAAAGCGGATTCGGCGCGCGAGATCCTAGCAGCCCTGGGGTGTCACACCTATCTGTAAATATTGCAAATACACTCGTTTCTCTCTTCCGTGTATCTGTAATCCCCGTAACAAATTGGTGGACGTGCTGGGTAACGAAGCGCCATACAACGGAGCTCCGCAGTGGTCGTCAAATCGGAGTTTCCGTGATGGAACACGGGACTTATCCCATTGCCACCTCTCCATCGACCTCGGCGACGCCTGCACCATCCACGACAACGCCTCCACCGCCCCCCCCCCCGCCCCCGTACGTGCTGACGCATTTATAACATCTAGGAACGCTCTGCGGTACGGATGAAGTTAATTTTGACGACTGGATAGCTGACTACGAACGTACCAGTGTGCTTAACCGGTATGACCCGATTCTCATGCTGGCCAACGTGCTGTTTTACCTGAAAGACACGGCCAAAGTCTGGTACGAGAACCCTGAAGAGGAGATCGGCAGTTGGGACACATTCAAGGAGAAGCTTCGTGACTTATGTGGGACGCCCATCGGTCGAAAGGCGGCTGCAAAGAAGGAGTTGTCTGTACGTGCTCAGACGTCCACAGATGTCTTGTATATATGTGACGTCCCCGCAAACACGGACTGAAGCCCGGTACTTCCAAGATGTTTACGTCGTTTCTTAAACCCAAGCATTAAAAAAAGAAAAAGAAAACATTCAGGGTAATGAATAGGCATTCCGGAGTGGAGTACCTGGAAGGAATATTTTTACTGTTCTCGCGGGCCTCACCGTGCATAAACGATGACCGGGCGGCGCCTTGTTGTCTACAGACAGTGTGACAGTGTACGGTGGCGATAATCTGCGCGCACTCGATTGATTGATTTGTGGGGTTTAAAGTCCCAAAACCACCATTTGATTGTGAGAGACGCCGTAGTGGAGGGCTCCGGAAATTTTGACCACCTGGGGTTCTTTAACGTGCACCCAAATCTGAGTACACGGGCCTACAACATTTCCGCCTCCATCGGAAATGCAGCCGCCGCAGCCGGGAATCGAACCCGCGACCTGCGGGTCTGCAGCCGAGTACCTTAGCCACTAGACCACCGCGGCGGGGCATTCTGCGCGCACTCTTCAGATATGTGTCTTTGGGGAGCAGCAGAGCACCTTTTGTTGGTTCGGTGAATGCGACCCTGTTATAGCGCCTGTGCCGGGTCCGGCCTGACTTTCCGTCAGCCTCCGTGGCTCCAGGGCTCATTACTGCGTTCTGCACGGATGCCCCCCCCTCCCCCCGCGGCGTTGAATGACGAAGAAGCGGCGGCTGCGGAGAATGTCGCGGGAGACACCAAGCTGCATGGAGACGTTGAGACTTGGTCTGGACTACGGGTCATCGGGTACCAACAACCGGGGCAATTGGTTCGGCCAAAAATATTTCGGCACAACACTGGAAACTCCAGACGATGGCCATTACAGACGACGCTCTTTGTCAAAAAATTGAGACCATTGTTCGCCCGTAATTCACGTGTCTTCGGACAGCTCGCCCATCTCTCTCTCTGAGGCTTGAGTTTGTACATAATTACTTGCTCGGCTTTGCTTGGGAGAGGGTTTTCCACTGGTGCGGGTCGCGCGGACGGCCGTCGAAGATGACACACACCGACTGACAGAGAAATGTGTCGGGTCAACAGTGGCAATTGGTTAGGTGCCACGGAGGGGCGGAGTCGGGTCCTACGAAAAGGGACTACGAGACTATGCGAAGAGGGTCGGGGGATACGATGCGATGAGCTCGAGATGGTGGAGAGATGGAATGGAAAAGGAAGATAACGGTGTGAAGAGATAGCAATGAGAGCCGATGAGATGATGACTGAAACAGAGATGATATGACGAGGAATGAAAGTTAGAGGTGGGAAACGAGGAAGCGAGTGATTGCGGGACGTTATGAAAGAAGATTAAGATGGAGATTGCTGAGAGAGATAACGAAGACGACGAAGACGATGAAGACTGACAACATGGACCATTCGTGAGACCAACTTTACGCACCCTGTTTAGACGAGCTTTGCGGGCAGGGAAGCGGCGCTTTGAGACATTGCGAGGTTTTATTCATTGATAACTTCATCATTTGTGTCATCGTGTGTTTTTTTATATGCGTACCCTTGTGTTGTTACAGTTTCTTTATGTGCCTGCCCTGTGTCGAACGTCGCGAGTGCCTAAATCCTGTGTTATAACTTTGCGTGGTGGTTTATGTACGCGAGTATACGATGTTTGCAGTTAGTAATGAATTAAATGAATCAGTAAACAGAAACAGGTCCTAGCTTCTCCTACTTCCCGGCCCCAGCACGAATCCCTGTATGTGGGAAGTGATTGAGACACATAGCCAAAAGGGAACCGGATAGACAAGGGGTTGAGTGGTCAGCCCTTTCTTTGGTAATTGGTGGCGTTGCGGGGGACGTCTATTCATTTACAACATACTGCGGTCTTGAAAAAGACCAAGCAGAAAAGGCACAAAAATTAAGTGGAAAATACACGTAAGCGAGATAGATTGATGATGTCCACACAATAGAGAAGATAAGTACATTATACAGATATATATAGATGAGCTTAAACACAGGTTAATACGACCTTCAGAACAACGGTGATGGGTCTATCTCCCTATTATACATTCACAATTGCGAAAAACAGTAAAGCAACTCGAGTACAGACTACAGTACAGACAATATGGCACGCTCAAAATGGCACATAGACTGAGATGTGAAAACCACTTCAGGCAGTGAATTAAATTCCCATACTGTACGTGGGAAAAACGAATTCTTGAACATGTTTGTGTGAGCTCGGTACGGAAGCAAATTGTGCGTGTGCCGATGTCTCGTGGAGCGCGATTGAAATGGCTGAATGTATACCGATGCATTTACCTTTGTGGAACCAGTATAAAGAGCAAACAGCAGTTTCAGCCTATCAATTTTTCGTTTATCTTCCACGGTTGAAATGCTATTCGCCAACATTAGAGAAGTTGGCGAGTCGGTGGTCCTATATTTGTTGAAAATGAAGCGTATAGCGCGTCTTTGCACCATTTGAAGCCGGTACTTATCTTTTTTAAGGAAGGGGTCTCATACGACCGAAGCGTATTGCAGTTTAGGAAGTATTATCATTTTGAAGGCCAGTTTTTTTACATGAGTTGGTGACGCTTTGAGTTTATGCCGTAAAAGGCCTAACGTGCGTGTGGCAGATGCGCAGATGTTTTCTATGTGCTTTGACCACGACAGAGTATTGGTGAACGTTATCCCGAGGTATTTGTACTCGCTTTTTTCTACCACTTGTGCACCAATTAATGAATACGAAAACTGAAAGGGTTGTTTTTTCTTCGTTACACGAAGTAGAACTTTTTTGTCAGCGTTGAAGCTCATACCCCAGGTAGTGCATCATTGACCAATTCCCGTCAAACTGCTGTTTAACAAGACTTGGTCATCGGTGCTCGTGATTTCCTTGAAAATAAGACAATCGTCTGCCTACAATTTTATGGAAACTCTCGGGTCAATTGCAGATGTTCTGTCATTGATGAAAATTAAAAAAAGAACCGGTCCCAAAACACTGCCCTGTGGAACGCTAGATGTCACACCAAGTCTTTCAGATGCGCACCCGTCGACTTCCACAAACTGTGTTCTGTTTGTTAAATATGATTTGATCCAGTTAAATATAAACGCAGGAAGGCCCAGAGAAGAAAGCTTAGTGAGTAGTTTATCATGGGGTACGCGTGCAAAGGCTTTACTGAAGTCAAAAAAGACCAATTATTTTTGGCTGGATCAATCTAAAGCTTGTGCGATTTCATGAGTGGTTGTAACAAGTTGAGTAGTGGTAGAAAGGCCTTTGTGGAAGCCATGTTGCAACTCGGAAAGGACGCTGTTTGTTTCCAGAAATTTGTTAATAAAAGAGGCGATTATGTGTTCCAAAATTTTGCAGCAGGTTGATGTCAGTGAGATGGGTCGATAATTTTCCATTTTCAAGCTATTTCCTTTTTTAAAGACAGCCACAACGCGAGCTAGGCGCCAATCATCAGGCCTTGCTGATATACAGGATGTGCTGGCTCTATGTCGGAAAGTCGACAACGACATGTGGCAGTCTGATAAGGTTGGCCACGTCCTCAAGGGGATAGCGGACAATACGTTCAACCTGCTAATGTGCCAGAACTGCGCGACCGTCGAGGAAATTATTCAGGAATGCCGGCATTTCGAACAGGTCAAGCAGGCGTATTTCAAGATCATTCACTCGACTGCCGAACACCACTACGACGTCCTCCTGCGAAGATGGACTGACCTCTCGTCGGCAGTCTTCACCGGTGTCTGAAATTACACGAATCGTCCGGCGGGAAATCGAAGCAATACACCTGCTCTTCCCACCAACGGCCTCGTCGATTCGCAAGTACCTCAGGTTTGCTTGGTACAGTCGATTGTGCTGGAAGAACTCAGCATTTAGGGCTTCGGTGTCTGCGCCATTGCTCAGTCTCGACCAATTGGCTTCCGTTCAAGGTCACCACCTCACCCCAGGTCACCGCCCCAGGAACGGTCTTTTCCACGCTCTCGCAATCCGGCGAAATAGCGAACGGTGGATGATCGGCCGATCTGCTTTAACTGCCGCCGCATAGGGCACGTCGCACACTATTGTCGGAACCATTGGTCTTCGTCTCGAACACAGTATAACACCGCTCGCCGCGTTGACAGCTACCGTCTTTTACAGCCTCCTGCGCCGATCCCCGACAGCTACCACCGCCTTCCACCCTTCGATGCCCCTGATACGCAGCACAGCCGCTCACCGTCGCATCGACGCCATCAGTCTCGTTCGCCACCTGGACGTCGCCCGTCGTCCCCTTTTCCTCTACGACGATGCCCGACCTTCTTGCTCAGTTTTCATCAGGGAAACTAAGCGGTGCAACTCTTAGAGGTGAAGCTGCATCCTCGATACCAACCTCAAGTCCTCTCCTTATACTGCCGACACAACGAAATTTGGTCGACGTAGACGTTGACGGCCTGACTGTTTCTGCGCTTATTGACACCGGACGCAGATTTCTGATGAGAGCCCGACTTCGTCGCCGCTTGAAGAAAGTTCTCACACCGGCTGCTTCTGGCATTATTCGTGTCGCCTACGGAAGAAGTCTTGCCATCACAGGAATGTGCAGAGCACGCATCACAATCGCCGACCACCCCACATCTGTTCTCTTTGCGGTTATTGAGCAGTGCACAATGACCTGATTCCTAAATAAGATTTCATGTCCACTTATGCCGGTATCATCAACTGTGCAACCGGTGTTCTCCAACTTGAACTGCCTCGACTCGGGGCTGTGCCGTCCTCACTGTCACACCGCTTGTGCGCTGTTGATTATGTTCGGCTGGTACCGGAAGCCACCACGTTTGTGGCCTTAACGATATCACCAGCTGTTCCTGAAGGTGACTACATAGTTTCTCCACTAGTGGATGTACTCTTGGCGCGAAGTGTTGCTGTGCCACATTCCATCGTGACTATCGTGGACAACTACGTTCAGCTTCCGCTTCTCAACTTTAGTAGCGGGACCCAAGTTCGCCCGCAAGGCATTTTGTTAGGCCATATTTCCCCACTTGATGCATGTAACATTGTGGCATTAGAGCCTGAAGACTGCTCGTCCCCTATTGCAGCTAGCGGAACAAATGCATCTACCGATGAAATTATGATGATGATTGCCTCCGAACATCTGCCCTGTCAGGCTGCGCAACTCCACCACGTTCTGACCACTTACCGCTGTGTTTTCGACATCGATGACCGCCCTTTAGGTCAAATGTCCGTTGTGCGTCATAAAATACATACCGGCGATGCTAGTCCTGTTAGACGGTGACTATATCGTGTTTCTCAGTCTGAACGCCAGGTGATACAACGAGAAGTTGAGAAGATGCTTTTCAAAGGAGTCATAGAGGCATCTTCAAGTCTATTGGCATCACCTGTTGTTTTAGTCAAAAAGAAGGATGGAAGTTGGAGATTTCGCGTTCACTACCATGCCTTAAACAGGATAATCCGCCAAGACGTATATCCGCTGCCATGAATCGACAACGCCCTTGACTGCCTTCTTGGCGCACGATACTTCTCATGTATAGATCTGCGTTCGGGCTATTAGCAAATTTCTTTCGACGACTTAGACCGCGAAAAAACTGTCTTTGTCACACCGGACGGCCTTCATCAGTTCAAGGTTATGCCTTTTGGGCTGTGCAGCGCTCCGGCAACTTTCGAACGCATGATGGACTCTCTCCTCCGTGGTTTTAAATGGTCCATCTGCCTTTGCTACCTCGACGATGTGATTGTTTTTTCTCTACATTTGAAAGCCACCTAACTCGTTTGTCGACAATTCTAGCTGTATTTCATCGAGCGGGACTCCAGTGGAACTCGAAAAAGTGCAATTTTGGCTGACGAGAAGTCACGGTCATTGGTCATCATGTAAGTGCTGCTGGCGTCCAACCGGACCCTGACAAGATTAGCGCTGTCAAGAACTTTCCTCTGCCTTCTACTACCAAGATGCTAAGCTCGTACTTCCGACGTTTTATACGCAATTTCGCTACAGTTGCCCGACCACTCACTGATCTTCTCAAAAAGAATGCACCCTTCTCGTGGGGCCAAGACCAAGCAGCGGCGTTTTCCACGCTAATCCAGCTGCTCACTTCACCACCAATATTGGTTCACTTCGACCCGCCCACGACGACTGAAGTTCGCACAGACGCCAGTGCTCACGACATCGGCACCATCCTCGCTTAGCACCAGGGGGGTGAAAACGCGTGTTATTGCGTATGCCAGTTGCCTTCTCTCCACATCTGAGCGAAATTATTCGTTAACGAAGCGCGAGCGTCTTGCATTGGTCTGGGCTGTAGCGAAATTTCGCCCCTACTTGTATGGCCGGAAGTTTTCAGTTATTGCGGACCTCCACGCTCTGTGTTGGTTGTGGTCGCTCAAGGACCCAACTGGTCACCTAGGTCGCTAGGCTCTACGTTTCCAGGCGTATAACTTCGGCGTAATTTATAAGTATGGCAGGTTACACCAAGATGCCGATTGTCTCTCGCGTCATCCGGTGGACCCTGCTAGCCTCGCTGTCCATAAGAGCGATTCTTGTGGGCTCGCCATATCCGATTTGCGTGACATCGGCACAGAGCAGCGCCGGGACGCAACCCTCAAGACAGTCATTGAGCGATTATCTTCAGGACATTCCGACCCTTCGCTCCGTCAATATGCCCTACGCAACAAAATTCTTTACTACCGCTACATGAAGTCTGATGGCCCGGTATTTTTGTTAGCTATTCCCCGACATCTGCGTGCCACCATTCTTCAACATCTGCATGACACTCCGACGGCAGGACACCTGGATTTTTCACGCACCTATCACCGCGTGCACCAACGGTTCTTTTGGCCTGGCTGGTATAAATTTGTGCGCCGCTATGTTGCTGCTTGCGAGCGCTGCCAGCGTCGCAAACGTCCTACTCTCAGTACGGCTGGCCTGCTCCAACGTATCGACATTCCCCCGGAACTATTCTTCCGCGTCGGCCTCGACTTGCTCGGACCTTTCCCAACGTCTGTGTCAGGCAACAAATGGATCGCTGTCGCAACGAACTATGCAACCAGATATGCTTTAACTCATGCCTTGCCAAGTAGCTGCGCTATAGACGTTGCAGACTTTCTACTGAATGACGTCATTCTGCGGCATGGGGCTTCGTGCCAGCTTCTGACGGATCGTGGCCGCTGCTTCCTCGCAAAATTTATCGACTAAATCCTCTGTAGCTGCTCTACCGAACATCGCCTTACTACTGCCTACCATCCCCAGACCAACGGTCTCACAGAGCGCCTCAACCGAACTCTTACAGACATGTTGTCCATGTACGTCTCTGCTGATCACTGTGACTGGGACGCAATGCTCCCCTACTTTACGTTTGCGTACAATTCATCAAGGGCATGACACCACTGGTTATTCTCCGTTCTTTCTTCTGTACATCCGCAACCCTGCGTTGCAGTCAACACACCCCTTCCTTCTGATACTACCAAACCAACGGTGTATGCTCAGGACGTTGCTTCTCGAGCCCGCGTCGCTCGCCAAATCACGCACACTAGGCTCACTGCTTCTCAGGCCTCACAAAAAGTCTGCTACGATTACTGACACCATGACGTTGACTACCCTGCTGAGTCTCTCGTCCTACTTCGAACGATGCATCGGCGTGAAGGCTTGTGCGAGAAGCTCCTGCCACGATACACCGGGCAGAACAAAGTTCTCCGCAAGGTCACCGACGTCGACTACCTCATCACTCCCGTTGAACCACACTCATCTTCTGCCACACCAACCACTGATGTTTTTTATGTGTCGCGACTATAATGCTACTACACTGCCAGTCTTGATTGACTTAGCGGCGCCGTGACGGCGCTTCGTCCACAGGGGGTGATGTTACGAGGCAGTGGGCATGGCTCCGCTGTCGTAGATGCATCGATGAAGAAGAAGCAGATTCGGCGCGCGAGATCCTAGCAGCCGTGGGGTGTCACACTTACCTGTAAACATTGCAAATACACTCGTTTCTCTCTTCCGCGTATTTGTAGTCTCCGTAACAATATAATGCTCAAATTAGTCATGTAGGCCTAAGTACATGTTTTATCGCAGTCGAAGACCATAACCCTTTCTCTGGGTCCACCTTTAGTTTGCCAAAGTCGGGTAGGCATGATGTAAACCGTGAAAAATCTGCCAATTTGTAAAAGAGAAACCGCGACATAGGATGGCGTACAAACAAATACATTATCCCAACTGACACTGAAGAGAGGAACAAGTTACCCTCGCTCGTTGGCTCTCATTGGTACCCCAGGTGAGAGGGGCGAATACTTTATGATCAGCCTCATCTTTATCTCACGAGCAGATTAGAACCTGACACACGTAAATAACCTTCACAACAAGAAAGACATTGCATACCTGCACACACGTAAACTCAAAGTGGATGAAAAAATAACCAGCCGTGAGCAGCACCTGCTCACAGCTGGTTATTTTTTCATCCATTTTTTCACCCCGTCCATGCTTGCGGGGCGCGATTGACAGACGTGGGTACTGACGAGCAATGCGGCCGTGTGTTCCGTATTGGATGCAAAGGCAAAGTTGCCCGAGTGATGCTGTACTGGACCATCTCAAACCATCTGATCTAGAGTGTCGTTTTCCCCATTACCCAAATTCTAGTTGTCACCTTATCTACGATAACTAGAGATGTGGGGCAAAACTACTTAGTCTTCTTAAATACCTCTTTTGTCAACATAAAACTACGCTATGGCATCAGTTTAGCAGTAACACAATTAGGCTTAAACAATAAAATAGCACCATTTGTTCAAACACGCTAACCATGCAAATATTATGTGTAGTGGGAAAACAGCTCTTAGGGGAATTGTCAGGGTCATTTTACTCCATGAGATATGCTACCAAGCTACTAACCCTCGACCTTGGTAACGGGTTTTACGTACTTTTGCAGTTCCTAATGCATCTCACGACACTCTATTTATGTAGTCGTTCATTTTAAATGTGAAGCATTTCTACGCGACGTCAATGAATTCCAAAGCTATATGACTGGTGCAGACATGATAAGCATGACACTCGTGTCACATAGGAACATGACAACGTACAACGCTTTTCATGCGCTCGCGTCCATTTTGCTAGCTTCGCATATACGAATTTCGGTATTACGTTTCGTAAATGAACGATGAAGGTCCAAACATGATAATCATAGCATGCGTCTCAAATAAAATATGAGTACATGCTACGCTCATGGCGTGATCGCTGCCATTTAGCTAGCTCCACGTACACCAAATTTGGTATTACAAGACGTGAATGAACAATGAATTTGCATGACAGGTCCAAACATGATAATCATTATATGCATACCATTTAAAACATTGCTACATGCTACGCTCTTACCGTGCTCGTCGCCGTTTGGTTGGCTCTACATTTACCATAGTTGGTACTGCGTGACGTGAATAGATGACGACGGTAAATGATACGTTCAAAGATGGTAACATGGCATGCGGGTCATGTAAAACTTGACTACACGCTACGCCAATAACGCGCTCGCTGCCGCTCCGCTTACTCCACATACACCAAACTTGGTATTACGTCACGTGAATGCATGACGAAGGTAAATCACCCGTTAAAATATGATAATCATGACATGAATGCCATGTGGTGCACAATTTACCTCCGCCTCCTCATGTAGTGCTGATTTCAAGTTACATATGACCTTCCTCACTGGTGCTTCGCATATCAATTATTCCCACTGTATGTGGGGTTTGCCTTTTTTTTAACTCATTTTAACTATCAAGATGCGTTTCCTACATTGAGGAATTGAAGCAATGAAATTGAACGGGCATTTGCGCAACGGTAATGGGCCAATTTTTTCGCATTCCGAGGAGCTGAAAGAAATAGAAATGTGGCAAATCCCGATTAACCAAACTGGAATTGAAATAGAACGAAGGCGCCCATTCCGCAACACTGGCTGGTTCATGCATGATACCTGTGCTGTTAGATGAATCCTGTAGCTCTTTAGAGGGACTATCTCAACTTCGCATGTTTTTCTAAATGAGCAAATATATATCTGGCAACCTGAGAGACTCACTCGGCCTTCTTGAGCCCCCCATGACAGCTGGAGGTGAGCCAGGTGGAGGGGCTGGACGTTGTGGCCCTGGTTCTGGTGGCACAAATGAAAGGATATGGTTTATTTCAGGCACAGTTAAACAAGAAACTGCTAATGAAAAAGCAATGCAGCATGGCAAGGAGGTGGTTTATTAGCAGACAATGCTCACATATATTAGGGGGTTCTCGAAGCACACTTTGGACGCGAGAATGTCGCTTGCGAGAAACATTCACTGGTAGGTCACACATTTATATGCACAGTGCAAAGTTCATTGGAACAGAACAAGGCTATGCATTGTTGGGTCATGCATAGCTGATACCTGTGTTGTTAGATTCGTGATCGAGCTATCAACCTTTTAAACTTTGCATGTTATTTTTAAGAGAGCAAGTAGACATCGGGCGGGCTGAGAGACTCACCCGGCGCTCTAGAGCCTGCCATGACAGCTAGAGGGAGGCCAGGTGGAGGTGTTAGAAGTGGTGGTCCCCATGCTGGCGGCACACCTGAATGAATATAATTTATTTCAGATACAAGGTGTTCAACATGGAACTGCTAATGCACAAGAAAAGCAGCATCGCAAGAAGGAAGCTCATTAGCAAACACTGCTCACATGTACAAATGTTTTCTCGAAACAAACATATGGTGCGAGAGTGTCACTTGCCAGAAAGATTCACAGGCAGGTCATACATTTAAATAAACAGTGCAAAGCTCATTAAATCAGGACAAGGCTATGCATAGCTGGGTCATCCCTAGCTGATACTTGTGTTGCTAGATTTGTGATAGAGCTTACAACCTTTTCAACTTCGCACATTCTTCTAACAGAGTAAGTGAACATCTGACTAGCTGAGAGACTCACTCGGCGCTTTTTGGCCCCCTGTGACAGCTGGAAGTGGGCGAGGTGGAGGTGGATGATGTGGTGGTCCCGGTGCTGGCGGCAACCCTGGATGAATATGATTTATTTCAGATACAAGGTGTTCAACATGAAACTGCTAATTCAAAAGAAAAGCAGCATCGCAAGAAGGTAGCTCATTAGCAAACACTGCTCACATATACAAGTGGTTTCTCGAAACAAACATATGGTGCGAGAGTGTCACTTGCCAGAAAAAATGGCTGGCAGCTCATACGTTTATATTAACAGTGAAAGGTCATTGAAACAGGACAAGGCTATGCATGGCTGGGTCATGCATAGCTGATATTGTGTCGCCAGATTGGTGATGGAGCTCACAACCTTTTCATCCTCGCATGTTTTTCTGGGAGAGCAAGTAGACATCCGACGAGCTAAGAGACTCACCCGGTGCTCTTGGGCCTGCCATGACAGCTAGAGGTGGACCAGGTGGAGGCGCTGGAAGTGGTGGCCCGGCTGCTGGTGGCACACCTGTACGAATATGATTTCTTTCAAATACAAGGTATTAAATATGAAACTGGTGATGCAAAAGTAAAGCAGCATGGCAAGACGGTAGCTGATAAGCAAACACCGCTCACATATTGACGCAAAGTTACTTCAAGTTACGCGCGCTAGCCGATACTTGTTCCCCTCAGATGGTTTGCGACCAAGGAGCCTGCGGGGCCCAGCTGCGCGCGACCCGTGTTGGAAAACAAAAGAACGTGGAGGAAGAGGCAGAAGTGAATCCTCGAGACAACTAGGAGATTTCATTCTAGCTGCGTTATTATTCTCTGCCTACGTTAGCTTAATAAAATTGTTCATTGAACCATGCGTTACAAATCTGGTGAGTGTACTGGGTGCGAAGCCAAGCCCCTCTCGAGTGATGGAGCACAGTCCAGAACCACAACGATATGGACCCAACGAGCTGATGCCGGTACATCAGCGCTGCAGGCGACCCCTACGTGGTAAGGGTACTAAAGTTTCATCTTTATTAACTTCCCTTAGAACCTCAACGGCTGTGAACGGGAATTGACATGACAGCTCAGGTCACGCGAGCCAACATTGTAGTGAACCAGCCAATGCTACCAAAGCCTTTCCACAGCGAAAGCTACGAGGACGCAGAGGACTGGCTTGAACACTTTGAACGCGTCGCAAAGGCTAACGGATATGGGGAAAAGCGCAAACTTGGCAGTGTTTACTTCGCGCTGGAAGATAGCGCACGAACATGGAATGAAACCATGAAGCTACCTTCCGGTGGTATGATGACTTTCGACGGGAGCTGCTCACCGCTTTCCCGAACACAGACCACAGAGAGAGAGCTGAAGCTGCGCTCCAGACAAGAAATCAGCGAAATAACGAAACTGTCGCATTATATGTGGAAGAGATATCTCGCCTATTCCGCGAAGCGGATTTAAATATGAGCTGTAGTGGGGAAGAAGGAGAGAGACAGTATCTAGTTGGAGCACCTGAAAGATGACTACGACGAAGAGCTGAGCTCGTGACAGTGACTGACGCCTCTTGAACAAGGCAGTTGGTTTTATTCAATAAACCCCCTTATAATCTGGTGGAAGTGCTGGGTAGTCTTCGAAGCTGGAACTACGAAGTCGCACCTTACCTGCAGTGCCAGCTATGCCGGAAGAACCCTCCACCCAAGGTACCTCGCAAGTTCCCGCCTCTACATGTCCCGGCGTGTGGCCACAGCGTCACCCACCGATCTTCAGCGGCACTGACGGCCAAGACGTTGAGGAGTGGCTGGCTACTTACCACAAGGTGAGCGCCGCGAACAAGTGGGACGATGCGGCTAAGCTGACCTATGTAAGCTTTTACTTGTCCGGCGTCGCTAGTCTCTGGTTGCAGAATCACGAAGCCGACATTGCCAGCTGGGATTCATTCAAGGCCTCCTTTTCGCTAGTGTTTGACCGCCCTGCTGTCAAGGCGGTCAAAGCTCCACGCAGAACAACGACTTCGTGAGCGCGCTCAACAGCCAGGAGAGAGCTTTACCAGCTACATTGAAGACGTTGTTGACTTGTGCAAGCGGGTAAACCCAGCGATGCTCGAAGCCGACAAAATCAAACAAATCCTCAAGGGCATATGCGATGACGCATTTCAAATGTTGTTAGCCAAGGACCCACAAACCATTGCCGAACTCGTCAGCTTGTGCCAGAGTTTTGACGAATTGCGCAAGCAACGCGCCGAAACACGGCGCTCTCTGGAACAACGTGATTCGATCGCGGCCTTGACTCTCGGAGACCAGAACGACATGTTGGCTCGCATAAGCAGTTCGTGCTTGAGGAGGTCCCTCGGCAGCTCTCCATTTTATTGAGCACGCCCGAGCCAGCACAGCCGCATCCTTCGGCCCCAGATCATCTGGCCCCGGCCATAAGGCACGTCATACAAGATTAGGTAGCGGACGCTTTGCCTTTCGCTCGTTCACCACATCTGGAGGCCGCACCCTTGACGTAGGCGCAAGTCGTTGCAGCCAGAGCACCTCAACAGCCCACTTATGCTACCTCACCGATCCCTGTTCGGCCATCACCAGTTCTGTTCAGCCGGCCGATTGCAGCGTTTCCGAATCCGTGGCGCACCGCAGACAACCGCCCGATTTGCTATTCTTCTGGTTACGCAGGACATGTGGCTCGCGTGTGCTGCCGCCGCCCTCTCATTCAGAGCGACAACATGCAAAGATCGTCGCATGACTCTCGGCGCTTTCACAACACGGCACGTCAACAAGAGTCTTCTTCACCCGACTGCCCTCCTTCAGTCAGTCACCGATCTCCATCTCCCCGACGGCGCATAGGGGGACAGGGAGCGACGTCGGGGAGACGGACGTCGCTCCCGGTCACCTATGCGCCGTCGACCCTGCCCTTCAGACGCGGAAAACTAGATGCCACAGTTCCGGAGGCACGAACTGCGTCGTCGTCGAACGAATCAAGTCCTCGTATTTCTCCGACAAACCTTATCGACGTTTTTGTGGATGGTTACCGTACCCTTGCGCTTGTGGACACTGGTGCTGCCGTTTCAGAAATTGATTTAAAACTTTGCCGCCCGCTTCGGAAGAATACCACGACGCCAAAGGGGTTGTCCCTCCGTACTGCCAGTGCTCACCATATTCGACCAACAGCTGCCTGTGCCGCTCGCGTTCTCATTCAAGATGTTTTGTATACCATTGAATTTTTTGTGCTAAAGGCGTGTTCTCATGATGTGATCCTCGGCTGGGATTTTCTGTCTCGTAATCATGCGGTTATCGACTGTGCTCCTGCTGAAGTGGCCTTCTCTGCGTTGTGTGCCTCGTCTCCGGAATTTCCGTTGAACAAGCTGTTTGTCGCTGACGACATCGACATACCACCGACTAGCGCAGCCTTTGTTACCGTATCTTGTGCCGATGTGTCTAAGCCTGCAGTGTTGTTTACGCCTTCCCAAACATTCCGAAGTAGCAAGAGCCTCGCGTTGCCGTTTGCAGTTCTCGATATTTTGGCGGGCGCTACCAATTTGTTTGTCACAAATCACTTGCCGTCTCCCACAACCTTGCGTCATGGAGAATGTATTGGAACATTTCAAGACAGACGTTTCCTCCATCTTCGACCTTGCCGGTGAAAGTGATTTGCGGCTTAATGCATTGACGCCATCTGCCCAGTAAATTGTCCACGAAAATAATTTGTTTGGCCCCTCAATCGATGGCGAACTTGAAGAACCACACCGCGAAAAGCTTCTAGAACTTCTTCACCAGTTTCTCGGCTGGTTCCATTGCCAGCAGACGTCCTTAGGCCGAACGCACACCGTTGTGCATTACGAAAACACCGGCTCCCAAGCGCCTCTGCGACAGCGTCCCTACCGTGTATCTCCCATGGAGCGTCTTGTAATCACCGAGCATGTGGCCGACATGCTTTAACGTGGCGTCATTCGGCCGTCCAGCAGTCCCTGGTTTTCACGTGTGGTACTTGTGAGGAAAAAAAGACGGCTCGATTCGCTTTTGCGTCGATTACCGCCGTTTAAACAAAGTCACGATTAAAGACGTATACCCTTTACCGCGCATCGATGATGCACTGGACTGCTTGCAAGGCGCTGAATTCTTCTCATCACTAAACCTACGGTCCGGTTATTAGCAGGTCCCTATGACACCAACAGATCGTCCAAAAACTGCTTTTGTGACGCCCGATGGGCTATACGATTTTAATGTAATGCCCTTCGGCCTTTGTAATGCGCCAGCCACATTCGAAAGGGTGATGGATAGCGTCTTGCGTGGGTTAAAATGGAAGACATGCCTATGCTACGTGGGTGAAGTCGTTGTTTTCTCCCCTGATTTCGACAGCCATCTTCAACGTCTCAGCGAAGTCTTGAGCTGCCTCACGAGCGCAGGCCTTCCACTAAACATTAAGAAGTGCCACTTTGGAGCTCGGAAGCTTACGATACTTGGTCACGTTGTCTCAAAACAGGGCGTCCTCCCAGACCCCAGAGAAGCTTCGTGCTGTCGCTGAGTTTCCGAAGCCTACGACCGTGAAAGCGCTTCGCAGCTTTGTCGGACTATGCTCTTACTTTCGCCACTTTGTGAAGAACTTTGCTTCGATAATCGCACCACTGACACAGCTGATCTCTGGCGATGGACACCTCTCTGATTGGTCGCCAGCATGCGATGATGCTTTTGCAACATTACGCCATCTCCTTACTTCACCACCTATTTAACGCCACTTCGACCCTACTGCTCCAACCGAGGTGCACACGGATGCCAATGGCTTAGGACTTGGCGCTGTCCTTGCTCAACGAAAACCTGGCTTCTCGGAGTATGTAGTTGCGTATGCCAGTCACACCCTAACCAAGGCAGAGAACAAATACTCGGTTTCCGAAAAGGAATGTTTGGCCATTGTTTGGGCATTACAAAAATTTCGTCCTTACTTATATGGACGCCCATTCGATGTAGTTACTGACCACTATTCACTCTGTTGGCTCGCTTCATTGAAGGATCCTTCTGGCCGGCTTGGGCGTTGGGCGCTACGTTTACAGTAATTTAATATTCACGTCATTTACCGCTCAGGCCGCAAGCACACTGACGCAGATGCTCTTTCTCGTTCGCCCCTTCCTTCAGCCGCTACACCTGTTTCCTTCGCCGAAGCTACCATCGGCAGCATCGATATCGCTGACATGCCTTCGGAACAACGCAAGGACCCTTGGATAGCCTCGCTCATCGACGTTCCCTCCTCGTCTTCAGTGACACCACGCCAGCATCTACCTCGTGCACTACGTCGGCGAATTTCCCATTATGCAATATGGGATGCCATGTTGTACCGTCGCAACTATCAGCTGGATGGTAGGAAATGGCTTCTTGTTATACCTCGCCATTTGCGCTCCAACATATGCGCGTACTTCCACGCAGACCTTCAAAACGCGCACGCTGGCATTTTGAAAACATACGACCGGCTTCGTCAGCGATTTTTCTAGCGTGGAATGTACTCTTACGTTCGCAAGTACATACGCTCCTGCACTGAGTGTCAGTGACGGAAAACAACTTGTCATGCCTCTGGCGAATTACAATCATTGCCGTGTCCAGCTCGGCCGTTTGATAGAATCGGCATCGACCTCTACGGCCCACTACCTTGTACTCCTGCGGGAAATCGCTGGATTATTGTGGCCGTTGACCACCTAACCCGTTACGCTGAAACCACCGCTTTCCCAGCCACTGCTGCTCGTGATGTCGCCTTATTCATCTTGCGTAGTTTTGTCCTTCACCATGGCGCGCCACGTGAGCTGCTTAGCGAACGTGGGCGTGCGTTTCTATTGCAAGTCGTCCAGGAGCATCTGAGTGAGTGCAATGTTATTCATCGCACCACTACAAGCTATCACCCACAGACAAACGGTTTGACAGAGCGCTTTAACCGCACGCTCGGTGATATGCTTTCTATGTACATATCCTCCGACCATTCTAATTGAGACTTGGTGCTTCCTTTCGTGACGTATGCGTTTATTACGGCCACGCAAGCAACTACTGGGTTTTCACCTTTTTTTCTACTGTACGGACGTGAGCCCTCTTCTACGCTTGACACGATACTTACTTACCGCCCAGATGCTTCAGAATACCACCCAGCCTCCGAACTTGTTCAGTGTGCCGAAGAGTGCCGCCAATTAGCGCGTTCATTTACGTCCATCGCACAAGGTCTCCAAAAAGAAAGACTCGACCAAGACAGGGCTGCTCACAGCTTCCCCGTAGGCTCACTTGTATGGCTTTCGGTTTCATTCCAGTCCCCCGGCTTCTCCCGAAAGTTTGCAGCCAAGTACAATGGTTCGTACTGCATCGTTCAATGCACGTCACCGGTCAACTACGTCGTCGAACCAGTGACACCTGCCGAGGACAGACGATGCAATGGTCGTAAGCCAGTCCACATCAGCCGCTTAAAACCTTACAATGATCCCCTTGTGCTTGCTTTGCCGTGAGTCGCCAGGATGGCTCCTCTTCACCACCGGTGCAAATGTAGTGGGGAAGAGGGACAGATACAGTATCTAGTTGGAGCACCTGAAAGACGACTACAATGAAGAGCTGAGCTCGTGACAGTGACTGATGCTTCTTGAACCAGGCAGTTGGTTTTATTCAATAAACCCCCTTATATAGCGAAGACTGGAAGCTGCGTCATCTGATGCGAGGCGTGAAGCAAGAACTCTTTGCCGGACTGATTCGAAGCCCGCTGCACACTGTCGCTGAATTTGGTTCCGAGGCGACTACAATGGAAAAGACGCTACCACAGCGAGCAAGGTTATACAACCGGGATGCGATCATCATTTCCTTGAACATGTTGCCACCAGTCTTTGGTAACGGCATGGAAGCACTACGCGAGCTGGTGCAGTCTGTTGTGCGAGAAGAGCTCCACAAGCAGCGCCTTGACCAGAACGCTCCAATGCTTTCGTATCTGGCCTATGTGATCCGTGAGGAGGTCAGGCAGGTGGTACGCGAACCTTCGAGCAACGCACCGCTAGAGCCGCCACTACAACAGAAGACGAGATTGACGTATGCCGATGTACTACTACGAGCACCTCCAGTACGTGCAGAGGTCGCGGCGGCTACACCTACGCAGTACCCGACGCCGCCGAGCACCCTGTAGACAACGCCAGAGAGGAGACTAAGGAAGAGCGATGTCTGGCACACTCCTGACAGGATACCGTTTTGTTACCACTGTTGGAAGGCTGGTTACCTCTACCGAACGTGCCACTACCGCCAGGCAAGACTAGGTGGTTTTCCTGGTAATGCACCTCAACCACGAAATGGTAAACGTTTCTTCGAAATTGAAGAATACCTGTCAGGTCGTCAAAGCTCAAGTGACTTCCAACGACACCAACCTCGTGCAACGACAACGGGCAGGTATAAGTCACCTAGCCCCCGACCTTCAGCAAGCTCCCCAAGGTCTCCTTCCCCAAGCCCGCGTCGGGAAAACTAGAGTCAGTGACCTGTGGAGGCAAGGTCGCTGTCGGCGCTAATGCAAGAAAACCCCTATTGCTGACTCTGAACGACGACCGACTCAGAAACCGGTGCTTCAATAGCGACGTTGCTTCTGATTTACGTGTGTTCGTTGACGGCTACGAAGTCATCGGAATTGGTAGATACAGGCGCAGATTATTCAGTGATGAATTTAGGACTTTCTAAAATACTGAAGAAAGTGTTGACTCCTTGGAAGGGACCACAAGTTCGCACAGCAGGAGGGCACTTCATTGACCCTACTGGAATATGCACAGCAAAAATCACAATATGGGGTTTCACGAACGTCGCCAGTTTTATTGTGTTGCCGGAATGCTCAAGACACTTGATTACCCGCATAGATTTCTTACGAACTAATGACGCTGTAGTTAACTTCCCAGGATCATCCGTCTTATTCTTGACTAGACACGCGATTGCTAACTTTGGAACGGAAGAAAACGTATATGACATTTGTATTGCAGATGATGGCGTCATGGTGCCGCCAAGATTGAGCATATCTGTCACAGTAACCAACAAAGCATTCTGTGAATTCGAAGGATTTGCCGACAAAAACACTGCCCTAATACTGAAAAAAAGGATCTGCATGGCACGAGGCCTTGTTAAGTTACGTGACGGATGTACAATTGTACTACTTCCGAACTTTGGAAAGGAGGTGCAGCACGTTGCAAACGGAATCGTCATCGCCAGTCTGAATGATTTCGTCCAGGTTACGGAGCTGCGAACTTTCGAAACCAATGAGTCTGATTTTCAAGACGTGGAGTCTGTCCTCGCAGCCATCGACATTGAGCCAGGGCTACTACTAAGCGAAAAAGAGCAAATAGAGGGTATTGTAAAAGAATTCGCCGAATGTTTCTCGTCATCTAAAGTTTGACGCACTCCTATCGCCAAACATCGTATCATTGTCGACGAGTCAGTGAGGCCAATATACACGCATCCCTACCCAGTGTCACCAAGAGAAAGAGAAGCTATTGGTGATCAGGTTAAAGAAATGCTCAAAGACGACGTAATCCAGCTTTAATTAAGTTCATGGCCATCGCCTGTTGCTCTTGTGAAGAAAAACCTTACGTTTCTGCATTGATAACCGGAAGCTCATCGCCGTCACCAAAAGGGATGTTTATCCTCTTCCGAGAACACTCTGAATAGGCTGCGAAATGCCATGTATGTTTCCTCACTGGATCGTAAAAGCGGACATTGGCAGATAGAATTTGACGAAAGAGATCGCGAAAAGACAGCGTTTGAAGACCGAATGGTTTATATGATTTCAAGGTTCTCCCTTTTGGCCTTTGTTCAGCACCCGCCACAATCCGACGGATGATAGACATGGACACAGTCCTTTGTGGTCTGAAATGGCAGTCGTGTCTGGTTTATCTCGACGATGTTGTAGTCTTCTCTGCTACCTTCGAGCAACATTTGGAAAGGCTCCGGGCCGTGCTCACCACGATCAAGTCAGCGGACTTGACGATAAAACCACAGAAATGTCATTTAGGCTTCCGTGAGCTCCTTTTTCTCGGACATGTCATCAGTGCAGAAGGTGTCCTCCCAGATCCTGCAAAAACTGAGGCCGTAGCAAAACTTCCGAAGCAAACAAAAAAAACGCTGTCAGGTGATTTTTAAGCCTTTGCGCCTATTATCGATGGTTCTTTAAAAATTTGTCACGAATCTCTGAACCACTGACGAGGCTGACAAAAGAAGAAATGCCTTTCGTATGGCTTGCCGAACAAGAGGATGCCTTCAATGAACCACGAAAAAGTCTGCAAAGCCATCCTGTTCTGGTGCATTTTGACGAGGAAGAGGAAACCGATATCCATACGTATGCAAGCAATTTAGGTCTTGGGGCTGTGCTCATCTAATGGCAAAACGGACAAGAATGAGTCATCGCGTATGCCAGTCGCACTCTTTCGAAAGCTGAGGTGAAGTACTCAGCGACCAAGAAAGAATGCCTTGTCGTTGTATGGGGTATCAGCAAGTTTCGACCATATTTATATGATAGGCCTTTTGGAGCTATAAGCGACCATCATTCGCTATGCTGGCTGGCTAGTCTCAAGGACCCATGTGGACGGCTTGCACGTTGAAGCCTGCGATTACAGGAGTATGATACCACGCTTGTGTACAAGTCAGGTTGCAAGCACAGTGATGCGGACTGCTTGTCACGTGCTCCGATTCAACCTGCTGCTTCTGCTTCCACCGAAGACTGAAGATTTTGTTTTCTTGGGAGCTGTGACACTGTCCCAGATCGCACATAATCAGCGATCCGACCCTGAGATGCTCCTCTTGCTCAAGTATCTAGAAAGACAGTCTGTCGATGTTCCACGACTTTTTGTCCGCGGCTTGTCAGCGTTCATTCTACGAAACAACATCCTGTATAAAAGTAACTTTGACAACAACACAGCGACATTCCTGCTTGTCGTCCTTTCACTTCTGCGACCAGAGATTTTGGAGGCTTGCCACGACGATCCATCACCTGGACATTTAGGAGTAAGTAGAATGTTAGCACGCATCCGCACTAAATACTACTGGCCGAAGTTGCTTAGCTCTCTACGACACTATGTCAGAACCTGCCGGCACTGCCAAAGATGCAAAACCCCACCGCTAAAACCAGCAGGTCTCCATCAACCGAGAGAACCACCAGAAGCCCCATTCACACAAGTGGTAATGAACTTACTGGGCCTATTTCCCACGTCGTCATCAGGAAAACGGTGAATAATAGCTGCGACCGACTATTTAACCCGATTTGCCGAGACAGCAACTCTTGTTAAAGGATCAGCCGTTGAAGTAACCGAATTCTTCGTCTCCAACATTGTACTGCGGCACGGAGCTCCAAGAACGTTGATCACGGACCGAGGAATTGCATTTACAGCCGACCTGATGAAATGTATTATGAAATTGACGCACACGGGTCATAGGAACAAGGCGGCATATCATCCTCAAGCCAATGGTCTTACCTAACGACTGAAGAGAACGCTGTCTGATATGTTGTCAATGTACCTTGATATAGAACACCGTACTTGGGATAAAAATATTATCCTATGCAACATTCGCCTATAACACTGCGATGCAAAAGACAACACGGAGGACGCCTATCCAACTCGTTTTTGGCCGGACGGTAACGACAGCTTTAGATGCAATGTTACCTATTTACGAGACGCCCGAGAAGGACCATGACGTTCACGGCTACATACAAAGAGCAGAAGAAGCCAGACAGCTGGCACAATATTGTATCTCCAACAGCAGAAAACCGACACGCACCGATACAATGTGCAAAGAATGGACGTCCAGTACGCACCAGGAGACAGAGTAGGATGTGGATTCCTGTACGAATATGTGTCCTGTCAGAAAAACTGCTTTGCCGCTATTTCAGTCCAGACAGAGTTCTCCGCCATGTCGGCTCGCTCAACTACGAAATTATGCTAGAGAGACGGGATATTTCATCCCGACTGTGGCATCGCACGGAAACTGCGCATGTCGTCAGGATGAAACCGTATAACGACACGCAATGAAACACTGAGGACACAACGTTGTTGGATGTTAACGACATCCACGACGAGGTGTTGTGAATGACCGCCATGCGACCAGTTTGACAAGCGCATCGGGACGACGCACTCTGGAAAGGGGGGCAATGACACAATGTGAGTTCAAGTTACGTGCGCTAGCCAATACTTGTGCCCTCCAGATGGTTTGCGACGCACGAGCCTGCGAGGCCCGGCTGCGCGCGACCCATGTTGGAAAAAAGAAGATTGCGGAGGAAGAGGCAGAAGTGAATCCTCGAGACAACCAGGAGATTTAGTTCTAGCTGTGTTATTATTCTCGGGCACATGTTCGCCCTGCCTACGCTAGCTTATCAAAAGTGTTCACTTGAAATGTTCGTTACTATACACTAGTTATTTCTCGAAACACACATAGGGTGCGAGAGTGTCGCTTGCCAGAAAGATTAACTGGCAGATCATACATTTATATGCACAGTGCAAAGATCATTGAAACAGGACAAGACAATGCATGACTGGGTCATGCATAGTTGATACTTGTGTTGATAGGTTGGTGATGGAGCTCAGAACCTTTTGAACTTCGCATGTTATAGCTGAGCAAGTAGACAACTGACGGGCCGAGAGACTCACTCGGCGCTTTTTGGCCCCCTAGGACAGCTGGAATTGGGCGAGGTGGAGGTGGTGGAAGTGGTGGCCGGTGTTGGCGGCACACCTGTACGAATATGACTATTTCAGATACAAGGTATCCAATGAGAAACTGGTAATGCGAAAATAAAGCAGCATGGCGTGAGGGTAGCTCATTAGGAAACACTGTTCACATGTAATAGTGGTTTATCGAAACAAACATAGGTAGCGAGAGTGTCAGTTGCCAGCGAAGATTAACTGACAGGTCATACATTTATATGCAGAGTGCAAAGTTCATTGAATCAGGACAAGACTACACATAGCTGAGTCAAACATGGCTGATACCTGTGTTGCTATATTGGTGATGGAGCTCACAAGCTTTTCATCCTGGCTTGTTTTTCTGGGAGAGCAAGCAGACATCATTCGTGCTAAGAGACTCACCCGGCACTTTTGGGCTTGCCTTGACAGCTGGGGGTGCTAGAAGTGCTGGCCCTGGTGCTGGTGGCACACCTGGATGAATATGAATTATTTCAGATACAAGGTATCCAAAGAGAAACTCGTAATGCGAAAGTAAAGCAGCACGGCGTGAGGGTAGCTCATTAGCAAACACTGCTCACGCATAGTAGTGGTTTATCGAAACACATATAGGGTGCGAGAGTGGCACTTGCAAGAAAGATTAACTGGCAGGTAATACATTTATATGCACAGTGCAAAGTTTATCGAAACAGGCTAAGACTACACATAGCTGGGTCAAGCATGGCTGATACCTGTGTTGTTATATTGGTGGTGGAGCTCACAGCCTTTTCATCCTGGCATGCTTTCTGGAAGACAAAGTAGACATCCTACGAGCTAAGCGACTCACCCTGCGCTCTCGGGCCTGCCATAATAGCTGGAGGTGAGCCGGGTGAAAGTGCTGGAAGTGCTGGTCCCGGTGCTGGCGGCACACCTGGATATGAATTATTTCAGATGCAAGTTGTTCAACATGGAACTGGTAATGCAATAGAAAAGCAGCATGGCGAGAAGGTAGCTCATAAGCAAACACTGCTCACATATACCGGTGGTTTATCGAAACAAACATAGGCTGCGAGAGTGTCACTTGCCAGAAAGATCAACTGCCAGGTCATACATTTATATGGACAGTGCAAAGTTCATTGAAACAGGACAAGACTACGGATAGCTGGTTCAAGCATGGCTGATATCTGTATTGTTATATTGGTGATGGAGCTCACAACCTTTTCATCCTGGCGTGTTTTTCTGGTAGATCAAGTAGACACCCTACGAGCTATGAGACTCACTCGCCGCTTTTTGGCCCCCTATGACAGGTGGAGGTGCTAGAATTGGTGGCCCTGGTGCTGGCGGCACACCTGGATGAATATGAAATATTTCAGATACAAGGCATCCAACGAGAAACTGGTAATGCGAAAATAAAGCAGCATGACGTGATGGTAGCTCATTAGCAAACACTGCTCACATGTAATAATCTTTATCGAAACAAACATAGGGTGCGAGAGTGTCACTTTCCAGCAAAGATTAACTGGCAGGTCATACATTTATATGCACAGTGCAAAATTCATTCAAACAGGACAAGACTACACATGACTGAGTCAAACATGGCTGATACCTGTGTTGTTATATTGGTGATGGAGCTCACAATCTTTTCATCCTGGCATGTTTTTCTGGTAGAGCAAGCAGGCATCCTACGAGCTAAGAGACTCACCCGGCGCTTTCGGGCCTGCCATGACAGCTGGAGGTGCTAGAAGTGGTGGCCCTGGTGCTGGTGGCACACCTGGATGAGTATGAATTATTTCAGATGTAAGGTATCCAACAAGAAACTGGTAATGCGAAAGTGAATCAGCACGGCGTGAGGGTAGCTCATTAGCAAACACTGCTCACGCATAATAGTAGTTTATCGAAAAAGCATAGGGTGTGAGAGTATCACTTGCCAGAAAGATTAACTGGAAGGTTGCACATATATATGCACAGTGCAAAATTCATTCAAACAGGATAAGACTACAAATATCCGGGTCAAGCATGGCTGATACCTATGTTGTTATATTGGCGATGGAGGTCGCAACCTTTTAATCCTGGCATGTTTTTCTAGTAGAGCAAGTAGACATCCTACGAGCTAAGAGACTCACCCCCCGGCGCTCTCGGGTCTGCAATCACAGATAGAGGTGGGCCAGGTGAAGGTTCTGGAAGTGGTAGTCCTTGTGCTGGTAGAACACCTGCATGAATGTGATTCATTTGAGATGCAAGGTAGTCCACATGAAACTGCTATTGCGAAAGGAAAAGCAGCATGGCAAGAAGGAGCTCCTTAGCAAACACTGCTTACACATATTAACCCCCATCACATATTACAGTGTCTCCAGCGTGATGCCAGCACGTGTTTTGGCACTGGTACACGCTGGAAACACTGGTACACGATTGTATTGTATGGCATTTTACTGAGCACCCTAGGAAACAGCTTGGGCGCACTGGTAGGGGCACTGGCTTGACCCCTTTGACGCTGCTGCACACTGGGAAGTGCTGGATGCTTTGGAATTTTTACTAAAGTGCTCTGGTACGTACTGGAGCACGCACTGTGTCTACGAGCGGCGCGTGCCTGTTTAACCTTTCCCATCGAAGGTGAAAAAAAAACAGCTGTCGTTAGATATCACCTTTTTGTAAATGCATGTATATAATGCTTGTCCTTCTACTTCCTTCAGGTAACAAAAATCTTCTGAAGGTGAAACACACTTCCAGCATCGCGAATAAGGTGCTTCGAGGGTGGTGTTACCAATTGCTCCGTCAGCGATCATTAGGCCTATCGTGCTGGCAGCATCCGTGTACTTGTTACCGGTGCTTTTTGCTTTGAGTACACACAATTCTAAAGAGTAAGAACTGTACCGTATAATTTACCCATCCGTCAATGCACATCAACCATTTTTTCTCGTGTGCGTTTCCCGCATAAGGAGGGACGATGATCGATACTTCATGCTTTCAGCAATGCAGGCTGTCACCGAAGGCTGCCGGGCGCAGTTTCTCGGCCAATATTCTCCGGCTCATCTTTAGCAGCACGCAGTTTTCAGTCAGTGATTTCGTACACCTTAATGAACACACTGGAATATTTTTTGGAGTATTGCATCAGCAGTTTTCTGGGCGGTTTTTTTAGTTGTATGCATCGATATAACTGCCAATATGTATACATAGTACGCCCACTGCACTGCCAACAGAGGCCAAAAAAAAAACAGCTCTCGCTGGATGTCGACACAGCGGAAATACATTTCTGGCAACGCTTGCCCTTCTACTTACTTCAGGTGCAGTTTAGGTGACACTTAAAAATGTTCCGAAGCTGAAATGCAGAAACTTCAAGCACCACAACTCCGCTGGTTCGAGAGCAGCCTTACCCTGTGCATGGCCCATCCAAATGACAATCAGGCCTATCGTGCCGGCCGCATTCTGTATAGGTTGCCAGCACTTCTCGCTTTGCATACGCATGGTTCAAAAGTGTTAGAACGACTGTAAAGTATCGTTCAAAAATCCACTAACCCAAATCAACCATTTTTCCTTGTGTGAGCTGCTTGCACAAGGAGCGATCCTGACGATCGATGTGACGTGCTTTCAGCAACGAGGGCTGTAACCGAAAGCTGCCCGATGCAGTATAGCCGGTAGTTCTCCGATTCGTATACGTACAAACTCGCAGTTTTCAACTTGTAATTCAGTACACCCTACTGACCTAACAAACTTGCATCCTGTTTTGGTGGACGGCATTAGTATTTTCTTGGCCGGTTCTTTAGTTGTAAGTATTGATACAAGCGACGTTATAGCCACAATGCTATAACACCGCTTACGCGAGAAGACTGCTCAATATTCAATTCTGTATGCACATATGTATCAAACAAGTCATCATAAAACCTCTGAACATGTGGACCAGCAGGGAGAGCGATAAGCGGCTATCACAGAAAAAAACAATCGGCAGTAACGGCCGACAATCTCAGGCTGCTCCTACAGTCCATTTGCATTTTTCTGAGTTAAGATGTGAATTCATGAAAAAAATTTGTGCTCTTGCCAATATCCTCATATCATTGGGTGCTAGCCGTCATTGACTAGTGTCGAATAATGACGCAATTATTATTTCGAAAGGAATATCGAGCCAATGTTGACTGTGCGACTTGTAAACATGAAGCCAAACGGTGTGTTCTTTGACGAAATAGTCATTTACAACCTCTCCAAAGGTGTTTTAGTGTGAAGTAATAGGCGAATACTTGCTTGGGAATCACAAGGTGGCAAGTTGGAATCCTGTAGGTGGATAATTTTTCAATTTTTTATTTTTTGTGTGAATGCCCGCTTGACGGCTTCTTTTTCTTGTTTATTCATTTATTTATTTATTTATTTATTTATTTATCTATTTATTTATTGCGAATAGGCACCTCTGTTTGAACGCAGTGAAGCCATTTTGTGCATAGTACCCAGCGCGTCTCAGTAACGTGTTCCCCAGTGTGCCAGTGTCCAGCGCAATACTGGGCTCAAAATAAGGCATGGCGTGGGCGGTGGTACTCAGTGGCGCTGCCTTTTGCAATAGGCCTCGTTTCTAGAAACGCATAATGGGTGTGAAAATGTCGCTTGCCCGAAATATTCACTGGCAGGTCACACATTTATTAATGCACAGTGCAATGTTCATTGAAACAGGACAAGACTATGCATAGCTGGGTCGTGTGTCGCTGATACCTGGGTTGTCAGATTGATCATTTAACTATTAAAGGGGCCCTGAAACACTTTTTGCGCATTATCAGAAAACGCTGCCAATTGGTAGTAAAGGCTCCCGACAGCCCGCGAGCCAAATTATATGGCACAGCACGTGGCCTGGAATTCACAATAAATTATCAAAGTCAGCTGGAAGTTGCTTTCTCTTCTCTCGGTAAATCACGTTACTTGCCGACAAATCACACGTCAACAGCCCATATATCAGCCATTGGCTAGTTTGAACATGGTGCGCTCACTCTTTAAGAAATAACTGTGGGAGGCTGCTACTTGTCGAAGCGTGCGCACGCGATCACACTGGAAAAGTGGCACTTACAAAAAAAAATAAGAAAAGTGCTCAAGGTCGCGAGGCTCACGTGACGTTTTGCTGTGGCCCCGCCGTCCCTCCCTGAATAGCTTCCAATGCTTGCGTCGAGACGAGAGAAGACAGAATGCAAAAACAGCATGTTAGAAACCTTTGTAACTCGTCTGAACGGATTCTTGAAGTTTTTGCAGCGTTGAATTCGTGAGGCAATAAGCTTTTCGAGTTAACTCATTCTATGGTTACTTGACAAGGGTCTAAGGGCCTCTTTGAACACGACTTTCTCAACTTCGCATGTTCTTCTAGGGGAGCAAGTAGGCGTCTGACGAGCTGAGAGACTGACCCGGCGCTCTCGGGCCAGCCATGACAGCTGGGGGTGGGCCAGGTGAAGGTGCCGGAAGTGGTGGTCCCGGTGCTGGTGGAACATCTGCATGGTTTCGGTTTATTTCAGATGCAAGGTATGCAACATGAAATTGCTAGTGCAAAAGGAAAAGCAACATGGCAAGAAGGCAGCTCATTAGCAAACACTGCCTACACATACTACTCCCTATTGCAAAATAGTGTCACCAGCCTGATGCCAGTACCTTTTTGGCACTGGTACACGCTGTTAACACTGGTACACAATGGTATTTAGTGGCAATTCGCTAAATACTCTAGGAAACAGCTGGGGCTTACTGGTAGGGACGCTGGCTTGACCGCTGTGCCACTGCTGCACACTGGGATGTGCTGAAAACTTTGGAATTCTCACTGGAGTTCACTGGTGGATATTGGGGCACGCACTGTTTCTACCAGCCGTGCGTGCACGTTTAAGCTTTCCAGGGGGAGGTGAGAAAAACAGCTGTCAATAAATATCGCCACACCAGTAGTGAATGCCTGGTGCTGCCTTTCCTTCTGCTTAGTTCAGGTATAAGAAATGTCCCGAAGCTCAAATGCAGAAACTTAAAGCAATACAAATCAGCTGCTTCGAGGGCGTTCTTACCCAAAAATCCGTTATCGAGCATTAGGCTTATCGTGCTGGCCGCACCGGTGTACATGTTACCGGTGCTTTTTACTTTGAGTACACACATTTCTCAAGTGTAAGAACAACTGTAACTTATAGTCTACTCATCCGTCTACCTACATCCGTCATAGTAACACGTGTGTGGTGCCCGCAGAAAAAGAGGTGATGATCGATGCGTCACGCTTCAAGCAATGCAGGCTGTCACCAACAGCTGCTGGGCGCAGTTTTTCGGCCGGTACTTCCCTGAATCGTGTTTAAAAACACGCAATTTTCATACAGTAATTTGGTACACTTTAGTGAAAAAACACACTGGCATACGTTTTGAGAAAATTGCATTAGTACTTTCTTGGGTGCTTTTTTTTAGATGTGTGTATCAATATTGTCACCGGGTCGTGACGTGGCCGAAGACACGATACTATGTGTTGGGATTCAACAGTTTATTTGGGTGAACCTGTGCCCGGCAAACGGAAAGTCCCATTGCAGTAGCGGTCTTGCACAAATAGAATTTAAGAGAATTTTATTTCCGGATATATCTTACACAGCTTATGTGCACACTTAAAAATGGACAATGGTGAACAATGCGTATGTACAATGCAAGCTGTCATATACAGCGAAAGAACTTATAGCGTATGCAGTAACGCCTCATGCAAAAAATGCACAACAAAGACAGGACATTCATGACATCGAGATGGTTAAACTTGAAAGAACAGTAAGGCTATATGAACAAACAAGGTGAGGTCATTCACAGTGTAGCGTGATATTTTGCATTCACCTGTGAGGACAATTTACTCTCACGCTCAAGAACAATAAGGAGAAAAGAAAAATACAAACTGTAATGTCACAGTGGTACAAGCTCTGGCCCACCTCCTCAATAAGGGAGAAAAGGCAGGGACACTGTTGTTTTTTACGATAATAAATCGCGTAGACCACCGTCGGAGGAAAGCCTCCTCTCCCAGCGTGACTAGTTCTGCGTTAAGATACATAAGCATTATATTTCTTATTAATTTATTTATACAATACTGCAGACGAATTTAATGGTCCAAGCAGGACGGGCAGAAAAAAGAATGTTCACGCACATACATTGCAATGCAATGTAACAAAAACAATGAAGCAACAAAACGCAGAATTCACTTGGAACTACAAAATAAACAAGCCACGGTGAAACCGACTTTTCGCACAAACATAGCAGGGTTTCCAATCCAAATAAAACTAGAAAATCACGCACAACTTCAAGAAACATTGCTAAAAACTCAACCGTCAGTAATTAAAAGTTTCTAAAATGATCGTGTAGGGCTGTCATAAAATTTCCACTAAAAATTCTTTCTGGCAATTTATTCCAGTCATCTACCGTGCGTGGAAAATATGAAAACTTAAAGGTATTTGTTCGGGCAAAGAATGGGGATAAACTGTGGCTATGTGTGTGTCGTGGTTTCCTCGTGGTGGACGGACTAATGAATGAAGTGGGTGATAATCCAGTCTTACACTTAATTAGGGATTCCATAAAAGCTAAGCGGGCGATTTGGCGTCTAATGTGTAGTGGTTGGATTTTATTGAGTGCCATGATACCTGACAGAGAATCACTTCTTTTATATTTATTATAAATTAAACGAACAGCTCTCCTCTGAACCTTCTCCAGTTTGTTAATGTTTTTGTTGGTGTGCGGGTCCCAAACAACCGCTGCATACTCCAGTTTAGGCCTAATTATGAAATTATACGCTAAAATCTTAACGTTACTAGGTGTACCTCGAAGTTTATGCCGTAAAAGACCAAGTTTTTTTAGTGCTGAAGAAGTTACTTGCTGAACGTGGTCGTTTCAATCTAATCTGGAGTTCAATACGATACCTAGGTATTTAAACTTACTAACCTCCTCGATTATGGTGTTTTAAATTTTGTACCGGAAAGTTATGGGGTTTCGTTTCCTGGTTATACGTAAAAGAACTGTTTTTGTAGTGCTAATTTTCATGCCCCATTTGTTAAACCAAGATGTTATGTCACATAAAGCCCTATCTAGCCGATGTTGATCAGAAGCAGACTGCACTTCAGTATAAATCATGATATCATCTGCGAACATTCAAATATTCACAGTATCACCAACCACAGACACTAAATCATTAACATACAACAAAAAAGCAGGGGCCCCAGCACACTTCCCTGGGGCACACCTGATGTCACTGTTAGAGAAGAGGAACAAGTACCATCGATGTTTACAAATTGCGTTCGATCTTTCAAATATGAATTAACCCAATTTACAAGTCTAGAAGGAATTCCTGCTTGTTTAGGTTTTAAAAGAAGGCTACCGTGAGGAACCCTGTCGAATGCCTTGTAGTAGGGGAACCCTGTCGAATGCCGATGTAGTAGGGGAAACATGGCTCTCTGGGGGCGTCCCCTCAGGCAGGCCAGTCCCCTTCGTTTCCATAAGACTAAGGCTCCGGTAGCCATTAAGAGTACGACAAAGTTATCCCTGTGGCTAGACTTCCACTGCATACTTGTTTGGAACATCCTGGTAACCATGCACCAAAATGTGCGCGCTACTATACATTCATGGAAGACATGGTTCAGTCTTTCGATGCGACCGCATTGCGGGCATGTGGCGGAGGGCGCCACGCCCCACGCCGCAAGGCAGTCGGGCGTTGGTAAAGCCTCCCATTCGCTGAGCCAGTTTAGGTCACGGACCTCGGAGGGGAGAGACGTGTTTGTAAGAGTCCAGTGTTTTTTCGCCCGGCATTTGCGGCGTTGTTCTTCAGATAGGCTTTTAAATGCTATTAATTTGATCATGTCGGTGGGGGACATTTCCATAGGTTCCTGAACAGGAAAATCATTTCGCCATTGTTGCAAAGATTTTATAACATGTGTGTAATACGCTCGTGGCTGCTCAGCAGCTGGTCCCTTGTCGTTTGCTAAACCAAAAAGTCTTCTAGAGCTTCCTAGCAGATTCACTACAAGTTGCCTGCCTCGATACGATGAGTTCTGTAGAAGTGCCCAGGTGTTTTTCAGAGCCAACATGCGGCACATTACATCAAGGTTGGGTACACTGAGCCCTCCCCATTTTACTGGTAGGCGGACCAAGGCTCCGGCAACAGCTTCGGCGTGGCCATCCCAAAAAAAGGGGCCGCAAGCAGTAGCCACTCTCAGCAAAACCCGTCGAGGTGGTTGTGCAATTCTGGCTACATAAAGCAGTGACGCTGTTATGCTGGATTTAATTAGATAAGCTCCTTCAGTAAAAGGTAGTTGTAGCGTTCTGGCGACTTCAATGCATCTGTCCACTTTGTGTTGGATTTCTTTCCATATGGTGCGGGCTACCTCACAAGTCGAAAGGAAAGTTACACCTAAGACTTTAACGCCTTGGACGATTTGGACGCCATCAGGGAACTCTTCAATGTGCACCCCAAAGCACAATGCCTTGCTTTTTCCGGGATTAAGACGTGCTCCCGACAGGTAACTATATGTTGTCAATATTCGGAGAAAGGCTCTGTAGCTGTTTATGTTCCGAATAAACAACGAGATGTCAGTGGCGTATGCCACTACTTTCACTTCGCCCAAGCCTGGAAGAGGGAAACCACGTATCGAAGTACATTTCTGGATTTGTTTCAATAATGAATCTGTGCATAACACAAAGAGAGTTGCAGAGAGGAGACAGCCTTGTCGAACGCCCCTTTTTACTGCAATAGGTTCAGATGTATAGCCATTCACTACTAATGACGTTTCTAAGTCTGTGTAGAGTAAACGGAGGGTGTCGGTTAAATGTGCTGGGAAGCCATAACACTCAAGCACAGCGAAGAGATAGTTCCATTCTATGCGATTAAAAGCTTTTTCCTGATCCAAGGAAACAAAAACGCCAGATATTTGTGCTCTTGTAGCGTACGTGAATAAATTGCGAGTCAGCGCAAGCGAGGTATAGATCGTATGATCTGGGACACAGCATGTTTGTATGTCGCTTACTATTTCCGGTAGAATGATTGTTATGCGGTTTGCAAGGATGGCTGTCAATATCTTATAATCCGAGTTAAGTAGGGAATTGGGCCTCCACGCTCTTGGGTTGGACGGCTCTCCCTCGCTTTTAAGCAAGAGTATAACTCTGCTTACACGAAACGTATTCGCTCCGATTCCGTCAGCAAGTGTTAAAAGGTGGTCTTGTATTGTTTCAAGGAAGGTTTTGTAGAAACTCAAAGGTATCCCGTCAGGGCCGGCGGCGCAAGTTGTGTTCATGCGCTGAAGCACGATGCGTAGTTCATCCAGCGTCACTGGGCTGCACAGACCATCGCGAAGCTCCTCCGGTAAGCGGGAAATTCCCTCGCAAAACTCATTACCTATGGTGGTATAGTTCACGTCGTTTGCGTTCTCCGCCCTGAAAAGATTCGAAAAATGTGTTTCGAAGACCCTCATTATGTCTTCTTCTCGTGTAGACTGTTCGCTGTTCGGCAACTGAACGGAAGGGACATGCACTTGTTCACCCAAGGAGCCGTTGCGAACACTTTGAAGAACAGCTGGATCTGAAACTGGTCGTCTGTTGATAAAAGACTGCACAGCCATGTGCGAACTAAGACGTAGAAAAAGTTCGTACCACGCCTTTAATTGATCGAGATAGTCGTGCATTGTGAACGTCAGCGTCTCTCCTTTGCGTACAATGCGCGCTTTTCATAGCGTGTCGTTTATCTCTGTCGTCAGGCGTGCTTTCCTTTCGCGCCCCGCTTTGATAAGCTCGGCGCGCCAACTTTGTTTAATGCGTCCCAGTTACGGGGTTCAGGCGGCCTTTTGCATGCTTGCTCCAGTGCATTACGCAGTAATGCTAGGCTTTCCGTGTCGTGCACAAGTGTGGTGTCCATTTTCGAATGGTTTCTAAATGTAGTGGATTGTTCAAAGAAAAGTTTTACAGACACTGGAAAGTGGTCTGTAATGCACGGAACGTCCGGTGGGAAATGTAGGGCCTCGCAACTAAGGACATGAGTGGCTAGCACTTCTGGAAAATAGTAGCGGTCTAGCCGGGTCATGCGGGACCCCGTTGCCAGCTTGCAACGAAGTCATTCCCGTGATTGTCGACCCACGTATCCCTGATCTTGAAATTGCGGATGAGTTGTCGCAATGCGCAAACTCCGCTATATTGTCTGCATTGTCTGCGTCCGTGCACATCTCTGTCGATATCCTCAACAACGTTGAAATCTCCAACTAAGAAAGTGGGGTAACTGTCAAACATAAATGAGTCAAGTGCATTGAAAAAGTCGGCCGTGCCCCCACGTTGAGCTGGGGCATATATTACGAGCCCCCTTACTCGTCTGCCGTGAAGGTCAAAGTCTACTACTAGTGTGCAGCCGTCAAAACCATAAACACAGTGTGCTTTTCGACGTAACGCTAGTGTAAAAAAAACAACTCTGACTCCGCACATTTTTGAATCAGTCAGCGAAAAAAAGGCCTCGACTCCAAAATGTGAACAAAAGTATTGCACATCAAAAGGGGTTCTAAAATTACATTCCTGTAAGAAAAGGATATCGACATGACGTGACCTTGCGAAGTGCATGACTTCTCTCTGCTTATCTCGGCGTCTCAAACCCCTGACGTTAATGGAGAGAAAATTCACCGTAGCCATTTTGAAAATAGGGGGAGTGCGCGCAAACTTCAGAGAAACCCCTTGGAGGGGTTGGGGCGAGCGCTAAACGAGTGAACAAAACTAAAAAGACAAATGATCTGACGTCGTCAGAGCATTAGCGAGTTTTTGGGGCCGTAGAGCCCTCAGAGTCCATGGTCGGTGGGTGGGCTCGTTTGGTGGCTGTACGGTCTACTTCCATGGCGCTGGCACCGACACTCGCACCAGCGGCCGCACCTGTAATCTGGTGAGTGGGGTTTGACAGGCTCAGTTTGCGGGTCTGAGCCGAGTACTTGCTGGGGCGGGCGCTCGTCGTTGTCGGTGGCAAAATCACTGTTGTGGTCTTGTCTGGGCTGATGATCGGAGCGTCTGCACGTCCCGTCATTCGGGTGCCGCGTCCCATCGAATGTCTCGGTGCCTCGGAGCTACTGGTGGTACCAACTGTGTCACAGCTGTGGCTCTCGTGGTCTCTGCTAAGTACGGGCACTCGGGCTTCGGCTTTGAATGAGCTGTGTTCTTCAAAGGCGTCCAGCGAGAAGTCGCTGGTCTCAGATGGGGTGTGAAGGGTTGACGACGCTGTCTCAGACAGGGGAGGCAGGTCTTTTGCGTCTTGTGATTCATCATGGGCGTCAGGGTCGCTTGTGTCAGTGTCGCTCGCAGGCTCAAGCGCCGGATAATCATCTTGCAATGCGGGCGTGAGGTCGGTGCACGCTTGTTCTTCGGTTGCCGCTGCTGCAGCCGCTGCGAAGGACTTCGGACGTACGCAGTCAGCTGTTGCATGGCTGCCCGAGCACTTGCGGCACGGTTCTGCGCATCCCTCTGTGGCATGTCCAAACATGTTGCAGCGCGTGCAACGGGGCGTAGCACAATCTTTGGCGATGTGGCCAGCATTCCTGCACTAAGAGCACACTTTCTTGACACCCTGGTAGTCACACATGACATTGTAGCCATGAACTGTCAGAAAGTTTGGTATTTGGCTTTTCATTTCCATTCGCGCCAAACGGACACCTGTGCCAACTCCAGGGCGGCCCTTGAAAACTGGCTCGTCGATATGTTGCACGTTGCCATAAGCGGAGAGAGCAGTCACTAGGGCTGTGTCGCTTACCCACAGCGGTACCCGGAAGACTGTGACGTAGACTATTTTAGGACCTACGCTGACTAGTGGCACTGATTCGCTGTTCAAGAGAATGGCGCCCTGGCTCTTCAGCTTGGTGGCTGCATGGATGTTTGCGGCTGCGGTGCCGAGCTTTGCACCTCCTATGTGTTGGAGAGACTTGATGCCGGCTGGGCCGGTTACTGCTTCGAGGGCATCTATGATGTCGTCGATGGTGCTCACCTCTGAAGCGCTGAAATTAAAGCAATGAGCTTTCGGCGGTGGCGCTGCGAAAGCCATCACACTTTCGTCCTGGCCCTGACTTTCACGGCTTGCGCTGTGGTGCCCTGGCGTTGGCTCACGATGAAGACCTGGACAGAGCCGGGGGGTTGTCAAGCGGTTCGCTTGATGCTCGATAAGACGGGGTCGACGACTGGCAGCGTGTCTGGTCGCCAAAATGCCGGCGCCAGGTAAGCGCGAACGGAGCGTCGGCCGTCGATAAACTACTCAGATGCGGCGAAGTGCGACGGCATTTATACTCCTACCATCGAATGTTCTAGCGTTATTGCTGGCGATGACGTAGTTTCCAGAATTAATTTGTACAGTTCGCAGAGTGGGCGTGATCTTATCAAAATGATCTACTAAAGTCCTGAAGCTTCTCAAAAACTGCACGCGCGTTTTGCGCTGAGAAATGTGTAGTGTTTTGGGGCGATAACAGAACTTGAGAAATGTAACGTGGCATTGCCCCCCTCTTAAAAAAGCATCGTCCTGATGCTTTAACCAAAGACGAAGGTACAACAATAATGCATGAGATTATAATGAATAAATTAAGATACAATAATAATACAAAAAAAACACTGTTTTAGTTTGTTAGCGCACATGAAACGGCTTGAGGCGCGCGACATGGACGACTTCTGGTCGCGATCGGTGTCGTTGAGAGTTAGTGATGCCGTCGGAAACAACCTCGTGATCAAGTGGGCCGAGACGTTGAGCTACTCTGTACGGTCCGAAGTACCGTCGCAGAAGCTTTTCACTTAGTCCCCGTCGGCGTATCGGCGTCCATACCAAAACACGTTCACTGGGCTGGTATCCCACGAAGCGTCGTCGAAGATTGTAACGGCGGCTGTCGGTCGTCTAATGATTCTTGATACAGAGACGCCGGAGTTGTCGGGCTTCTTCGGCGCGTTGAAGGTACTCAATGACATCGAGGTTTTCTTCATCGGTGACGTTGGATAACATTTATTTATTTATTTATTTATTTACACAATACTGCAGACCCTATTTGGGTCCAAGCAGGAGAAAAAATAAGATGTACACTGAAGAAATACGAAAAACATAATCAATGAAAACAACGTCAGAAAGAAATAACAGTAGTGAGAACACATTGCATGCACAAAAACACTTGCCTATACTCCCGCAAGACACTTGAAATAAAAAAAAGAATCGAAATACAAAAAACGGAACACTAAAGATAAGAAATGAAAGATTAATCAACATGACATGGCGAACATCAAGTAGATATATGTTCAATGAAATCTGTGCTTATTAGTTGTGATAAATGCAGATTATTCCAATCGTTTATAGTGCGCGGAAAGAAAGAATATTTGAAAAGGTTAGTTCTGCTCTTATATGGTGTTAAAGAAAACTCGTGACGATGCCGTGTTCGACGTGCTGCAAGTGGTGTCACATACGCGTGTGGGTTCAGAGAGAAAGAGTTGTTTTTCAGTTGGTAGAGAAATTTTAGCCTGTGTACTTTCCTTCGAAGCTGAAGTGTCTGGATGTTATGTTGTTTCATTAGGCTAGTGGGAGAGTCACTTATTCTATATTTAGAAAAAATGAACATAACTGCTCTGCGTTGAATCATCTCTAGAGCGTTTATGTTAGTTTTTCTGTAGGGATACCATACGATGCTTGCATATTCTAGTTTCGGGCGAATGAGTGAAGTGTAGGCTAGCATTTTAGTTTAATGAGGAGTGTGCTTTAGTTTGTGCCTGAGGATACACAGTTTTTTGAAGGAAGAGTTACATATGTTGTAAATGTGGTTATTCCAACTTAGGTCACTGGTTATCGTGATTCCAAGATACTTATATTGATTTACTTTGGTGAGCGGTGTAGATCCTAGGTTATAAGCAAACGACATCATATTAATTTTTTTGTTATAGACATGTGGACTGTTTTTTCCTTGTTCAATTTCATACCCCATCGCCCGCACCACGACAAGATGTTTTTAAGGTTAGAATTAAGCATTAATTGATCATAAAGAGAACAAACTTTGTTAAACACTATACACCTTCGAATAACGCGTTCGATGCTCTAACCACTGAGCTACCACAGCGGCCTGTTAAACACTATACAATCGTGTGCGAATAGCCTAATTTGAATAGGGGGAAAGATTTCGTTAACGATGTCATTTATATATATTAGAAATAGTAAAGGTCCCAAAACACTACCCTGGGGTACTCCAGACGTTACTGAAAGTTCATTAGAAGAGTAATTACCGATTGATACAAACTGTTTGTGATTATACAGATAAGCTGCTACCCAGTTAACTATGTATGCGGTAAGGTTAATTGACTGCAGTTTTTCAATAAGTTTACTGTGAGGAACAAGGTCAAGCGCTTTCTTAAAGTCCAGAAATATCACGTCGATTTGGCTCGACTTGTCAAGTGTACTAGCAAAGTAGTGAATAATTGTCGTTAATTGTGTTACAGTCGATAACTCTTTGCGAAAACCATGCTGGTGAGGAGAAAGTATAATGTTATCATTTAGAAACTTTGTTATTTCTTTAGCAATAATATGTTCAACTAATTTGCAGCACGTGGACGTTAATGAAATGGGTCGATAATTGGCTACTTGTGCTGCGTCGCCCTTTTTCGGAATGGGAACGACACGCGCAGTTAGCCAATCTGCAGGAAGAATAGCTGACAACAACGAGGAATGAAAAATGATTACCAAAAAGGGGGCTAACACTTCAGCATATCTGCGCAGAAAGGCATTTGGTATGTGGTCTGGTCCTGGAGATGATTTATTTTAAGGTTCAGTAAAATAGATACCACACCTGGTTGTGATACAATATCAGTGTTCGAGTCACATGGTAAGCGATTAGGGTTTACAATGGTATTAAAACTAGAAAATGCACTTTGAAAATAATGATTGAAGCGCTCCGGGATACATTGCTTATCGATGACGATGAAGACTTCGTGAACGATTTGGTCAATTGAGTTTGTTTTCCTGCTTATGAAAGACCAAAATTTTTGCGGTGCCGTGCGAATGAAGTTTGGCAACGTGTGCTGGAAATACGAGCGCTTAGCTAGCTGTATTTCAAGGTTTAATTTATCTTGGATTTGGTGAATAATCACACGGGAGGCCTGCCGTCGCCTTACGCGCTTTACTTTTCTTTTGAGGTGCAAGATTTCTCTCGTTATCGAAGGAGTAGTTTTCGATGCTTTTTTAGTTTTGTTGGGAATAATGTTGCTAAGACAGTAAGCAATAATTTTTTTCAATTCATCCCAAAGTACAGTAGTATTGTTGCTTTGAAAATTATCAAGGCATAGTTCCATATAATCCAAAACACTTTCATCTCTGGCACGAGAGAAATCTTTAATCGTTATCATTTTACATTTGCTGGTGTTAGGTACCTTCAAAGAAAAAGAACAGTATACTAGGTTGTGACCAGAAATTCCGGGATCAACCGATACAGAAACGTTTTCTAATGAACGACTAATAAACACAAGGTCCAGTATGAATGCTGACATACCACAGGTGCGCGTTGGCTGTTTAACTATCTGATCCAGATTGTGCGATAGGTTGATGTCATGCAAATATTGTAAATGTGAATTATTCGCGGTGCAAAAAAATCCGTTTTCCCAATCGACATCTGGCAGATTAAAATCACCTATAAGAAGAACCTTATCGTTTGCGAAAGACGCCATGTGTGTAAAAAGATCGCCAAAGAATTCGGGGGGGAGAGTCAGGTGCTCGATAAGCGGCCAAAAGTAAGAATGAATTATCCCAGCAAGAAAACTTTAGTGACGCGGTTTCTAAGTTATCAGCCTGTCGTAATGGGGTAGCGGCTATAGTGTTTTTTAACAAAACAGCCCCCCCGCCCCCCCTAGTACTTCTGTCGCGGTGATACGCCCTCTACGATGGAGAAAACACGACTGCATCTTCCATATTATCATGAAGCCAAGTTTCCGTTATGAACACTACATGAGAGTTGTAACTTAAAATAGTAGCCTCGAGGCTTCGACGCTACTATTTGGCATCGAGCGTCGTTGCCGGGCTCCTTCCGTAGGCCAATTTGTATGGAGATATCTCCGTCGTCTCCGGCACCACCGTGTTGTATGCGAAAGTCACGTACGGAAGAATGGCGTCCCACGTCTTGTGTTCGACATCTAGGTACATTGCCAGCATGTCGGCGATCGTCTTGTTTAGTCGCTCGGTGAGGCCGTTGGTATGTGGGTGCTACGCTGTCGTCCGGCGGTGGTTCATCTGGCTGTATGCTAAGATCGCTTGAGTTCGGTCAGAAGTAAATGCCGTTTCTCTATCGCTGATAATGACCTCCGGGTTGTCATTACGTAAGACGATGTTTTCGACGAAAAGCTTTGCTACATCGGATGCCCTGCCTTTGGGCAGCGCTTTTGTCTCAGCGTAGGAAGTGAGGTAGTCAGTAGCTACCACGATCCACTTGTTTCCGAAAGCCGACGTCGGGAACGGCCCCAGTAGGTATAAACCAATCTGCTGGAAAGGTCGGCAATGTGGATCAATTGGCTGCAGAAGTCCTGCTGGCCTTGTCGGCGGTGTCTTGCGTCGTTGACAGTCCCGGCATGTCCTCACATAACGAGTGACGTCGGTGTTAAGACGTGGCCAACAGTAAATTTCTTGTATCCTCGCGAGCGTGCGAGAAACACCGAGGTACCCTGCTGTCGGATAGTCGTGCAGGGCCTGCAGAAGTTCTGGTCGCAGAGCTGAAGGCACCACAAGGAGGTACTTGGCTCGAAGCGGTGAAAAGTTTTTCTTTTGGAGAAGACCGTTTCGCAGGAAGAACGACGCAAGTGCGCGCTTGAATACCTTCGGGACTTCAGCAGTCCTGCCTTCGAGGTATTCTATTAGGGCCTTAAGTTCTGGGTCGGCCCGCTGTCGTTCAGCGAAGTCGTCGGTAGTTATCGATCCCAAGAAGTAGTCATCTGGGTAGTCGGGTGGTGGTTGGTCGACAGGCGCACGAGAGACACAGTCAGCGTCGGAGTGCTTCTTTGCCGGACTTGTAAACAACGGTAATGTCATATTCTTGAAGTCTCAGGCTCCATCGTGCGAGGCTAACTGAAGAGTCCTTCAAGGTGGCAAGCCAACACAAGGCGTGGTGGTCGCTCACAACTTTGAAGGGCCTGCCGTAGAGGTAGGGGCGAAATTGCGACATAGCCCAGATGATGGCGAGGCACTCCTTTTCTGTTGTGGAATAATTGGCTTCTGCTTTGGATAGAGATCGGCTGGCGTAACTAATAACGCTTTCAAGTCCGTCAGCCCTCTGCACAAGGACGGCGCCAAGACCTACGCTGCTTGCGTCAGTGTGTATTTCTGTCTCGGCGCATTATTCCAAATGACCAAGTAACAGAGGCGTCTGGAGGCGATGTTTAAGCTCCTGGAAAGCGTGTTCCTGCGGCATTTCCCACTTGAACTCCACGTCGGCGTTGGTAAGGTTAGTGAGTGGATCGGCTATGTGGGTGCAGTTTTTCACGAACCGCCTATAATAGGCGCAAAGGCCCAGATATCGGCGCACCGCCTTCTTGTCAGCGGGCGCCGGGAAGTCGGCGATGGTGGCTGTTTTCCATAGATTGGGACGAACTCCAGAATTGGTAATCACGTGCCCCAGAAACAAGAGCTCTTCGTACGCAAATCTGCACTTTTCTGGCTTCAGTGTTAGTCAGGACGTCTTGATGGCTTGAAGTACAGCTTCAAAGCGCTGAAGAGTCTTGTCGAAACTCGAGAAAAACAGGACGACGTCGTCCAAGTACACAAGGCAAGTCTGCCACTTCAATCCTGCCAGTACTGTATCCACAACACGTTGAAAAGTTGCATGCGCTGAGCAAAGGCAGAAGGGCATCATCTTAAACTCGAAGGGGCCGTCTGGTGTTATAAAAGCAGTCATCTCTCAGTCTCTTTCGTCGACTTCGATTTGCCAATAGCCAGTCTTGAGGGCCATCGACGAAAAGTACTTCGCCTAATGGAGACGATCCAGTGCGTCGTCTATTCGTGGGAGAGGATTCACGTTCTTTATGTGATTTTGTTCGGGCGGCGATATTCGACGCAGAAACGTAGGGTCCCATCCTTTTTCTTCACTCACACCACGGGTGACGCCCATGGACTCTTGGGCGGCTGGATGATGTCATCCTGCAGCATTTCATCAACTTGTCTTTTCATGGCCTCACGTTTTCGCGTCGAAACCCTGTACGGACTCTGATGGAGCGGTCTGGCAATTTCTTCGGTTATGATGCGATGTTTCGTGATTGGGGTCTGCCGAATTTTTGATGACGATGAAAAGCAATCTCCGTATTGCAGGAGCAGGGCCTTGAGCTGTTCTTGCTTATGGTTCGGAAGTCTGGGATTGACGTCAAAAGCTGTGGGAGGAGCTTGGTTCCTCTGAGCAGGTTCCGCAGAATTGGCGAGGGCGAAAGCACTGAAGGCGTCCACAATTTCTTCGATGTATGCGACCGTTGTTCCTTTGTTCACATGTTGGCACTCATTGCTTAAATTCGTGAGAATAACCGTTGATTTGCCTCCCCGCAGCTCGCAAGAGGAATTCTCTTGCGACGTAAATATATCGGGTGACCAACTGATGCTGACTGCCTTCAACGACGCCTCCCAAGTGAGGTGATTTAGGAGCGCCGACTGATATATTGACGCTGGAGCGAGGCGGAATAGTGACTTGTTCTTCCAGCAAATTCAAGGCAAGGTTTCTTGACACCGTGTGCGGTGGTAGTGCTTCTTCTGTGGATAACGTTATCGACTTTGTTCTTAGGCTGTTGACAGCACCATGAGGCATAAGAAGTCGATGCCAAGGATGACATCTCCCGATCAACGCTGTAGGACTATGAAGTGTGTAGGATCAATACGGCCGTCAATGGTGACTCTCACTGTGCAGATTCCTGCAGGCGTTACGAGATGATTTCCAGCTGTGCGGATTTCAAAGCCTTCCCAAGCCATCCTAACTTTCTTTAACTTCGCGGCGAATGACCCACTGATGACGGAATAGTTGGGTCCAGTATCGACGAGAGCGGTCACACTGTGGCCGTCGATAAGAACGCCGAGGTCGCTAGTTCGCCGTCTCGCATTACAGTTAGGGCGTGGCGTCGGGTCACGGCTGTGTCGGCTTGTTCCGCTGCTTCCATGTCGCGTCATCAGGCCGCCTTCGGTAAGTGAGTTCTCGCCGTCAGGGCTTTGTCTGGTTGGCGTTGTGTTCGGAAAGCTCCGTCGCGGCGTCGTCGTCGTCGGAGAATCTTCGGTAGTTCGTCACAAAGCAACCGCACCTTCATCGGTTGCTACCCTTAGTTTCCCGGATACGCGCTATGAGACCAGCCCCACGTTGGGCCAGAGTACTGCCGGGGGTGCGGTGACTTGCGGCGGCTGGGCGACGGCGAGTGGGAAGGACTTCTTGGTGTCCATTGAGTTCCTGTCAGGTAGTCGGCGATGTCACGTGGCCGTTCTCCTGGCTGCGGATGCAGTGCATTGACGGCGAAGCCACGCAGTCGCATCTGTCAGCAACTGGCAACGGCGGTATGCGTTCCCGGCCTCGCCACAGTGGTAGCAGAGTGGGCGGGCGGTTGTCAGGTGCACGCCAAACGTCCGTTTCCCTCGGCGCACTGCGCTGGCTCGCTAGCGAATGGTAGGACGTCGGTGGGGGTGGTGGTGGCGGTGGCGTCTGGCGATAGAAGTGCGACAGGGTGGTGTTTTGGCGTGGACGTGGAGGAGCGTTCTGGCGCGCTGCAGTGGCGTAGCTCATAGTTTCTGGCTCGGGCTGCGGTGTTTGGGGAATTCGAAGCGATTGCCGAGCTTCTTCTCGCACAATGTCGGCGATCGAATCCACCTGAGGCTGCGCCGAAGGCAACAGCTTGCGCAAGCTTTTCCCGCACGATCGCTCGAATCTTTTCACACAGGTCTTCGGAGTCACTGGCTTGAACAGCAGCACATTCTGGAGTCAGGCGACGATTATACTATCTGGTGTGCATGTCAAGGGTTTTTTCGATAGTGGTCACCTCGGATACAAATTCCTGGACGGTGTTCGGTTGATTCCTCATTAGTCCCGCGAAGAGCTCCTGTTTGACTCTCGCATGAGGAAACGAACTTTCTTCTTTTCAGGCATGTCTGGGTCAGCGTGACGGAATAGGCGGGTAATCTCCTCTGTGAAAATTGCAACCTTTTTATTTGGTAGCTGAACCCGGGTCTCTAGTAGAGCAGCGGCCCTCTCTTTGCGAGCGACGCTGGCGAACGTTTGTAGGAATGCGCCGCAGAAGACATCCCACGTTGGGAGCGTGGACTCCCGATTCTCGAGCCATGTCCTTGCGGTGCCTTCCAGGTAGAAGTACACACGACGGAGCTTTACTTCCTTGTCCCAGTGGTTGAGGGCAGCTGCACGGTCGTATGTTGCTAGCCAGTTTTCCGGGTCTTCAAACGACGGCCCATTGGTGGTTCCCTGGGTTGATAAAGATCGCGGGCTGGGACGCTCCGGTTGTCATTGTCGCTGCAGTCGAGGTCATGGCCTTGGTCTTCCGCGCCTTCTCTTGTAGAAGCCAGAACTCCGGTGGGAGACCTTGCTGTCGGCGGCTTGTTCGCTACTCTTGGTTGGCGTCGGTGTCTTCTCCGTGACGTGGGCTGGGTTCACGGCTTGACGGGGGCGTCCGATACATGAACGAAGCAGCACCTCCACCAGATGTAGCGGGGTCGTGACGTGGCCGAAGACAGGATACTTTGTGTTGGGATTTAACAGTTTATTTGGGCGAGCCTGCGCCCAGCAAACGGAAGGTCCGATTACAGTAGCAGTCTTGCACAGATAGCAGTGAACGGAGCGTCGGCCGTCAATCAACTACTCACAAGCGGCGAAGTGTGTCGGCATTTATACTCTTGCCATCGAATGTTCTAGCGTTATCTCTGGTGGTGACATAGGTTCCAGAATAACCTTTACAGTTCGCAGAGTGGGCGTGATCTTATCGAATTGATCTACTAAAGTCCGGAAGCATCTCCAAAACTGCACGTGCGTTTTGCGCTGAGAATTGTATAATGTTTTGGGGCGATAACAGAACGTGAGAAATGAAACGTGGCCATGTAACTGCCAATATGTATACGTAAAACGCCCGCTGTACTGCGTGCGGAGGCCAGAAAAAGTGCTATCGCTTGATATCACTGCACCGCAAATACGGTTTTTGCAATGCTTGTATTTCCACTTACTTTGGACGCAGTTTAGGTAGCAGTTTTAGTTGTTACGAAGTTCAGATTCGGAAATTCAAGCATCGCAACTCCGCTGCTTCGAGAAAGGCCTTACGCAGCGCCCTGTCCAAGCGAGAATAAGGCCAATTGTGCATGCCGCACTGGTGTACATGTTACTAGCACTTCTTGCTTTAAGTTCGCACGGTTCTAAAGCGGCAGAACGACTGTAAAGTGTCGTTCAAACATCTGTCTACCTAAATCAACCATTTTTTTTGTGTGAAAAGGTATCGATATAAACAGCGTTATGGCCATACTGCCATAACGTCGCTTAAGCGAAAAAAAAACTGTACATGTGGAGCAGCATCATGAGCGAGAAGCAGCTATCAACGAAAAAAAAATTGGCAGGAACAGCTGGCAATCTGTGGCTGCTCCTACAGTCCATCTGATATTGTGGGGGTAAGGAGCTAGATGGTATTGATCTGAAGCTGTTCAGACTTGTAGATGACCGCCTTGTTTTGGTAAAAAACAATCCGGTTATGAGCACGTTAGTGACTGTTTTAAAAGCTTTTAGAGAAAACGGGTGTGGTTTACACTTAACCTTTGAGGTGCCAAAGGAACGACGCATTCAGTTTCTGGACCTGAAAATTAATTTGTCTCCTTTTCACACGCGTTGGATGTATCACCCTAGATTGAAAAAACCATTGCTGAGCTATCATTCGGCACATTCGAAGATAGTAAAAAATGGGAATGCAACTTCTTGCATCAAAGCTGCCTTCATGAAATTGTGCGTACACTCAATGAATGAGAGTGTTTCCACGCAGATCAAGCACTTGAGGGGAGCTGGTTACCAGGATGAATGTATCCTTTTGGCATGTGAGAAGAATCGTCGGGAAGTGAAAAATGCAATCATTGGCACAAGCGAAGAGAGGAGACAAGTTGAGGGTAAAAGAGAGCGAACAGTGGTCATTCCGTATCTGCACAATATCATCATCATCATCATCATCATCATCAGCCTGACTACGTCAACTGCAGAACAAAGGCCTGTCCCATGTTCCACCAGTTAACCCAGTCCTGTGCTTGCTGCTGCCAATTTATACCCGCAAACTTCTTAATCTCATCTGCCCACCTAACCTTCTGTCTCCCCCTAACCCGCTTCCCTTCTATGGAAATCCAGTTAGTTACCCTTAATGACGAGCGGTTATCCTGTCAACGCTCTACATGCCCGGCCCATGTCCATTTCCTTTTCTTTATTTAAACTATGATATCCCTAACCCCCGTTTTTCCCCTAATTCACTCTGCCCTGTTCTTGTCTCTTGAGGTTGCACCTACCATTTTTCTTTCTACTGCTTGCTGCGCCGTCCTCAATTTAAGCTGAACCCTCTTTGTAAGTCTCCAGGTTTCTGCTGCTTAGCTAAGTACCGGCAAGATACAGGTGTTATATACCTTCCTCTTGAGGGATAGTGGCAATCTACCTGTCATAATTTGAGAGCACCGAATGTGCTCCACCCCATTCTTATTCTTCTAGTTATTTCAATCTCGTGGCTCGGCTCGGCGGTTATTACCTGCCCTAGGTAGACATAGTCTTTTACAACTTGAAGAGCACTATTTCCTATCTCAAAGCGCTGCTCTTTTCCGATGTTGTTGTACACTACTTTCGTTTTCTGCAGATTCATTTCAAGACCCCCCTTCCTGCTCTCCTTGTTTAACTCCGTAATCATAAGTTGCAATTCGTCCCCTGAGTTACTCAGCAATGAAATGTCATCGGCGAAGCGCAGGTTACTAAGGTACTCTCCAATAACTCTTATCCCTAACTGTTCCCATTCTAGGCTTCTGAAAACCTCCTGTAAGCACGTGGTAAATGGCATTGGGGAGATTGTGTCCTCCTGCCTTACACCCTTCTTGATTGGTATTCTGTTGATTTCTTTATGAAGCAATACGGCAGCAGTTGATCCCCTGTAGATTTCTTCGAGGACGTTTGTATATACTTCATCGACGCCCTGATTCCGCAGTGTTTGCATGACGGCTGTTATTTCTACTGAATCAAACGCCTTCTCGTAATCTATGAAGGCTATGTATAGTGGTTGGTTATACTCTGAGCATTTCTCTATTACCTGATTGATAGTATGAATGTGGTCGATTGTCACATAGGTTGAAAAAGGTTACATCAAGGTATGGCGTGCGGGATGTTTTTTTCAGCTGAAAACAAATTATCAAAGATTTGTCCAGCAGTAGAAAGGCTAGTCAACAAGAAAGGAACTGGAGGATCGAACAGATGCAGCATAAAGCATGGCAGGAGGTACGTTGAGTGCAAAAAAGGTGTTGCATACGGAACTCCTTTCACATGCGGAAACGAATACGTTGGTCAGACGGGTCGGTGCCTAAATTTGCGCCTTCGTAAACATGAGAGTTCACTAAAGGGGGCCCCGTACTCACACTTAGCGATGAACTGCAAGGAGTGCACCTGCCAACCAAAATTTTCCGACACACGAATACTTTACAGGCACAACAAGCGGACCACGAGAGAAACAATGGAAGCGTATAGAATAAAGAAAGGAGGGGACAGTTGCGTCAACCAAGCGTCAGCTCTACTAACATATGCGGTATTTGCTTTTTTGGACGTCACATAACCTAGTGTTTTTCTCTGTGTTACGTTTTTTTGTTTTTTTTTGTTTCCTTGGTTTTTCTGTTTTTTGTTTTTGTTTTTCTTTTTTACGTTACCTTTTCTTAGTTCTTGACACGTGTTTGTTTCCGGTTGTGGGCGCGTGCATATTTTGTTATATCACGTTGTTGATGATGACAGGGGAAGTCGGGAATGACGTACATGCGTGTGATGTATTTATGATTGTTCGCTTCGACATAAAATTTTCATTTGCTAGTTAGCGCTTGTCTGTGTCCTCTCTGAGTGTGTGTATTTTTGCGCTTGTTTCATCTTGAACCTTTACCAACACGCCCAACTGGCAGTCATCCTAAATGTAATTTCTAGTACAAAGGGCCCTTTTCAGTGTGTTAACACCGCCTTCTTTTCTAACCCTGCCACCATCACCTCGTTTATCGCTCTCTACGTTTGCAAGACTCGCATTGCCTCTTGGTATAACCGAGCATCGCTGTGCCCCCCGGATGTGCAACTTTTTCTCGGGTTACTGGCTCCTACTCGTGGCAGCAGCAGACGTTTATGCAAAAAACTGTCCTCGGAATGGAGCTGTCAGGTTCGGTACTTCAAAGACTGCTGACGAATGGCCTGTCACACTCAGAGTGGAAATGGACACCGACACTACCGAGAATGGCTATGGCTGTCGGAAAGTGCCACAGAGGCTTTATGGAACCAGGCACGAAAAAGTTTAGCCAAGAAGGAAAGACGCACAAGGACGGAAGGAAAGGTCATGATCCTAGGAGATCTGGCTTTGCCCGACCATCATAAAAGGCTTTTTCACCACGGACCCAAGTTCTGTGTGGAACCAGTTCTCTCCCGCGCCGAGTAGGTGGAAGTGGCCAGATCCGTGGCAAGCCGTGTGATGGACGAGGAAAAACTGAGGTGCAGTACTGATTGCGTGAGCATGAGCGTGTTCAAAACGTTGCTGGAAACGTTCTTTACGGTAAAAACAAACAAGGAGAACCTTCCGTTACGAACATTGCCTCAGAAAGGGGTACCTGGCTACGTCTTGTGTCCGAATTTTTGCAAAAACATTTAAAAACGCTCCGGCATTGTGACCCGTTTTTGGTTTCCAACTTCATGGAAGTAGTGGAATACCTAAAGGGAGATGATGTAAGGGTCTCTGATGCCTTCAGTATTGATGTCGTCAATCTGTATTATTCCGTTCCGCATGGTCCATTACTACAAAGCGTACAAGAGTGCGTCACAGAAAAAATGATGAAGTGGCTTTTTGTAACGCCTGTGGTGTGTCTGTAGAAGGTTTTATGGGGATTTTGGCCATGTATGTGACTTCCACGCTAGTGGGGTGGAATGAAGAATTGTACGTCCAGAAGGATGGAATTTGCATTGAGTCTAGTGTCGCCCCGATCTTGATTTATTTGTGGGGTTTAACGTCCCAAAACCACCATATGATTATGAGAGACGCCATAGTGGAGGGCTCCGGAAATTTTGACCACCTGGGGTTCTTTAGCGTGCACCCAAATCTGAGCACACGGGCCTCGACATTTCCGCCTCCATCGAAAATGCAGCCGCCGCAGCCGGGATTTGAACCCGCGACCTGCGGGTCAGCAGCCGAGTACCTTAGCCACTAGACCACCGCGGCGGGGCGTCGCCCCGATCTTATGCAATGTTTTTTTTGGGGCAATCTTGACACAGCAGTACGTAAAGAGCTAGATGGTATGGATCTGAAGCTGTTCATATTTGTAGAGGACTACCTTGTTTTTGTAAAAAAACGATCCGGGTATGAGCACGTTATTGACTCTTTTAAAAGCTTTTAGGAAAATTAGGTGTGGTTCACAATGTACCTTTGAGGTGCCAAAGGAACGACGCATTCAGTTTCTGGACCTAAAAATTAATTTGTCTCCTTTTCACATGTGTTGGTTGTATCACCCTAGATCAGAAAAACCATTGCTGAGCTATCATTCGGCACATTCGAAGATAGTAACAAATGAGATTGCAACTTCTTGCATCAAAGCTGCCCTCATGAAATCGTGCGTACACTGGATGAATGAGAGTGTTTCCGCGCAGATCAAGCGCTTGAGGGGAGCTGGTTACCAGGACAAATGTATCCTTTTGGCATGCGAGAAGAATCGTCGGGAAGTAAAAAATGCAATCATTGGCACAAGCGAACAGAGGAGACAAGTTGAGGGTGAAAGAGAGCGGACAGTGGTCATCCCGTCTCTGCACAATATTTCACATAGGTTGAAAAAAATTGCATTAAAATATGACGTGCAGTTTGTTTTTTCAGCTGAAAACAATTTAAAGATTTGTCCAGCAGTAGAATGGCTAGTCAACAAGAAAAGAACTGGAGAATCGAACAGATGTAGCATAAAGCATGGCAGAAGGTACGCTGTGTGCAAAAAAAGATGTTGTATACGGAACTCCTTTCACATGTGGAACGTTGGTCAGACGAGTCGGTGCATAAATGTGCGCCTTCGTGAACATGAGAGTTCACTAAAGGCGCACATTTAGCCCTTACTCACACTTAGCGATGCACTGCAAGGAGTGCACTTGCCAACCGAAATTTTCCGACACATGAATAATTGACAGGCACAACAAGCGGACGACGAGAGAAATAATGGAAGCGTATAGAATAAGGAAAGGAGGGGACAGTTGCGTCAGCCAAGCGTCAGTTCTACTAACAGATGCGAAATTTGCTTTTCTGGGCGTCACATAACCCAGTATTTTTCTGTGTTACGTTTTTTTTGTTTCTTTGGTATTTATGTTTTTGTTTTTTGTTTTTTTACATTTTCTTTTCTTAGTTCTTGACACGTGTTTGTTTCTGGTTGTGGGTGCGTGCATATTTTGTTATATTGCGTTGTTGATGATGAAAGGGGCAGTCGGCAATGACGTACATGCGTGTGATGTATTAATTAGTGTTCGCTTCGAAATAAAATTTTCTGTTGCTAGTAAGCGCTTGTCTGTGTCCTCTATGAGTTTGTGTATTTTTGCGCTTGTTTCATCATGAACCTTTACCAACACGCGCAACTGGCAGTCATCCTAAAGGCATCTCAATAGCAAACATTGGTTCGTATACTAGTAGTTTCTCGAGGCACTAATCGGGCTCGAGAGTGTCACTTTTCTCAAAGATTCACTGAAAGGTTACACGCTTATGTATGCATATTAACGCGAGAGCGTTAAAGAGCTCGTATTATAGAAAACCTACCGCCGGCGTCGGCCTCGTTGGTTGTGAGTGAAAATCGTCTGTTTGTCTGTGACTGAAAAATCAATTTACCCAGATAGCCACGGGAGGCCGCTACTTGTACACGCGTGCGTGCGCGCGATCACACTGAAAAAGCCGCACATTCGAATAAAAAAAATTGTTCCCGTATCTGCTTGTCACACCGCAAATGTCGAAAGACGATAGTCTTGCGTCTGGAGAGCATGAACAAAACGTTTACTTGATGTTCTGCGCGAGAAATTCGGTGAATGGCATTTTCGAGGCGCTGCGTTAGAGTGCCTCGAACGTGCAGCGGAGGCGAACGAGCGCATCAAGGCAAGTCATACGTGATGAATGAGCAATATCTGACAGTTATTCTGGAAAAAGGGGTGTGCGCCGTGCGCGCCCGTCCCTGGGGTGTTAAGGTGTGGAACGCAGGGCGACGGGTAGGTGACACTACCATGTCGTATTAGCAAAGCGTTGGAAACAGTTGCCATTTTGTGCAAGCGTTGCATGGCCAACACAGCGTTATAAAGGCTATGATCTCTAAAATTACTTTTGTATGCCTTTTCCAGTAAAAAATATACATACATAATATTGACGTGTTATAGTGCCCCAGATATGCGCAATAATTGCTTTTTAATTGACAATCGCACAAGTATGATCACTGAACCTTGAGCAATATTGGTGGGCGCTGCGGATAAGGTCGGCCGTTCGGAGTATCGTTTGCTCACTTTGGTGCCGTTTAGGGTACCGTTAAGTGTGGACAAACAGAGAGACAGAAAGACCAAAATTTTTGCGTCGAAGGTCCTCAAGAAAGACTATTGTCTTTAAAGTACTCAAGGTCACGGTAGTGTCTTTGCCCTGCTGCCCCTCCCTGCTTAGCTTTCAGCGCTTTTGTCTGGACAAGAGAAGAGATGATGCAATTGCTGCATGCGACAAACCTTTGTAACTTCACTCGCATTGGGCAGATTTTTTCAGCGGCGTGTAGTTTGTCATGAAATAAGCTCTTCTAATGAATTCATTCAATAGTTGCTTAAAAATTGTTTCAGGGCCCCTCTAAAGCATTTTGTTCTACAGGTGTTACGGCAAAAACGAGACCATTCGGCGGTAACAGCGCACGCTAGTCCAATCTACTGTGTACGTGTTTGTGTGCGTGCGTGTGTATGTAACAAAACATATGAATAATTATGCACTTAGTGGTTGAACGGTGCAGTAGGGGCTGGATTTCCTTATCACGTTCAACTTTTAAAGGTGAAGCTGAAAGGTTTCCCACTTTTGCAATGTCCATGAAACAGGACAAGACTATGTATACCTTGATTAGGCATAATTGATACCTGTGTTGTTAGATTGATCATGGAGCTGTTTAACATGATCTTCTCAACTTCCTACGTTTTTCGGGGTAAGCAAGTACATATCTGGCGAGCTGAGAGATTCACCGGACACTCTTGGGCCCCCCTTGACAGCTGGAGGTGGGCCAGGTGGGGGTGCTGAACGTGGGGATCCCGGTGCTGGTGGAACACCTGAATGAAAATGATTTATTTCAGATAGAAGGTGTTCAACATAAAGCTGTTACTGCAAAAGGAAACCACTATGGCAAAAAGGTAGCTTATTAGCAATCACTGCTTACATAGACCACGGGTTTCTCGAAACACGCATTGGGCACAAGAATGTCGCTTGCCAGAAAGATTCACCGGTAGGTCACACACTTATTTAAGTACAATGCAATGTTCATTGAAACAGGACAAGATTATACATAGCTTCATCATACATAAGTGATGCCCGTATTGTTAGATTTATGATGAAGCTCTTTACACAACCTTCTCAACTTCGCATGTTTTTTTAATGAGCCAGTAGAAATCTGACGAGATTAAGATTCACCCGGCGCTCCTTGACCCCCCATGACAGCTGGAGGTAGGCCAGATAGAGGTGGTGGATGTGGTGGTCCCGGTGCTGGTGGAACACCTGCGTGAATATCATTTATTTCAGGTGCAAGGTGCTCAACATAAAGCTGATATAGTGAAACGAAAAGTAGCATATGGCAAATAGGTAGCTGTTTAGCTATCATATATTGAGCACAAAACTGTCGCTTGACAGGAAACTTTAATAAGACATGCTTGGGCTGGTTGGGGAAAGGGAATAAACGTACTTGCAGAGCGAAATACTACCAGTAGCTACAGCGTAACTACGAAAAAAGAGAGAATGACGGAGAAGAGCGCTGACTTCAACTAAACTTTATTAGTGAGAACGCTGGATATAGATTTGCTACAAAAGCAGCACATCGTAGCGCAACCGCGCAACCTAGCGCGTCACGGCCAGACAAACGGTGTCTCGTTAGGTGGGTATAAAAGTACGCCTCAGAGCAAACTCGTAATTTATTGGGTCAAAGCCAGATACTCGATTTCTTTTTTAGTGAGTGCAACAGAAGGCATGCTGATACATAGATCACCCAGCATATGCATTTTATTAGCCTCAATGATCTCTCATGTTAGCTGCTGACGATGTTTCCTGACAACGATGGACTTTTCAAATTCCGGTCTGCAACCACAATCTCAAGAATGAATACCCAGGAGGCTTTGAATAGTTGAGTATACATGACATGTTCATCGCCTGGAACATCATGTTTCTCGTTGCCTACAAATGAGCTGCGATGAACCGCGGCGCCTTGAGGGCTCGAGAGATGTGCCACAGTGAAGAGCAGAAACCCGCTTGCCTTTGCCATGCCGGTGTTCCCGCTTGTTTTCTCACACGTGCTCTTGCCTGCCTTATCGTTCGCCACTACCAAGACACTGTCGACATGCCACTACCGAAGAAGTGGCAGGCAAACTCAAGCTTTCTGCCGATTACCTCCCCTTACACAACCGGAAGCCAGCACCTTAGCTTTCCAAATGACGTGAACCTTAGAACTCTTCCTTGCTCTGTAAAGGGCTTCACGCTGTAGTTGAGGATGATGGAGCAGAGGTTTTCAAAGTACTGGGTTTAGGGACAGGGAGGGAAAAACGAATTTCAAGTGGGTAGAAATACCTACAAAGAATTTAGTAATCTGATTGTGACTACAATAAAGGCACGAGTGAAATTAAATCTCCCACTGCAAAGTGAAGGTCCCTAAAGGGGCAAGGTGCGGGAGCGGGCTAGTTCGTATTCCATATCTCAAACAGCTGAATCGCCAATAAAGGTAACAACGAATTAGCTTCTTGTTACCCATTTTTGCGCTTCAGCTGTTTAAGGCTTAAAGAGGGCCTGCAATACTTTTTCAGCATGGTCAGAAAATGCTGCTGATCGGTAGTTAAGGCTCACAAAACGCGAGCAAAAACCACAGCGCAGCACGGGACCTGCAATTCACAATAAGTTATCAAATTCAGCTAAGAAGTGCTTTATCTTCCTTTGCCAAATGACGGAATATGCCCAAGAATCACACGTAGCAAGCCCATCTATCAGCCATTGGCTGATTCGAACATGCCACACTTGCTCGATATAGAAATTGACGTAGGATGCCGCTACTTGTCCATGCGTGCGTGGGCGATCCCACCAAAAAAGCCGCGCATTCAAAGAATAAAAGTGTAAAAAGTGCTCAAAGTCACGAGGTGCACGTGACGTTTTTCTGTGGTCCTGCCACCAATCTCTGCTTAGCTTTTATCGCTTAATTAGGGATTAGAGAACAGAAATGGCTATTGTAGCATGTGACAAAACTCCAGTCGCACTGGACGGATTCTTTAAATTTTTGCGGTGTTAAATTCGTGAGGCAATAAGCTGTTCCGGTGAGTTCATTTCAGGATTACTTGAAAAAGTGCTTCATGGCCCTTTTAACTTCAAAGGTTCAATGAAAAAAAGATAAACCCAACTTTTGTTCTAAAGTATTACGGCTAAGTCGTGTAGCTCCCGCCTGATTTAAAGGGTACAGCCATACTAATCCATCCATCTATCCATCTATCGGTCCTCACTTCACCGTGGGAGGGCACATCGCCTGGAACATCCACTTTCTCGTCGCCTACAAAAGAGCTGTGATCAACCGTGGCGCCTGTGGGCTCGACAGCGGTGCTACAGTGCAGAGCAGTAACCCGCTTACCTTTACCATGCAGGTTAGTAAACAATGTATTCTTTTCTCGAAAAAATCAAGTAAATATTTTTGCTGCAGCTACCGAGCCCACAATGCTGCTATTTTATTGTTGTCGAGTGTATTGACGTCATTCGTTTCTTGCTCATGCCATCCGGCAACATTGAGTCGAATGCAGGTCCTAACTGAGCCGCTATACACAAAGAATTTGATAAAATTCAGTTTCAGTCTCAGTTTTCAGTTTCAGTTTCACTTTCAGTTTTCAGTTTCAGTTTTATTGAGCATTTTCTTCACAGAGTTGCGGAAAGAGAACGCAAGGATAAAAGCGAAAAGCTGCTATGTTAGCAGCTTGACGAGGCTCCTACCCCTTTTCACTTGGTATTACAAATCCACAGGGCACAAACATGAAAAAACAATTTGATGTCGCTTTTCAAAACTTGAAGAAATTAGGAAATAAAAAGAAAGTGCACCAAAATTACATGTTTCAGGTTTACATAAAATAAGCAAACTACAAAGAGAGAGAAACAACAAATTAAACAAGAAAACAGCATATGGTCAATCATGAAACAATGCACACGTTGTAAAACGGCTAACAAAGTATTACAAAATGATTATACAAAGTTTACAACACTAGGTATGCGAAAAGCACAAATTTTGATGCACAAGGGAAACGCTGACAAGTGAAGTGTAGCATGTTTTAGTCGTAAAAAAAGCAACGAAAAAATGGTAAAGAAAGCAAACATCATAAGATGCCATGTTACACATGAGCACTATTATAGTGTGTTTCTTTTACATATAGTATTTCAGTCGGACAATTAGAAGAAGCTAAACTACACGCCGCCATTCTTGATGAGAGATATCAGCTGGTTGGTCGAAACTGATTTCAGAATCGAGTGACCTGAAAATTCAACTTGTAACCAAACATTAACTTATGGCCCACTTGAGGCAGTGGGTAAAGAATTTTGAGAAACACTTTCAGAATTTAGTTTTGCTTCTCACTGAAATAGACAACATTAAGTCCAATACTAACCATAGAGGTCGTCCAATATTGGAATTCGAGCCACGTTTTGACGACGCCGCAAATCAATATCGGCGAAACGTCTTGATACTTTATGGCCTTCCTGAGCCTAAGAAATCGCAAACTTAAAGCCAAAGCGAACAAGTGGTCATACAGCATTGTCGTGACCGCCTTGGCCTTACTATTAACCCCCAAAATCGAAAGAGTTCATCGCCTAGGCGATCATCCTCTCGAGCGTGGTCGCTCTGGTATTGTTAGGTTTTGCTTTTACAAGACGAACGAAGCTTTTTTTTTCAATTGCTCGAAAACTAAAGGGAACTAATTACAGTATTGCTGAAGACTTCTTCCCCTCTTCCAAAAACGCTCGTGAGCATTTCGTCTCTTTTGCCAGAGCTAAATATGCTCAATTTTCTGTATCTTTAAGGACACTTTCTATAGCCTGAAAAAGATATACTTATAATGAAGTCTCGCAAACGGTCAAATAATTACAGTAGCAATCAACAAGCTGTCGATAAAAAAAAACGCATCATAGCAAAGTTTCTCAAGCTAACCTTACAGTGTCTCTAATCTTTACCAATATTCGCAGCTTCTTGCCGAAACGTCAACTTTTGTCAAACGTCTTATCATCTACCAGCAATTTACTTATGCTGACTGAAACATAGCTACACAGCAACATCACTGACGCGGAAATTCTTGGCCACCTGCCTAACTTTATACTTTATCGCAAAGATCGCAATGATGGACGGGGGTGGAGTCATTTAGCGGTAAATAAGGAACCGTCGTTTCCAGCATTGTACATCAATTCAGATAATAAAATATTGTGGGCCATCTGCCGCGCGGTACCGCCAACTTCTGGGTGTCTACTATAGGCCACTCCAAAGTAAACCTGATTTTCCGCACAAACTGAACAACAATCTAAGCACACTAACAAGAGTGCACCCAAACGCAGACATCATTCTGACTCAACTCGTACACAAACCCACACGCACTACAGCTACTTGTTCCAACACCTTAGACTTGATCCTAACAAACAAACCAGACTTGGTTGCTTCCCTTAGTTACCTTCAAGGAATAAGTGATCATTCCATGTTACACTTTAATCTAAAGGCACGTGTTTCTTCTAACAAAAGTGTTAAAACCATCCGGGATTACTCTAGAGCAGACATCAGGTCAATAACAGAAGAAATGGAGCGATTCGTCGATGAATTCATGGCGAACATTGAAGAACTATCAATAGAAGAAAACTGGTCTACTTTTAGAAATAAACTTTTATATTTAGCTGACCGTTACGTTCCACAAAGAAATGTCCGCACAAATCTCCGTTCGCCTTGGTTCAATGCTACACTTCGACGTTTACGCAACAAAAAGAAGCGATTGTTTCGCTCTGCCAAGAGAGTAGATAGACCCAGCCGTTGGTCCGAATACCAAAACGCTAACGCCGAATACCTCCATGAAGTTGCTAATGCAAAAAATGCTTACTTTAACGTTACTCTTCCCTCTTATCTACACAACAATACACGAAAATTTTGGTCTCTTGTGAACGGTAACAAAAACAAGATAGTGCAATTAACACACTGTGGCGAACCTGTTCCAAATAATGAATGTTGCAAGCTTTTAAACGATGCATTTTGTTCAGTTTTTCTGCGAAGTTTTTCGTCTTTTGTTCCATCAGCCCCTAGCCATAATTTTTTTCCTATGGACTATATTGTAATAGATTGAGTAGGAGTTAGAAAACTGATCAACAACTTGAATATGTCTTCTTCTGCGGGTCCTGATGCCATAAATTCCAAAATATCAAAATGTACAGAGTTGTACTTATCACTAATTCTTTCGAAGATTTTTCATCAGTCTTTGCAGTGTTCATCCCTACCTGGCGACTGGAAAAAGGGCAAGGTGGTTCCGGTTCACAAATCAGGTAACACTAATTCACCGGAGAACTACCGTCCCATTTCATTGACAAGCATTCCATGTAAAATGTTAGAGCACATAATATATTCACATTTAGTTAGTTTTCTCGAAAAAAAATTCCTTTTTCAACAACTGTCAACATGGCTTCAGGAAGATGGTGTCATGCGACACCCAGCTTTTGTCCTTTACTAACGACCTGTTTGTTAACGCTGATCAAGGTTTCGATACTGACTGCATTTTTCTAGATTTTGCGAAAGCATTTGACACTGTATCTCACGACTTACTAATTCTGAAGCTTACCAAACTCAACATTGAACCTAATGTTCTCTCTTGGATTAAAGACTTTTTTTCTAACCGAACCCAGTACGTATCCGCTAATGACTGTTTATCCCCCTCTTGTGCTGTAACGTCTGGCGTACCTCAAGGGTCAGTACTGGGGCCGTTGCTCTTTCTTATTTACATTAACGATCTGCCCGCCTGCATCACTTTTTCAACCATTAAACTCTTTGCTGATGATTGTGTATTGTATCTGAAAATTTCTACCCCAGCTGACACCTTGAAACTTGAAACCGATCTTAACAACCTATTCGAGTGGTGCAATAAATGGCTCATGCGTCTTAACGTGTCCAAATGCAAATACATGCGAATTTCGCGTCGTGATAATACTGCTAACACGTGCACGTATAGTCTTCATGCCGCTTCTTTATCACACGTCGATTCATATAAATACCTCGGTCTTCATATCACAAATAATCTGTCTTGGCAGATGCATGTTGACTATGTAACTAACAACTCTAACCGCATGCTCGGATATTAACGTCGCAATTTTTCATCTGCACCTTCATCACTAAAGCTAACTCTTTACAAAACGCTAGTACGTCCGAAATTAGAATACGCATGCGCCATCTGGGATCCTTCCAAACATACTCTAATCCTCGCCCTCGAATCGATTCAAAACCGCGCAGCTCGTTTTGTATTTTCTAACTACTCCCGCCATTCTAGCGTAACTGCAATGAAGATGTCGCTAAACTTGCCTGATCTGTCGTTGCGTCGTAAATGTTCTCGGCTTTCACTTTTTCACAAAATATTTCATCACAACCCCATTTTAAAAGAACAGCTTTTCACAAACCCCTCCTACATTTCATCCCGTTTGGATCATGGTTTAAAAGTTGGTGTGCAATCTAGTCGAACTAATCTTTATTATGACTCTTTCATTCCACGAACAAGCAGGGACCGGAACCACCTTCCCGCCGCCATCGCCTCCATCACAGATGTAAATAACTTCAAGGTCATCACCCACCAAGAAGTGCTTTGAATGTATTGTTGCGCGTTTTAGTTGTGAAACCCCACTCCTTTCTGTAATGCCCTCGGGCCCTGAAAGTAAATAAATGAAAATAAATGAAATGAAAAACGCAGACATCATTCTGTTCGGCGATCTGAATTATCCTCACATTGACTGGCATAACCATACAACTTCAGCAAATAGCCGTGAAGCAACTAACTTTGTTGATGTGAGTCTCAACTTCAACCTCTCGCAGGTGATAACTGATCCAACACATATCGCATAGAGCTATCAAACATACTATACGTGGTATCAACCAACCACCCAGATTGTATGACATCTATAACATACTTCAGGAAAATAAGTGATCACAAGGTTGTTTATGCCACTTTTAAATTTGCCCCACTAGTATGTGAAACCTATACGAAAATAATTCGACTTTATGATAAGATTAATTATGAAGCTATCAACAGTGAAAAAACCCAATTTATTCCAGGTATTGGACATGCAATTAAGTAATTATTCTGTATAAGAAGACTGGTTACTTTACAAGGGCAAAGTGCTAGAAATAAGTGATAAGTATATTCCTGTATGCAGTTTCCGTGCTAATAAAAACAAAGCCTCGGTCAACAAACCACTAGAGTGACTAGAAAAGAAGAAAAAAAAACATACTTTTGAGCTGCTAAACAGCGCAAAAACTTGTTTCTGAGGGATAGGTATTACTGAGCTGAAACCGAATACCTCGCGGCAATACAGACTGCTAAGTACAAGTCTTATCGCGGTGACCTTCTCTGCATGCTAACACAAATTGGAAAACAATTTTCGCGTGTGATTAACCCTGAACACAAACATACGATAGCACTTTCTATTGACAAAAATGATGTTATAAGTAATGAGGAATGTGCCGACGTATTGAACACCACCTTCGCAAACGTATTAACTAATGATCATGTCATGCCTCCAATTGTACTAAGATCAAAGTGCATTACCAGTGAACTATATCAATGCCTCAGAGTGTTTTTTTCCACTGATGGCACATTATCTCGCATAGAGAATCTCAAATTGACACAATCAGCTGGCTTTGATGAAATCAGTTTCAAGTTTTACTAAAGGCCAAAAACATCTCGGCTGCTTTCATGCATCTTTTTTTTTTAGTCTATTTCTACAAGTCACTTACCCAATGATTAAAAAGTGCGAAAGGTCATTCCCATCCATCAATCTGGCAGTAAGCAGTTATCATTGAATTATTGTTCAATATTATTAATAAGTACACCCCGTAAAATCATCCATCATGTCATTTATTCACAAATCATGACCTTCCTTGATTTGGATGATTTTTTTCATCCTTCACAGCATGGTTTTCGCAAGGTCCTATTCTGTGAAACTCAACTAGCTAACTTTCTTCATGATCTTCACCTAAACCTTATAAACTGTAACCAACAAACTCATGCAATGTTTTCGGAATTCACGAAAGCGTTTGGTAAAGTGTCTCATAAGCTTCTGTTTTTTAAACTTTATAAAGCTTAATTATTACCCCTTGTGTTCTTAATTGGATTGCGGATTTTCTAAGCGACCGCTCACCGCCAGTTTTTGTTAGTCAGTGTGTTTCTAACTCTCGTCCAGTAACCTGCAGAGCTCCTCAAAGATCGATTTTAGGCCCTCTATCGTTCCTAATAATCATATGACTTACCTTTACGCGTTTAATGTCCCATTTAAATGTTCGCTGATGACTGCGTCATTTATCGTACTATCACTAATCCATCTGAGCAGCAAACATTCAACATAGTCTTGAATTTCTTATAGCATTGCGGGATCAGAAGCTCATGACCTTCAACCCGACTAAATGCAAATCATTATCTTTTTAAATGCGAAGGATTTTTAGCGAACCTCGGTGACTTTGAGCGTATCTATCTATCTATCTATCTATCTATCTATCTATCTATCTATCTATCTATCTATCTATCTATCTATCTATCTATCTATCTATCTATCTATCCGCCTACGACTTTTAGCTCTCCTGGCCGCTTCGATATTTGAATCAATATCAAACTTGGTATGGCCAAACATGATTGTATGAAGAACAGATTTGACCAGGCATAACATAAAAATCATGATATTTGTGTCAAAAATGTCATTATTTACAGTCCGTGGTCCTGCAGCTCTCGCGATGGTTTCGCTCGCATGACATGTTTCAAAAATGGTAGGGTATGGGATCACTGCATGACAAACACAAGTGACAGAACCTAACATGAAAATCATGACATGCGTGTCATGTAACAACTTGACTATATGCCACGCTCATGATGCACTCGCGGCCGTTTCGCTAGCGTCACACATACCAAATTGGGTATTACGGCAGGTGAATGTATGCCGAAGGTATGTGACTGGTGCAAACATGATAATCATGAGATGCGTGTCATGTAACAACATGACTACATGTCACACTCATGACGGGCTCGCAGCCGTTCCGCTAGCGTCACATATGCCAAATTTGGTATTACGTGACGCCAATAGATGATGAAGGTATGTGACTGGTACAAACATAATAATCATGAGTTGCGTGTCATGTGAGAACATGATTACATGCCACAGTCAAGGCACCAATACATTTCAACAAGACGCGGTGCGCGTGCCCGCTGGCGTTCATTTTGTCGCGTCACGCGAGTGTTGTCACGCCTGGAGCCGATCCTGCCATATACTCGCAGGCACGCGCCGCGCTGCGTTGCTTTGACGCATGTGCGTTTCAGCGTGTCCGGCGTCTCTTCGCCATGAAAAGAGACCCCGTATCTGCATGTCAATCTGCAAATGTTGTCGAAAGACGATAGTCTTGCGTACGCTGTAGCGAAACAACATTTCGGGGGGGGGGGGGGGGGGACTATTCGGTTTGACACCCGCTGGCTACGCCCCTAGCATGGGGGTCATTCAGCGTCAGCGTCGTCGTCGGTGCATGCCCGGTGCATAATCGATGTACCGGCGGTCATCTTTTATTGGTGGTGGCGTATAAACCAAATTTACAAGTATAAAAAGCTATCATATTTTTGCCCGCGTCTTGATGATTAGCTGAAAAACAGGGTTTATTTAGCACTATAAATGCTGCGAAGACAGCGAGAGACCTACTAGACGTCAGAGAACTGGCAAACATTTGTAAATAGTTTGTTTAGCAGCGTACATAATGAAAATATAAAAAAAGGTGTGGGGTGGGATTAAGGGGTCAAGTCATGTACTGTATATGACTTATCTCAAGTCATGTACAGTGCAATAATTATTTTTTGGGTTTCACATGCCGTAACACCGGTATGAAAATCAGGCATGTCAAAGCGGACGGCCCCAGATGTTTGGACCATGGTTTATTAAGGTGCGCGAACACCACTTAACTTCCATCTTATAATGCGAGTGCCACGGCCGGGACCGAATGTGTGTATATCGGGTCACCATAAAAGCACCGTGCCACCCAATACGTGGCTATGCTGAATGCATGTTTATTCTACAAAGATCATTTTTCATTAAAACAATAGGAAACGTATACAATCGTGACCACTTTCTTCCTTTTTCTCACTTGATATGCTTCAATCAGGTACTTCACGCCCTTCGAAGCTGCGTACGATTAAAAGCGAACGAGCAATCACTTATTCTGAAAGTCAAGCCTTTTCTCCCCGATATGAAGGATCTGTCATGTTCAATCGGCGCCCCGACTGTCCTATGCCAACTTCAACACAAGAAAATTGTATGCGATACATGCATGCCATTTGTGATTCATTCAGTGAATCTAGTGGCATGGCAAGTAGTGGGAATGCTCGTGATTTCTGGTTTTCAATGATTTCACTAAATCTTGAAAGCTTGCATGTTACTAAGAAAGTGGCAACTTTTCACGCTAATGAAAATTGTTCACTTTCACTCGCCCGTTGATCTCTCTTTTGGTAGCACCCAACATACTATGTTCCCTCCTTTTTTCTATTTAGCTTCGGCTCAACACTGCATCCTTCCCATGTGCCACCTAATCCCCTGCATTATGTTGTAAATATTATCAAATGTATATAAAGGGTACGTCTCGTATTAATGTTTACACAAGGACTTCTTAGGCTAAGCGTAACAAGCCCACTTGGTTCCCTGTGATGACGCATTTTACCTTGTAAGAGTGCTTAAAATCTAAGCTAGTTCATGACATGAAATTGTAAGCTAGTTCATGACTTGAAAAAAGACGTGTGGCAACAAAAAAGCACCGGGACAAAGTAAAGACCCCCTTTTTTAATTAAAATACTTCGAAACTACCTAACTTACAAAAAATCGTCAACGAACATGCAGAATGTGTATGCGAAATGTATGTCAGTTCGTGAGTCACTTTGTCGCCATATTTTTCGTCCCAAGATTTTTATCTGTTCCCAGATAAAAATCTTGTTCAATGATTGCTTCTCTGGTACTTTTAAGAAATGTCGCGCCTAATATTGGTAATACACGTAAAATACGAAACAAAAATGCGGGTCCAATGTGATGTACGCAGCGTTATCATATACCAGCACGTTGCAACAAGCGATGATGATAATGAAAGCTTTATTTCGTTGCTGGATGCAGAGAAGAAGCAGGGAAGACGCCGCTCCTCCCGGCTAGCCCCACGTAGGCAACGCCAAGCTGAGCTTGGCGGTCCCTACTACAGTCCCTACGCATGGGCTTGTAATAGTGCAATGGTGACTGCCCGGCGCCCTACTCAAGCCAAAATGTGGGAGAGGGAATACCCATTTCGACACACAGAAGTGTTACGTTATCTTGTTGAACCTGAGTAAAGGTTCACCTCGACGTACGCGGACTGCGGAGGCAGCGTGGTCTTCTGAAGTAGTCGTCCACACATTGAAAATAAGACAAACGCCTTTCTCAAACCACATGCCCACAACTGACACGCCGGGGAAGGCGGGGGGGGGGGGCGGACCCAAACCAGGATTCGCTCGCAGGATTTCAAGCTGGACGGTTGTGCCCTCGCGATCTCCGACATCAGCGTAGCTCCCGCCGACTGGTTCGCCCTCCGCGGTCTCCTGACGCCGTGCAGCTCTCGCATTGTGGCACCCCGCCCTTGGACTGCTTCGACCGGATCCCCACTTTCCTATCTCCTTCTTTTTCTCTCGTTGGCTGTCTTCTTCTGCGTCTATTTTCCTTCTATTCTTTTTATCCCTCCTTCTCCCCACCCCTATAAGGCACTGCGCCGTGTCGCCTGAAGGCAGACAGAAATTAGGTGCTTTTTTTCCTCTTCATTCTAACCACTACCACCAGCCAAACCATTCTCGGAAGCACAGCTTTGCTCCCAACGGGGAAGAACGAGCATTTTTCTGTCGGTAAACTCTACCCCCCTCTCTCCTCGTTAAGTAGCCGGCTCGACGGAGGGAGAATCATTATTGCGAGAGCATGTTTTTTCGCTCAAGTGCCAGTGTGGACAAGTATGGAGGAGTCAAAGTCATGTGCGAGACGGATACGCGGCAGGTTCCGGCACTGTTTTCGGAAGAAATTACCGCAGCGGGCAGCCAGTGACCAAGTGTGTTCATATTGGACTCGCTCGCCTTATATAAGGCTTTCTGTTGACTGCTCTACGTCTGAGGAAATTTTGGTTCTCCTTTTACTGCGCATTTGATATTGCCCATTCTTTTTAGAGGTGAAGCTTGATGCACTGATCGCGCGTCCCGTCAAAAGTGTATCTAGCCACCTCTTGTTAGGTCCTGAAGCGGTCGTTAGAGGGTAGTATTTGTCTTCGCCGTGGTTAAAATCTTTGCAGCAGTTATTTATTTGTACGGCTTTTTCGGGGGTCAGTCACCAGGTACTTAGTTCGTGCGTGAGTGTGAGTTTGATCTTTGTTTTTTTTGTTTTTTTTCTTTTGCCACCCCTTGGGGGAGGTGCACGTACATTGAACACGTAAACTTTGGTAGTAGAGCTTAGAGTTTCTCTTTTTCGTAGGGCAGGGCTCGAGTTTTGTAATTATCGAATGAGACAAGTCATAGGGACTATCGGTGTCAGGAAGACATGGTTAAAAAGACTACAAAGTGTTCAGGATGTGGGGTGGGTTTGAAAGTGCACCCAAGTGCTGAAGCTGATGGAGAAGAGGCTGGCGCAAAGTGTAGGCAATGTGAGGTAGAGGAAAAAATGGACAAAATGATGGTTGCCCAGAGTGAACTGCTGATGAGACTCACTGAGCTCGAGACTGTGTTGGCGACAGAGCAAGAGAAAACGAGGGCAATGGGAGAAAGGCTGAAGTCCGCCGAGGAAGTACTAGCCAAACTGAACAGGGGAATGGCCTACGGAGAGAGCAGTAGGGAACCGGCCACCAGAACGACCGAGAAGAAAGAGCAAGCAAGTTTGTAAAAAAACAGGTGCAGCCGGTTCATTTGTCGCCAGGCCCAGTTTCAGCGAAGTAGTGGTGGGGTTGAGAAGGGACAAAGCAGCCGGCCTCAAAGGTGCAAGTAACTCCCAGGTGCAGGACGCTCCAGCTGAAACGTCACAGCATGTGATAATTGGCGGGGACTCGAATTTAAATCAATGCACCGAAGCCATCAAAGAGAGGGTAAAAGGTGACAAGAGGGATGCAGTAGGGGCGTTCCCAGGACGCAAGCTGGAAACAGTCATGAGGCAAGCGAGCGCAAAACTCAAAACTACAGCTGATAGACGAAACCTCGTGATAATTTCAGGTGGTTTAAACGATGCTTTCAATGAAGCTATAGTAGGACCAGCAACCACACTGGCGAAAGGCGTCAATGCCATGCGCGCCACTTTTCCTCAGGTACAGGTATACAATGATATGCACGATACCGGAGGTACCGGTGCGTGATAGCAACCTGCAAAATGCGGTTGTCAGCGCAAACCAAAATATATGGCGGATGAGTCTATAAAAAGGCTTTGAGGTGGTGGAAATAAACAGAGAAGTGCATAAGTAGGGTGGTTTTCAACGAGACAGTATTCACTTCGATGGGCGGCTAGGTCTTGAGGTAGGTTGGCGACTTGCAGGACGCGCAGTAGCTCTTTTGGGGGGCAAGTGGGCCCTTCAGGGTGCAGGATAGCTAGTAACGAAGAAAACGACCAGGGAGACTTTTTGACAATTGGTATCGACAGATACGATTCCAAAGTGGCACCAGTATCTAAGTTATGTAGAGTCCGGGGCAGAAATAGACGTAGCCACGATCGCCGAGCCAATTCAGACATAGATTACATTAACATGCAGGGTGGTAAGAACAGGCTAAAGTGGGAAGGGATAGAAGAACAGCTAACGGAGGAGAGGACGATAGTATACCGTTTTGTAGAAACACATCTCAGGTACATAAAACAACCTCTTAACAATCCGGACTACGCGTGGGAATATTGTATTAGAACAGAAGCAGCAGAAAGAGGGGTGGCATTAGGGCATTTATTCATAAAAGTACAGACTGGCAAAGGGTCATGCAGGAGTCCAAGGAACATTTATGGCTAAAAGGGAAAGTAGCAAGGCAAATGACACTCCTTGGTTTCGTGTACTTGTGGACGAGAGCAAAGGCCAGAGAGGAAAACCAGGCAATGGTAGAGTGTATATCAAAGGACATTCAGAAGTTAAGAGAAGAGCGCGAGATAATTAAACAACGAGATATGAATGCGCACATAAAAAGATATAGATGGGTATACCGAACCGTCAGGCAAAATAAAATGATCATGATTATGTGTGAAAGGCTTGATTTGATCATTTTCAACGGTACCGAGCAGGGTGAAGGGCAAAAAACATGGGAGGTAGGATGGCTGCAGTCGACGATAGATTACACACGGATGTCACATAGGGTGTATAATAAGCTCAGGGAAATGCACATAGATGAAGGTGGCTCCAGAAGTCTGGGTAGTGATCAGAAACGTATCAAGCTATGTTTTGGAAGAGCAGTAAAAGTGGGAAGGAGAGAAAATGAGCAACTAAAGGAAAATTTTTATTCTGAAAGGCAAATTGAAATAGCCTCTAAAATTGAGAAAGTAATCAATGAGGATCATAAAACAGTGTGGACATACACGAATTTATTTAGACTGTTTGAGCTAGAGCTTGCTAAAGCACGTGACAAGTCACCCCGGAAAAGAAGACACAAACCAAAACGTTGGTGGGATGAGGAAGTTAAAAGAGCCATAGCAAAACGCCAGGAAGGCTCTAGGGAACACAGATATGCTACACAGCGGGGCGAACCGACAGATGATGTTGAAAGAAAATGGGAAATCTTCCTAAGCTGTAGAAGGGTTGCATTCCTTCTGATCAATGAAAAGATTAGAAAAAGGGAGCTTAGTGGCTGGCAGAAGTATATAAAAAAGATAGAAAGGCAGCTGCGAAATTTGGGAACGATCTAAACTTCTTAGAAAATGTGACGAGCCTAGAGCAGAAGTTTATAACTACAGCTCAAGATGCTAGGCTAGAAGGGGACGAAGCTATTGAATATATAAGAACAAGGGTGACGGGAAAATTTCAACAAAGAAGTGCTTTATGCACCACAATAGACAAGGATCAATCAAGTGGCGCAATGGCTCTATTTTCACAACGAGAGTGGGAAAGACTGAGAAAAGAGGTTCGAAGTAGTACATCCCGAGGCCCAGATGACATTCCAAATATGCTGATGAAGACATTAGGTCTGAAGTCTAAGCAGGCTTTGAGAGAGGTAGTGAGCAAAATATTAATCGATGGTGAAGTTCCCAATGGATGGAAATTTAGCACTATGAGCATGATCTATAGAGGAAAAGAGGACAAAGCTGACATCAACAACTACCGTCCTCTAAAAGTGACGTCATTGGTCTAAAAACTGGCGATGCGGATTACCATGGAAAGTCTGCAGGCATGCATAGAGTATGAGGGGGTACTGGGGGAACTGCAGAATGGGTTTCGGAAACACAGGAGGTTAGAAGACAATCTGTTCTCACTGACGCAGTGCATCGAAACAGCAGAAAAGGAACACAGGCCTCTGTGGCTAGCCTTTTTGGATGTCAAGGGAGCGTACGATAGCGTGGTTCAAGAGTAATTGTGGGGAATATTGGACACACTAGGCATCGAACATGTAGTCACTAATCTTTTAAAGGATATCTATAAAGGTAAGAAGGTAGTTATAAAGGGGGGAAAACGGGTATCCAAGCCTGCAGAGGTAAAACGGGGGCTTCGGCGGGGGTGTCCCCTGTCACCCTTATTATTCATGACGTACCTACAAGGATTAGAGGCCAAATTAGAGAGAAGTGGACTGGGTTTCAACCTTTATTTCGTCAAACAAGTAAAACTCATTGAACAGGCACTACCAGCATTCATGTACAAAAGATGATATAGTGCTAATGGCCGACAACAAGGAAGATTGCATAGATTGGTGGACATGTGCGATAATGAGGGAGATACATTAGATTTCAGATTCAGTAAACAAAAATCAGCAGTCATAATTTTTTTTGACAATGAGGTAGTGAGCTTATAATAAAGGAGGTCGCGCTAGAGATAAAAGATAAATACAAATATCTGGGCGTATGGATAAGCAATGGGGCCGAGTACCTAAGGGAACACGAAATATACGTGATGAATGAAGGTAACAGGAATGCAGCGGTAATGAAAAACAGGGCACTGTAGAATTACAATAGGTATGATGTTGTGAGAGGAATAAGGAAAAGGGTCATGGTCCCTGGTCTGACGTTCGGTCATGCGGTCTTCTGTAAGACATTCAAAGTTCGATCAAGATTAGAAATGAAGCAACGTGAAATAGGTTGGCTTGCCTTCTGTGCTTACGTGAATACACCAAAACAGGGATTACAAGTTGACATGGGATGGACATCATTTGAGGACAGGGAAGCTAGCAGTAAGAGAAAATTTGAGAAGCGATTGAGAGAAATGGGGGAGGGGCATTGGACTAGGAAGGTATTCAGCTACTTGTACTTGAAGAATGTTGATACAAAATGTAGGAAGCGAACCAGAAGATCGACTGGTAAATACTTAGAAAACAGCTGGGGTCAAACCAAAAAGAATTATTGGTTAAGAAGAAGGTGAAGGAAGCTGAGACCGATATGTGGAGAATCGGCATGATTAAGAAGTCAGTACTAGAGATCTATCAACCTTTTAAGCAGGAAATTGCCAAGGAAAAGATCTATGATAATACTCGATGTAGTTCTCTATTGTTTGAGGCCAAGACAGAAGTACTGCGAACAAAGACATTTCGGGCCAAATACGAAGGGTAGACATGGTATGCAGTGCGTGTGGAGAGAAAGAAAACTGCCGAACACTTGATAATGTTTTGTAAAGGGCTTCACCCTGTCGCTCAAGATGATGGCGCAGAGTTTTTCTAAGCACTAGGGTTTAAGGACAGGGAGGGCAAAATAGACTTTAAGCGGGTAGAATTGACTAGAAGGAGGTTGTCTGATTGGTGGCTAAAGTGAAGGCACGGGTGAAAATTAAACCCCTCACTGCAAGTACGAACCCTCAACCTCACTATTCGAAGAAAAAAAATAAATATAGTTTTTGGTTCAATAACTATTACGGATTGGTGGCGCCAGCCACCGCCCGAACTAAAGGGTATAGCCATATCCGTCCGTCCATCCGTCCGTCCATCCATCTATCCATCCATCCATCCCTCCATCCATCCATCCATACATCCATCCATGCATCCATCCATCCATCCATCCATCCATCCATCCATCCATCCATCCATCCATCCATCCATCCATGCATCTATCTATCCATGCATCTATCTATCTATCCATCGATCCATCCATTCATCCACCCATCCAGCCGGCGGCTCGCGCTCGGAGACGGAACCCCGATGTGCGGGCACGCGAGGCAGAAGCGTGACGTAAAGCTGCGTGGCAGGGCCGACAAAATATCGATGTACGAGCTCGGGAGATCGAAGCGGCGCGTCAGCGGCGTCAGGCCGCACGAGGAGCTCCCGAATATATGATTTCATTTCATGTTACTATACCCCACAGGGCCAGAGGCATTACAGAGGAGGAGTGGTAGCAACACTTTGACACAAAAAAGGCAGGAAAGAAAAAAGGAACAAGAAATAAAATAAAACAAAAAGTACTCCAAAACGCTTATGTAATAAAGGAGCATAGTGTGAGCTTATAGTGAGTTTAGAAAAAGCCTATGTGTACAATATCAGGTACGAAATTACGAAAGTGTTCATGATGAAAAATGTTCATAGCTACCACGGTAAGGCCATTCCAATAACGAGAGGCTCGTGACAGAAATGAATGGTAAAAGTGCGCAGTATTACGTGAAGTGAGTCCGACTTTATGACGATTGTCTGTGCGATGGGATACATAAGATGGCTCAAGGATAAGTCGATCGCGTAGTGCAGGGGTGTGGTACATTTTATGAAACAAGGCGATGCGTGACACCTTTTAGCGCGACAATAATGACGGGAGGGAAAGGTGTGATTTCTAGAAGTTATACTGGTGGATCGGCTGATAATTAGAATGAATGAAACGTGCGGAGTTATTCTGAACTATTTCTAGAGCAAAAATTCTGTAAGCTTTTGTGTGGGATCCCAGGATGGTGTAGCATACTCCCGTTTTGATCGAATTAGTGTTTTATAGAGGAGGAGTTTCGAGGAAGGAGGAACATGATAAAAAGTTCGACGAAGGTAACCTAACATGCGATTAGCTTTCTTAATTAAGTGCGCACTATGAGTAGACCAGTTGAGGTACTTATAGAAGTGATCCTAAATTATTGTTATCAGTGTAGTAAAGTGGTGGGCAGGGGAGATTTTATAGAAACACGCATGACTTCACAATTATTAATATTTAGCTGCATTAACCATTCGTTGCACAAATTAGCAACTAAACTAAGATCGGATCTTAGTGTAGTTGCTAAGTGTAGTTGCTAACGTAGGATCTTGCAAATCCTAGACGAGTGTCCCGGTGATGGTCGGAGCTGCACCGCCAAGTGGGTCTCTATCGACAGGTTCACAGTAAAAATGTTTACACCCAGAAGGGTGTAAATAAGCTTGTCTTATGGACGACATCCTAAGGGTGTTAATTCAGCACCTTCTAAAAAGGGTGCTTTTCCATGCACCCTTAGAATAGGGTGTACATGTAAAAAACTGTAGGTGTTACAAAAACACCCTTAAAGAAGGGTGCCTTCAATGTCCTTCTCTTTTTTAACACCCACTGAAGATGGTGCGAGAAGGGTGCACAAGAATGTTGAGTGCCCATGGCAGGGGTGCCAGTATTCTTTTAGACTGCACTAATAGATGTCAGCATGCACTGATTACACACTACTTCAAGAAAGTGGTCCTGATTATCAATGGTGCGCCACCTGTCGAGCTCCATTCATTGCGTGTGGGCAAAAATATAAACACGTCCAACCGTGTATGAACTTCTGCCGGATCTATATATACTTCACAGTATATGCATAATGCGTGTTACAGAAAACTATGCCTTGCTGGCCTTGCATATTGCATTTATTTAATATGCAAATAAAACTTATAAACTTTTCTTTTGCCACACAACTTTGTCACCAGATGTGTAACAAGTTCACGTATACGTACACTACACACGCAACACCTCAAATGCTTATTATAATTTTTCAGTTTCACTTTATTGACAATTCTTTGAAACATTCAATTACACTGGTTTCAGTTTAGTATACTGCTTCAACTACAGAGAGACTACAAATGAAATACATGCTAATATATCCCTATAATTCTTCCAAGTATCTACAATCCCAGTGGTTTCCAATTTATTACTCCTTCATGTACACAATCGGTTAATATGAATGAAATACAGGCAAATACATACTTATAAGTCTTTGAAATATATACAATCCCCATGATTTCACTATATACGCCTTCATGTACACAATCGTTCCCAAGAAGTGATGCACACAAAAATATATACCGATAGTGTTTTTAAATGTACACAATCACAGTGGTTTAAGCTTTGTATTCCTGGATGTATAACAATTGGTTATGAGAAATGATGTACATGCAAACATATATGGATTTCGCACATATAACTTTAGCAAATACCTAATAGACCAATACAATGATCAGAAAAAGCATAAGCTAAAAAACAAAAAACTGAGTCAGGACAAACAAAAAACAAAAGAGCTAATGTATAATTAGGGTTAATGACACAGCTGGGTCATTTTATGCCAAATGTCCCAGCCATTTTGGCGACCGTCTCAAGTGTATTCGGAAAACTCGTGCTGCATTCGAAATAGTGAACTTCTAGAATATTTAGGAGAGGAAAAGTATTTGGTCACGTGGCTGCCTTCTCAACTTCCCGGAATGCCGTCTAGGTGTTGTATGTGAAAAGTTTATTTTTAAAGCACCGCTCCTTCTTTCTATACGAAACTCGGTCTACGTGTTAAGTAACAAGAGTTTAATTTGGGCGAGTTGGTTCTTCGTGGTTGTGTGCTAGTCACAGCGCGACAACTTCAGGAAGAGACAGAAAGAACAGGAAAGAGCACCCACTGTCAACTGAATTGAATGAATGTGCTACGAGCGCCTTTATACGGAGTACAAGAACAGTGCTCATGCGCGACGACACGTGTGACCACTACAAAATAATCTTAACTGAGAAAAGAATACTCCCACTCGGAAAGGATAAGTGAACGTGCAGTGATGCACTGATCATTGGTCTTCCTGATAAAAAATACTTCTACAAACTTTAAATTGGCAATTAGTATACCTATTCTCGTGACGAATGGTGCAGGATTGACTATTCCTGTTTCTGTTTAGTACACACACTTTTGAAAGCTTGCTAGGGGTGGAAAACAACACGCTAATATCATATCTGCTGGCTATTTTTTAATTGTGAGACATGTTATGTGGTATAACATGCAAAGGTTTTGGTCATTCTGTTTTTTTGTTTGTCCTGTCTTCTTTAACTTAACTTTCTGCAGGAGGGTTTCGCAAACGGATGTGATGATACTGTTGGGATATCCAGCATCTTTTAGTCTTTTAATCTGGTTTTTAAGCTTGACATCACCCATGTGGTAACATGACTTCTGAAGGGTGGCCTGAATACATGTGGTGTCAATTGCTCCTTTTACCAGTTTTGAATGCCCACTATCAAAAGGCAGAACATTCTTAGCACTCCTGGGCTGATAGCACCAGCCAATACCCCAGCAGCATCATCACACTCGTTTGCGAAACCCTCATGCAGAAAGTAAAGTTAAAGGAAACAGGACCAAAAGAAAAACAGAATGACCAATGACCTTTGGATGTTACACGGTACTACATACATAAGGTGTCTCACCATTTCAGGAAAAGAGCCAGCAGATATGATATTGCTGTTTTCCACCTTTTGCAAGCTTTCAAAAGTGCATGTACTTACAGCAACAGGAATAGTCAATCTTGCACCATTCGTCACTAGAATAGGTTTACAGAATGCCAATCTAATGTGTATGAGATACCGCTAACATGTGGAAAAATAAACATAGGACAAACTGGGCAATGCTTCAATGATCGAGCAAGACAGCATGCTTTAAATGTTAAGGGCTGTAGTAGTCTCATGGCCGGACACCATAAAGAATGTAGCTGCAGTCCTTTATAGGTTTCATAAAACACGGTTCTTGAAAAAAAATCAAGCAGAAAAAATGAGAGATTTTAGAACTTTTTATCAGAAAGGCCAAGAATCAATACATCAGTACACCTTCACTTATCTTTTCCGAAAGAGAGTATTCCTTTCTCGGTTAAAATTATTTTGTCATGGTCACACGTGTCGTTGCAGATGAGCCCTGTTCTTGTGCTCAGTATAAAAACGCTCGTAGCACCTTCAATAAATTCAGTTGACAGCACTCTTTCCTGTCTTTCTTGTGATAAGATGTCTATTATAAAAAGAATTTTATTGCCTTACAAATAAGGTATAATGATGAGTTTTTATTATATCACAACATGGAGCAACTTTTATCTCAATGCAGACAAAAATCACGATTTTGTGACATTCGTGATAATTTCTCGTATATTTCAGCAGCTTGAGAGGTCTAAAGATATTTTTTTTCTCGAAATATATTTTCTGTGGAGTAAGTATTCACTGCACAGATATTCATACAAAGTGCAATATTGCAAAAAATTGCAAATATAACACATTTCGGCTTGATTCTTGGAAGCGAATGTGGCAAAAAACTGCACTAATATTATTGAGCTTCAAATACCTTGCACAAACACATTTACTTAACATGTAGACCGAATTTGTTTTAGAAAAAATAAGCGGTAGTTTTAAAATGAAATTTTCCACAAACAGCACCCAGATGGCACTATGCCACGAAGTTTAGAAGCCAGCCACAGGAACAAAACTTTTTTTTTCGCTGAAATATTCCAGCAGTTTACTGTTTTCAACGCAGTAAGTCAGCACAATTTTTTTCAAATACATTTCAGATGGTCGCCAAAGTGGCTGGGATGTTTGGCATGGAATGGTCCAGCTATATTTAAGCAAAATAACTTACACAAAGAACAATATTTATTCATCTACCATGACCACACGAGAAACAGTTGTTCAGGCATTGTGACACGAAAATTTTCAGCGTCGTACTGCCTGAACAGCTTCTTTGATAAACTCCAAACTCACGCCGAGAAAAAGCCGCTCAATCACGGCGGCCGTAGACAAGGTTGAAGATAAAAGAAATCAACTCATCAGTGCTGTCACTCCTTCTTCGTCATTACTGACACGGAAGATTTTTTTGTCATCTACGTGGAGGTTCAGGAACTAGGCTTGCTCTAGGCTGTGGGCGGGGTAGACTACGCAGGGCGTCAGCGGCACCCTCTCATCCTGTAATAAAAGCAAATATGATTTCTCATAAAATGATGTTCGTGTTGTTCCGGCAGCACCATATATGAAGAATGTGTAGTGTGTATCCTTTAAAATGACGTGTAATTGAAATTACACTGAACTCGAAGCATACAACCCATACATTCCAATAATTTCATATGATAAAGATAAGATAGTTTTCCAGCATACAGCAAGTTCCCGAATTGAGGTGAAGTGTAAGACTACAGCTCAAAAATGGCACTTACGAAAGCCTGAACTCACCTAAGAATCAAATTTCTTAAAGGGTAATGAGCCAGTGTTAAAAACAATTCTTAAAGTACAACGACCGAAACATGTAGCAATATTCAAAACGCATAAGAAACTTACCTCTTCATGTACAAACAGTGAAGGCATCTCGGCTTTCTCTTTTACATGAGAACAAAAGATCTTGGGCGTGGCACTACCGAACAGGTCTGCAAAAAAAGTAAAAGATTTACTGACTTTAATCACGCCTTTTACAATTTGAGGAACTGTGACACTTCAGCAATCAGTGCGATTCTGGCTGCCTCTGAAAGGGCATCAAAAATTAACAATTTTCTCGTTCTTTCTACCCTCACAAGAAGCTCCGTCCATGGCATCTAATCCGAATTTGACGCTGTGCTTCCTATTCGCCTGCTTTCTAGACGTAGGGCTGCGAACATGTATTTTGTGCACCTAATCTAGCACAGTATTTCGTCATCTATAATTCAATCATCTTTTTCATAGTAATTTAATAAAAGATGTGATAGCTCGTCCAGTTTTTAAAGAGTTGCGGGCCTGCAATAGGCACTGACTAGCAAGTATGAAAGTATTTCTTCTTAAAAAAATTTCTTCAAAGCTTGCTTTCAGAAAAAGCGTCTGGCATATTGTCACGGGGTCGTGACGTGGCCGAAGAGAGGAGACTTCATGTTGGGATTTAACTGTTTATTTGGGCGAACCTGTGCCCGGTAAAAGGAAAGTCCAAATACAGCAGCAGTCTCGCACAAATAGCAGTCTCGGACTGATAGCGGCGAACGGAACGTCGGCCTTCGATCAACAACTGACAAGCTACGAAGCGCGTCGGCATTTATACTCTTGCCGCCGAATGTTCTAGCGTTATCGCTGGCGGTGACGTAGGTTCCAGAACAATCTGTACCGTTCGCATAGTGGGCGTGATCTTATCGAAATGATCTACTACAGTCCGGAACCTTCTCGAAAACTGCAGGCGCGGTTTGCGCTGAGAATCGTGTGGTGTTGTGGGACGATAACAAAAAACTTGGGAAATGGAACGTGGCATTGCCCCCCTCTGAAAAAAGGCATCGTCCCGATGCTTTAACTAAAGATAAAGGTACAATAATAATAATGCAAGAAAGTACAATGAATAAATTACGATACAACAATAATACAAAAAAACACTGTTTCAGTTTGTTAAGCCGCATGAAACGGCTTGAGGCGTGCGACATGGACGACTTCAGGTCGCGATCGGCGTCGTTGAGAGTTCGTGATGCCATCGGGGACAACCTCGTAACCAAGAGGGCCGAGACGTCGAACCACCCTGTACGGTCCGAAGTACCGTCGCAGAAGCTTTTAACTTAGTCCACGTCGGCGTATCGGCGTCCACACCCAAACACGTTTTCCGGGCTGGTATTCCACGAAGCGTCGTCGGAGGTTGTAACGGTGGCTGTCAGTCGTCTGTTGATTCTTGATACGGAGACGCGCAAATTGTCGGGCTTCTTCGGAGCGTTGAAGTTACTCGCTCACATCGAGGTTTTCTTCGTCGGTGACGTTGGGTAACATGGCATCGAGCGTCGTTGCCGGGCTCCTTCCGTAGACCAATTTGTATGGAGATATCTGCGTCGTCTCCTGCACCGCCGTGTTGTATGCGAAGGTCACATACGGATGAATCGCGTCCCACGTCTTGTGTTCGACATCGACGTACATTGACAGCATGTCGGCGATCGTCTTGTTAAGCCGCTCGGTAAGGCCGTTGGTCTGTGGGTGGTACGCTGTCGTCTGGCGGTGGTTTGTTTGGCTGTATGCCAAGATCGCTTGAGTTAAGTCGGCAGTGAATGCCGTTCCTCTGTCGGTGATAAGGAACTCCGGGGCGCCGTAACGTAGGACGATATTTTCGACGAAGAACTTAGCTACCTCGGATGCACTGCCTTTTGGCAGGGCTTTTGTCTCGGCGTAGCGGTTGAGGTAGTCGGAAGCTGCCACGATCCACTTGTTTCCGAAAGCCGACGTCGGGAACGGCCCCAGTAGGTCCATACCAATCTGCTGTAAAGGTCGGCAAGGTGGATCAATTGGCTGCAGAAGTCCTGCTGGCCTTGTCGGCGGTGTCTTGCGTCGCTGACAGTCCCGGCATGTTCTCACATAACGAGTGACGTCGGTGGTAAGACGTGGCCAGTAGTACCTTTCTTGTATTCCCGCGAGCATGCGAGAAACACCGAGGTGCCCTGCCGTCGGATCGTCATGCAGGGCCTGCAGGAGTTCTGGTCGCAGAGCTGAAGGCACCACAAGGAGGTACTTAGCTCGAAGCGGTGAAAAGTTTTTCTTTTGTAGAAGACCGTTTCGTAGAAAAAACGACGTAAGTGCGAGCTTGAATACCTTCGGGACTTCGGCGGTCCTGCATTCGAGGTATTCTTTTAGGGCATTAAGTTCCGGGTCGGCCCGCTGTCGTTCAGCGAAGTCGTCGGTAGTTATCGTTGCCAAGAAGTAGTCGTCATCCGGGTCGTCTGGTAGTGGTTGGTCGACAGGCGCATGAGAGAGACAGTCAGCGTCGGAGTGTTTTTTGCCGGACTTGTAAATGACAGTAATGTCATATTCTTGAAGTCTCAGGCTCCATCGTGCGAGGCGACCTGAAGGGTCCTTCAAGGTAACTAGCAAACACAAGGCGTGGTTGTCGCTCACAACTTTGAAGGGCCTGCCGTAGAGGTAGGGGCAAAACTTCGACGTAGCCCAGATGATGGCGAGGCACTCCTTTTCTGTTGTGGAATAATTTGCTTCTGCTTTGGATAGCGATCGGATGGCGTAACTAATAACCCTTTCAAGTCCGTCAGTCCTCTGCACGAGAACGGCACCCAGACCTACGCTGCTTGCGTCAGTATGTATTTCTGTCTCGGCGAATTCGTCGAAATGGGCAAGTAACGGAGGCGTCTGGAGGCGATGTTTAAGCTCCTGGAAAGCGTGTTCCTGTGACGTTTCCCACTTGAACTCCACGTCGGCCTTGGTGAGGTTACTGAGAGGATCGGCGATGCGGGCGCAGTTTTTCATAAACCGCCTATATTAGGTGCAAAGGCCCAGATATCGCCGCACCGCCTTCTTGTCAGTGGGCGGCGGGAAGTCGGTGATGGCGGCTGTTTTCCGTGGATTGGGACGAACTCCAGACTCGCTGATAACGTGCCCCAGAAACAAGAGCTCCTCATACGCAAATCTGCACTTTTCTGGCTTCAGTGTGAGCCCGGACGACTTGGTGGCTTGAAGTACAGCTTCAAGGCGCCGAAGATGCTCGTCGAAACTCGAGGAAAACACGACGACGTCGTCCAAGTACACAAGGCAAGTCTGCCACTTCAATCCTGCCAGTACTGTATCCATAACGTGTTGAAAAGTTGCTGGCGCTGAGCAAAGGCCGAAGGGCATCACCTTAAACTCGAAGAGGCCGTCCGGTGTTATAAACGCCGTCTTCTCTCGGTCTCTTTCGTCGACTTCAATTTGCCAGTAGCGAGTCTTTAGGTCCATTGACGAAAAGTACTTGGCGTTATGGAGCCGATCAAGTGCGTCGTCTATTCGTGGGAGTGAATACACGTCCTTTCTTGTGATTTTGTTCAGGCGGCGATAATCGACGCAGAAACGTAGGGTCCCATTCTTTTTCTTCACTAACACCACGGGGGATGCCCATGGACTCTTGGACGGCTGGATAATGTCATCCCGCAGCATTTCCTCAACCTGTCTCTTCATGACCTCACGTTCTCCCGTCGAACCCTGTACGGACTCTGACGGAGTGGTCTGGCATTTTCTTCGGTTATGATGCGATGTTTCGTGATTGGGGTCTGTCGAATTTTTGATGACGACAAAAAGCAATCTTCGTATTGCAGGAGCAGGGCCTTGAGCTGTTCTTGCTTATCGTTCGAAAGTCTGGGATTGACGCCAAAAGCTTTGGGAGGGGCTTGGTTCCTCTGAGCAGGTTCCGCCGAATCGGCGAGGACGAATGCACTGGTGCCTTCGACAATTTCTTCGATGTAAGCGACCGTTGTTCCTTTGTTCACATGTTTGTACTCATTGCTGAAATTAGTGAGCATAACCGTTGCTTTTCCTCCCCGCAGCTCTGCAATTCCTCTTGCGACGCAAATATTTCGGGTGACCAACAGATGCTGACTGCCTTTAACGACGCCTTCCAAGTCAGGTGATTTAGGAGCGCCGACTGAAATAATGACGCTTGAGCGAGACGGAATGGTGACTTGTTCTTCCAGCACATTCAAGGCATGGTGTCCTGACGGCGTGCGCGGCGGTAGTGCTCCTTCTGTGGATAACGTTATCGACTTCGTTTTTAGGTTGATGACAGCACCCAGGAGGCATAAGACGTCCATGCCAAGGATGACAACTCTCGAGCAACGCTGTAGGACTACGAAGTCTGTAGGATAAGGACGGCCGTTAATGTTCACTCTCGCTGTGCAGATTCCTGCAAGCGTTACGAGATGACCTCCCGCTGTGCGGATTTCAGGGCCTTTCTAAGCTGTCCTAATTTTCTTTAACTTCGCGGCGAACGACCCACTGATGACAGAATAGTCGGCTCCAGTATCGACGAGAGCGGTCACACTGTGGCCGTCGAAAAGAACGTCGAGGTCGCTAGTTCGCCGTCTCGCACAACAGTTAGGGCGTGGCGTCGGGTCACGGCTGCGTCGGCTTGTTCCGCTGCTTCCATGTTGCGTCGGCAGGCCACCTTTGGTAAGTGAGCTTTTGCCGTCAGGGCTTTGCCTGGTTGGCGTTGTGTTCGGAAAGCTTCGTCGCGGCGTCGTCGTCGTCGGAGGATCTTCGGTAGTTCGTCGCACAGCAACCGCACCTCCACCGGTTGCTGCCCTTAGTTTCCCGGATACGGACTAGGAGACCGGCCTCACGTTGGGCCAGAGTACGGCCGGTGGTGCGGTGACGTGCGGCGGCTGGGCGACGGCGAACGCGAAGGGCTTCGTGGTGTCCACCGAGTTCCTGTCAGGTAGTCGGCGATGTCACGTGGTCGTTCCTTTGGCTGTGGACGCGGTGCATTGAGGGCGAAGCCACGCAGTCCCATCTGTCGGTACTGGCAACGGCGGTATGTGTGTCCGGCCTCGCCGCAGTGGTAGCAGAGCGGGCGATGGTCAGGGGTGCGCCAGATGTCAGTCTTCCTTATCGCACTGCGCTGGGCCGCTGGCGAATGGTATGACGTCGGTGGGGGTGGTGGCGGCGGTGGCGTCTGTCGACGGAAGTGCGATGGGGCGGCGTTTTGGCGTGGACGGTGAGGAGCGCTGTGGCGCAGTGCAGCGGCGTAGCTCATACCTTCCGGCTCGGGCAGCGGTGCGTGGGGAATTCGAAGCGATTGCCGAGCTTCTTCTCGCACAATGTCGGCGATTGAATCCACTTGAGGCTGCACCGAAGGCAACAGCTTGCGCATCTCCTCCCGCACGATCGCTCGGATCGTTTCGCGCAGGTCTCCAGAGTTACTGGCTTGAGCAGCAGCGCAGTCTGCAGTCAGGCGACGATTATACTGTCTGGTGCGCATGTCCAGGGTCTTTTCGATAGTGATCGCTTCAGCTACAAATTTTCGGACGGTTTTCGGTGGGTTTCTCATCAGTCCCACGAAGAGCTCCTGTTTGACCCCCCGCATGAGGAAACGAACTTTTTTCTCCTCAGGCATGTCTGGGTCAGCGTGACGAAATAGTCGGGTCATTTCTTCTGTGAAAATGGCGACATTTTCATTTGGTAGCTGAACCCGGGTCTCTAATAAAGCAGCGGCTCTCTCTTTGCGAGTGACGCTCGCGAACGTTTGCAAGAATGCGCCGCAGAAAACATCCCACATTCGGAGCGTGGACTCCCGATTTTCGAGCCAGGTTCTTGCGGTGTCTTCCAAATAGAAGAACACACGACGCAGCTTTTCGTCATGATCCCAGTGGTTGAGAGCGGCCACACGGTCGTATGTTTCTAGCCAGGACTCCGGGTCTTCGAACGATGACCCATAGAAAATTGGTGGTTCCCTGGGTTGATGCATGACCATCGTGGGCTGGGACGCTGCGGTTGTCATTTTCGCTGCAGTCGCGGTCATGGCCTTGGTCTTCCGTGCCCTGTCTAGTAGAAGCCCGTACTACGGTGGTAGCCCTTGCTGTCGGCGGCTTGTTCGCTGCTCCTGGTTGGCGTCGGTGTCTTCTCCGCGACGTGGGCTGTGTTCACGGCTTGACGGGGGCGTCCGGTACATGAACGAAGCAGCACCTCCACCAGATGTCACGGGGTTGTGACGTGGCCGAAGACAGGAGACTTCGTGTTGGGATTTAACTGTTTACTTGGGCGAACCTGTGCCCGGTAAAAGGAAAGTCCAATTGCAGCAGCAGTCTCGCACAAATAGCAGTCTCGGACTGATAGCGGCGAACGGAGCGTCGGCCTTCGATCAACAACTGACAAGCGGCGAAGCGCGTCGGCATTTATACTCTTGCCGTCGAATGTTCTAGCGTTATCGCTGGCGGTGGCGTAGGTTCCAGAACAATCTGTACCGTTCGCACAGTGGGCGTGATCTTATCGAAATGATCTACTACAGTCCGGAACCTTCTCGAAAACTGCAGGCGCGGTTTGCGCTGAGAGTTGTGTGGTGTTTTGGGACGATAACAAAAAACTTGGGAAATGGAACGTGGCAATATTTCGACAACCAAGCCCATCCTCTGATGGCAATCAGGGGCACGCTATCAGCGATTATTGACCACGGGATTTACAAACGTAACCCGTGCCTGAATACTCAAACACAATCAAGCAAGCACGAGTGCTCGAACGACACAAACGCACGCGGATGCCGTCTACGTTGCAGCAGCCATGGCTTATGCTAGAGCTACCGCACATAGCTCCCACAGTCACTTATACTCTCTCGATTCTGTTATAACGCCGAACGTTATTGCAGATAAAACAAAGCACGAAAACAGCAAACACAAACGAGGGAAAACAACGCGCCTTTGGAAGTCTGCTAGATCTTTCCCTGTTGCTGGTGACACGTGTCCTAAATAGCCTAAAAGACCGAGGCGCACGTGCTGGGAGCATTGCGGCATATCAGCACCTCAAACTATACCGTCTTTAGGCAAAAAAAAGCCATTTCGTACAGTGCGCCTCTGTACGTAATTTTTTTTTCTTTCTCTTTTTTACGCTTACACCTACATAAGCACGTTGCACATTTGAGTATTAATAGAATTGTTATTACGATGTAGCCTGAAGCGCATCTTGAAAAAATATCAATCACTTTGAGCAGTGTAGAGACAATGTGCGATCAATAACTAATCGCGCCCTTGTTAAGTGATCACATCACTCACTGTATGAGAGATGCAGGCACTTACACAACATCGCACATAGCAGTGTGAACTCGTTAAGTGACACGTTTAATCGGGCTTCTGCAACAGGACCGCGAACGCATGGTGTTGTAAATGGCTGGCAGCCTACTTCAGCAGAGCTGCTGCAGGCACCCAGCTAGCGCTGAATGATTGCTACCTACAAAAACAGTACACTCACCGTTAACAGGCCCACGTTGTTCGTGTCCGCCGCTCCATCAGTATTCCTTAATCCGAGCGTCATTTCGAACACGGTGTCATGCGTGACCACCATTGAAGATGGGCCTGTTCGCTAGAACTCACACAGCGACCAAGACCTCAGACCAACCCAACGCATTTGAAAGACGGATGAGACAGAGAGCAACGTTGAGAGAGAGAAGAAGGAGGCACTGGCGGCGGCGCCGCAGCTGTCGACGCAGGTGTTCGGTGACGCAACTATTCGCTTATCTACACCGCCGTTGTGGGGGCAACGCTGGCCCGGGAGAGCGGGGGGGGGGGGGAGGAGCGGGAAACCCGCCAAGAAAGCGCCGAAAGGCAAACGCTATGGCGCATACGGCGGGCGGTGGTCACGGAAGGCAATCCACTTGCGCTTCAAGAAGCTTCCAACCAGCCACACAGCGGTGCAGGTTATTTACCAGCCTCGGCTTCTTTGAGTATTTTCACGGAATGCGACTGCAGTGGGCGAAAAATAGTGAAGCAAAATTTGCGGAAAACAAAGTGCACCCTGGAATGGCCAGAAACAATAATTATTTCGTCCTCGGTGGCACTAGCGGGAGAGCATCGCTACACCTTTTTTCAGAGGAATTTCTTTTCAAATTGTCCGTGTCTGGCGATTCCGCATATGGTGCCGCAAACACTGAATGCGTAGTCGAAGCTGGAACAAATTAATCCACAGTCGCGGATGTTTAGAAGGCTTGTCACGCACCACGAAACGTGCCAAGGTTGTTATAACAAACTTCTTGCTGACCACATGATCAGCACATAATTCCATATGGTTGCCCAATGAGCTAGCTAAGCATCTGTAGCAAAGGCAGGGCACGTCTTTGTTAAACGTTGTTAATGTAAACAATGGCTGGGCATAAGTGCAGTGACAGCTTTCCCTGTGAATTGGTCATAACCCACGTTCTCGTGCGTAGAAGCGCCTCAGCATACGTAATCAGCTACCACAGCAAGTTCGTAAGCAATAATGAGGTACGAGAATGTGCAGCTGTTTTCCATGTACTGAATAGGCCGTGTACAATGCGTTGAGCACCGCCATTCTTTAAGCCACCTCCCATATAGACTTCCAGTCTAAACAGGTGTGGGACCTTAAACACTACGAAGCAGTGACCCTCCCCCTCGCACAAACACACACATGAAATTCGAGGGCGCACGGGCTGATACACACGCATACTTATTCACAGGCGCACACACATACACGTGTACACACATACGGCCGCACACACACGCGACCGTAAACGCACGTATGCATGGGCGTACACTAGTGCACAGGCACGCTTAACACAAGCATGGACTCGCACATACACGCGCACGCACACATGCACGGGTGTACACACAATTGCGTTTACACACGAACGCATGCGCAGGCTCACGCACACACACCCATACTCGGGCGAACATTATGTTCGTGTATATAATCCATAGCAAACATGTAACTTATAACCAATGCTAAGGAAAGCTTTCGTAACATGGATTGCAGTTTATTGTCATTATAGATGAAGCACGAGTTGCTTCTGCTGGCATTCTACTGTATTCGGAGAGCACCTTCACACATTCTAAGTCTAGGCCGTCATTTAACGCAAGGTCCACATATTCGTGCTGTAGCTACGCTGCTCGGCTGCCAATCCGAAGGTCGCGGGTTTGATGCTGGCAGTTGCAGTAGAATTAAGACGGAGGCGAAAAGGTAGAAGCCTGTGCACTGCGCGATATCAGCGCTCAATAAAGAACACCAATTGGTCAAAATCTCTGGAGCTTTCCACTACGATGATCCTCATAATCATATCGAAGTTTTTGAGACGTAAGATCCCAAATATTATAATTATGTGTTCTTCTTATGCTGCATATTCCATCTGATGAATCGTCACCTACATCCTTCTCAGGCACAAAAGCACCCTTAGAGCCTATTTTAGGGTGCTATCGAGGCAAGCACCCAAAGAAAGGGGCGCTTTTTTTTTCAATCGACCATTTATGGGTGTTAAAGGGTGTTGCAAAAGGTGCTTTCTCGTAAAAACAATCTTTTACACCCTTTAGGGTGTTAAATTTTTTACTGTATATTCTGATCACAGAGTTGCGGTGCTCCGGCGATCCCGTGCGTTCGAATGGCAGCATTTGGGCGTTCTCGCGCTTCGTCGACCAGAGGACAGAATGGCTGTGGCAACTTCATCTGCAGCAGCTCCGAAGCCGTCTACCGGAAAAAAAACCATGCAGAAAGGCCCAGTTCGCGGGGCTTCGCAGCTGGATCTTCCAGGTTTCGTTCACGACGCGCTCTCCCTGGGTCCAAAGTTCGCGGTCGAAAAGAAGAGACCACCGGAGGAACTATTGTCCATGGTGAGACAGCTTGCTATACTTGTCCCAGAGGAGGATGCGACGCGTGTTGTATCAGAAGGCATACATGTCATTTCACGTCATGGTATCACGTGTCCCAAACATTCTGTCAAACGGGTTGTCGATTTTTTTTTTACTAGCAGTGCGTTGTGTGTATTACCCACCGACAAGGAAGGTGGCTTCGCCGTTCTGCCTACAGACACGTTTTGTGCTAAGGCAGACGACGCCATCTCCAGTGTTTGTAAACTAAATGATGACATCACTCTGCCTAATGCTAAGGCGCAGGCCAAAAAAACTTTGTGGCAGGCTCAATCTCGATACGTTGCGGAATAGTATTAATGATAGCAAGCGATGTCCCCGTCAGGTATTGTTCAGTGTTATAACTCACAAACTAGACGTCCCTTTGAGGGTAATTTTATCAAAGAATGACACCTGGCAGAAGTCAGTCGCTTTGTTTCTTCAACCGAAGCTTAATCGTTTGCTTGTTTGACCGTGACTGATTCATTCTTGATTAGGAACTCGGATCAAGTGGTTGGGTTCTTGAAGAACCATACCCGAACAGGCTATAAAGCATTTTCGGTAGATATAAAAGATTTGTAATATTCACTCCCTCACAATGCTCTGTTGTCTTCCATTGAACATGCCATCGATGAATATGGCAGCATGCGTTTTCAAAACGAAGCTTTATTTTTGATGAGTCATTTTTTAGAACTTTAATTGTTTTACTTATCGTCCATTTTATTTGTTGGAACAACGCATTGTATTTGCAAAAAAGGCATGTGTATCGGTTCGTGTGTTGCACCCATTCTTAGTGATTTGTTTTTATCTGGTCTTAGCATTACCTTGTCTAAAACGCTACAAAACACCAAAGTGCGCAAAGTTTTATGCTATGTCGACGACTTCCTGTTATATTTGACTGCAATTATGTCGACGTATAGGCGAGGGTTGATGATGTGTTGCCCGCGATTAAGGGATATCTCGCGCCCCTGGAGGTCACTTGCGAACTTCCACAAGGGGGTTCTATTCGGTTTTTAGAACCCTGGTTCTTTTTCTCGGAAAACTACACGTGCAGGTGGTATGAGCCGCGAGCTCATTAGGAGGGGCATCAAACTCATTAGGAGGGGCATCACAAACTTGTGTTTTAAAAATGCCATGACCAAATTGTGTCACCACGAGGTGGCGTCTAGTTTCGAGACCCAAAACAAGCGTCTAACCGAAGCAAGCTACCCAATTCTGTTACAGATTTCTGTAGCCGAACGCATTCTCCAAAAGTCTCGAAAAGAAAAAAGGCATGAAGTTTCGGAGTACTCGGGCTGCAGAGTAGGCGTAATTCCTTACGGGCACACAATTTCTCACAACTTGAAGAAAGTGGCCCAGAGGGCTAATGTACGTGTCGTTTTTTCAGCGCCCATGAAACTAGGGGAGCTTTGCCAGCTGACTTGTCCAAGAAATGTTGCTCCCCCAGCTTGTGATAAGAAACACAACGTACGATTCGTTAATTGTGTATCCTGTGTCATCTACAAGTTTCTATTATTCTGCGGGATGGACTATATTGTGGGCAAACAAAACAGTGCCTGAATGACAGATTACGCGAGCACTGCTATGACGCGAGAAATAAGCTTACTGCGGAAGGATTTCTGGCGGCACACTGCAAAGGCTTTGGGTGCTCCCCTGATCTGTATAGTTGCATAGTTATCGGTCGTTCTAGAGATAGGATCACAGGGGAGGTAAAAGACACCGACGCTATAGAAGAATTTGGCCATTTGTGAGTAAGCTCATCATCGATTTCCTTGTCAGAAAAGAAAATGAAGTTCCTTGGTTTAGGAACGCGTGCAAAATGAGTTGTGCTTTGTCGCGGATGTGTAAAATGGGTGTGATTGGCATAAAATAAACAGTTGGAAGTTTAGCGCCTACCTATCTCTACGTCTGTGTCGTGTCCTTTCTTCTATGTACTGCGCTAGTATGCGCTATGTTCATGGATGACCAACTCGCCCGATCAGAAACCATTGTGAGCTGCAGCGACATTGAGCAAGTGACGCCTACGACACCTACAACAGGCCATGGTAGACGGAA